>NW_027332012.1:433109-760609 GCF_048418815.1 Hemitrygon akajei
TCTCTCTCTCTCCCCCTGTCTCTCCCTCTCCCTTTCACTCTCTCCCCACCCTCTCTCTCTACGTGTCTCTGTCTCTCTCCCTCTCTCTCTCTTGCTCTCCCACTCTATCTGTCTCTCTCACTCCCTGTTCCTCTCTCTCTCTCTCATTCTGTTCCCTCTCTCTCTGTCTCTCTCCCTTTCTCTCTCTCCCCCTCTGTCTCTCCCTCTCTCCCTCTCCCTTTCACTCTCTCCCCACCCTCCTCTCTCTCTCTACGTGTCCTGTCTCTCCTCTCTCTGTGTAACTCGCTCTCCCTCTCTCTCTGTTCCTCTCTCTCTCTGCCTGTTTCTCTGTCTCTCTCACTCTCTCTGTCCCTCTCTCTTCCTCTCCCTCCTCTCTCTCACGCTCTCTCCATCACTCTCTTCTGCCTCTCTCACTCACTCACTCACTCTCTCTTTCGCTCTCTCTGTCAGTCTCTCACTCTCTCCACACCCTCTCTCTCTGCCTGTCTCTCCTTCTCTCTCTCTCTGTATCTCGCTCCCTCTCTCTCCATCTCTCCCTTTCTCTGTCTCACTCTGTTCCTCTCTCTCCCTCTCTGTTTCTCTCTCTCTGTCTCTCTCTCCCACTGTTCCTCTCTCACTCTCTCCCACCCTCGCTCTCTCTGTCTCCGCCCCTCTCTCTCTCTCTCTTTCTCTCTCTGTCTCACTCTCTCTCTGTCTCTGTCTCTCCCTCTCTGTCTCCCTCTCTTTCTCTGTCTCTGTCCTCTCTCTCACTCTCTGTTCCTCTCACTCCCTCTCCCTGTCTCTCTCTCTTTCTGTCTCTCACTCTCTCCCCACTCTCTCTCTGTCTCTCCCTCTCTGTCTCTCTCCCTCTCTCTCCCTCTCTTTCTCTGTCTCTGTCTCTCTCTCTCACTCTCCCCACCCTCTCTCTCTGCCTGTCTCTCCTTCTCTCTCTCTGTATCTCGCTCTCCCTCTCTCCTCTCCCTCTCTCTCCATCTCTCTCCCCTCTGTCTCTTTCCCACTCTCTCTCCCTCTCCTCTCTCTCACTCTCTCCCCACCCTCGCTCTCTGTCTCCCTCCCTCTCTCTCTGTTCCTATCTCTGCCTGCTTCTGTGTCTCACTCTCTCTCTTGCCCTCCCTCTCTGTCTGTCTCTCACTCACTCCCTGGTCCTCTCTCTCTCACTCTCTGTCTCTCTCACTCTCTGTCTCTCCCACTCTCTGTTCATCTCTCTCACTCTCCCCACTCTCTCTCAGTCTCTCTCCCTTTCTCTCTCTCTCCCCCCTCTGTCTTTCCCTCTCCCTCTCCCTTTCACTCTCTCCCCACCCTCCTCTCTCTGCGTGTCTCTCTGTCCTCTCACCTTCTCTCTCTGTGTATCTCGCTCTCCCTCTCTCTGTCTCTCCCTCTATCTGTTCCTCTCTGTCTCTCTCCCTCTCTCCTTCTCTCTGCCTCTCTCTCTGTCTCACTCTCTCTCCAACACCCTCTCTGTCTCTCTCCCTCTCGCCGCCCCTCTCTCTCTCTCTCTCTCTCACTCCCTGTTCCTCTCTCTCTCAATCTCTGTCCCTCTCTCTCTCTGTCTCTCCCACTCTCCCTCTCTCTCTTCTTCTCTCTCTGTCTCTCTCTCCCTCTTTTCCTCTCTCTCTGCCTCTCTCCCCCCTCTCTGTCTCTCTCCTCACTCTCTTTCTGTCTCACTCCCCTTTCTCTCTCTCTCCCCCTCTCTCTCTCCCTCTCTGTCTCTCTTCCTCTCCCTCCTCCTCCCCACCCTCTCTGTCTCTGCCCTGTCTCTCTGTCTCTCCCTCTCTCTCTTTCTATCTGTATCTCGCTCTCCCTCTCCTCCTTCTCTCTCTCTTCCTCTACCCCTCTGATTCTCTCTCCCACGTTTCCTCTCTGTCTCTCTCCCCCCCCCCTCACTCTGTCTCTCTCTTTCTGTCTCTCTCTCACTCTCTTCTCCTCTCTCCCTCTCTGTCTGTCTCTCTCTCCCTCCCTCTCACTCTCTCCCCACCCTCTCTCTCTCTGCCTGTCTCTCTCTCCTTCTCTCTCTCTATGTCTCTCGCTCCTCCCTCTGTCCCTCTCCCCTCTCTCTGTGTTCCTCTCTCTCTGCCTGTCTCTCTGTCTCTCACACTCTCTCTCTTGCTTTCCCCTCTCTGTCAGTCTATCTCACTCCCTGTTCCTCTCTCACTCTCTGTCTCTCCCTCCCTCGCTCTCTGTCTCCCTCTCTCTTCCTCTCTCCCTCTCTGTCACGCTCTCTCCATCACTCTCTCTGCCTCTATCTCACTCACTCACTCACTCTCTCTTTCTCTCTGTCTGTCTCTCACTTTCTCCACACCCTCACTCTCTTCCCCTCTCTGTCTGTCTCCCTCTCTCACTCCTCTCTCAATCTCTCACTCCCTCTCTCTCTCTTTCACTCTGTCTGTCTCTCCCTGTCTCTCTCTCTGTCCCTCTCTCGCTCAATCTCTCTCCCCACCCTCTCTCTCTGTCTCCCTCTCTCTCTCTTTCCCCTCTCCATCTCTCCCTCTGTCTGTCTCTCTCTCACTCTCTGTTTCTCTCTCTCTTTCTCTGTCTCTCTCTTTCCTGTCTCTGTCTCTCTCCCTCTCACTCTCTCCCCACCCTCTGTCTGTCTCCCTCTCTGTTCCTCTCTCTCTCTGCCTGTCTCTCTGTCTCTCTCCATCTTTCCCTCTCACTCTCTGTTCCTCTCTCTCCCCACCCTCTCTTCCTCTCTCTGTCTCTTTCCCCTCTCTCCATCTCTCCTCTCGCTCTCTTTCTGTCTCTCTGTCCCTCTCTATCTGTCTCTCTCCCTCACTCTCTCTCTCCCCACCCTCTTTTCTCTGTCTGTCTCCCTCTCTCTCTCTGTCTCTCTCCCTGACTCTCTCTCTCCCCACCCTCTTTCTCTGTCTGTCTCCCTCTCCCTCTCTGTCTCTCTCTCACTCTGTTCCTCTCTCTCCCTCTCCCTCTGTCTGTCTCACTCTCTCCCCACCTCTCTGTCTCTCTCTCTCTGTTCCTCTCTCTCTGCCTCTCTGTCTCTTTCCTCTCTCTATCTCTCCCTCCTCTCGTTCTCCCTCCCTCTTTCTCTGTCTCTCTCTCACTCTGTTCCTCTCTCTCCCTCTCCCTCTCTCTGTCTCACTCTCCTCCCCACCCTCTCTCTCTCTATCTCTCTCCCTCTCTCTCTGTCCCTTGCTCTCTGTCTCTCTCTCTTTCTGTTCCTCTCTCTCTGTCTCTCTCCCTCTCTTCCTCTCTCCCTCTGTCTGTCTCTCTCCCTCTCTCAGTATCTCTCTCCCTCTCTCTCTCTCTGCCTCTCTCTCTCTCTCTCTCTCAGTGTACTTTGAAGGCACGGATGGAGGGAAGGATATGCAGTCGGGGAGCAAGGTGGAGCTGGCGTCACTGAACGAAGCCAATGCCGATACAATCAATTGCTGACTCGATCAGTTTCACTCCTCCCTCTCCATCTGCGTCTAACTCTTTTCCCTCTCTCCTTGGCCGAAGGACAGATGTGACAGTGGTGAAGAGAGAAAGAGAGTGAGGGAGAGAAATGTGGAGAGACAAAACGTAGAATATAGGGGGAGAATGGGAGAGTGCAGGTAAGTAGGTTGAAGAGGGTAAGAGTGGGATGAGCGAGTGGGTGCAGTGATAGAGGGTGAAGAGAGGCACCGAGGGAAGAAGGAAGATGGAGGGTAAGAACGTGAGCAAAGATAGAGGGTGGGGAGGCAGAGAGGGAGAACAATTTTACGTGAAATTTGAGCAAACGAGAGAAGGAGAGCAGGAGAGCGGGAACAGGGGTGTGATAGAGAGGGAGGGAAGGAGAGAGGGAGAAAGGAATGAGTGGACCAGCGTGGAGGTGGGAGAGATGGAGAGGGCTGGAGCGGAGGAGAGTGTGGGAGTGATTGCGAGAGTAATACAGGGGAGAGGTCTGTGTGTTGTGTGTGTGTGTGTGAGAGAGAGAGAGTGATAAAGGGGGAGAGAGAGAGACTGCAATGAACAGTTGGGGTGAGAGAGGGACAGAGGGAGTGAGAGCGCGTGGGAGAGATGGGTAAGAATGGTGGAAGGGAGAGAGGTGCAGGAAATGGGAAAAGAAACGGACAGAGAGGAGGAGGTGTAACGGAGAACAACACACACAAAATGCTGGAGGAACTCAGCAGGTCAGGCAACCTCTATGGAAAATAATAAAGAGTGGACGTGTCGGACCGAGATCAGCAAGATGAGAGGATTCGATCAGTGGGGAGTGGGAACTTTCCGAGGATACTGCGGGATTGTTTGTTAGGTTACAGTAAGTGAGAAGTACAATATATAATGAAAAACACAATCCCAAGTCTAAAACAAAGTGAAAGAATTGATGAAGGAACAAGTGATACGAACAATCTACTAAACAAGTGTAAACAGAGCACAGAATCATTGATCTGAGAGAAAGGGTGAGGGGGAGTGGGGGAGACTGGAGAGGGTGGAGAAAGGGGAAAAGGGAAGGGGAGAGGGAGGGAAGAGAGTGAAAGAAAGAGAACGTGGGGAGAGAGGGTTCAAGAGTAGGAGAATGGGGTATACTGGGGAGGAAAGAGTGAAGCAGAGAGTTGGGAGAGAGTGGGAAGTGTGGGGAGAGAGTGAAAGGGGAGGAGAGTGTGAGAGAGGAGAGAGTTGAGAAAGTTGAGGGAGGGGAGGGAGAGAGAGAAGAGAATGGTAGGGAGTGAAAGCCAGGTTTGTAGGCAAGAGAGTAGGGAGGGGGAGGGACAGAAATGGATGGGTATGGAATGGGTGGTGCCTCACCTCATCTTGCCCTGATGACTGACGCTGCTTTTCCTTTTGTTAAGGCAGAGGTTGATGGACTTTCGATCGGTCAGGGCATGATTACACAAGTGTAATTACAAGAAAGCAGGAACTGTCTGTCCTCAGTAGTATGGCCGAGCACATCATAGTAGATATGGCCCAGCACATCACGGGTAAAACTCTCCTCACGACTGAGCACATCTCTGCGGAGTGCTGTCGCAGGAAATCAGCATCCATCATCAAGGACCCCCCACCACCCAGGCCATGCTCTCTTCTCAATGCTGCCATCAGGAAGAAGGTACATGAGCCTCAGGAGCCTCAACCCCAGGTTCAGGAACAGTTATTACACTCAACCAACAGGTCCTTCTTTCTTTTTACAATATTTTTATTCAGAAGAAAAAAAAGATTTAGAGTGCAACACATAGATACATCTCAACATAACTTGTGTACATTCATATAGTGTAATAAAATTGATCAAAATGTTATAGCATAACACATAAAGTTATACCACTCTGTAATCAAACATTTAAAGATAGGTCATACATCATAAAATAATTTTGTTATATATATATAAAAAGTCAACCCCCTACCAACTACCAAAGAAAAAAACTAATGGATGACAATCGATAATTAGAAAAAAAACGTATTCACTTAAGAAGAGAAGATAAAAATATACATAAAAGTCTGTGCACTGTTAAACTTTATAAATTGGAAAAGTAATTTAAGAAAGGTCCCCAAATATCATAAAAAAGATTGTTTCGAATTTAAGACTGAGCAGCGGATCATTTCTAAATTTAAATATGACATAATTTCATGTAGCCATTGAAGATGTGTAGGAGGGGTAGACTCCTTCCATTTAAGCAGGATTGCTCTTCTTGCTAAAAGAGAGGTAAAAACTAAAACCTGTAGGTTAGGGGTATTTAAAGTTATATCTTCATTTGCAATAATACCAAACAAGGCAGTAAGGGCATTTGGGTCAAATTGGACCCTAAAAATTTGAGAGAAGGTATGAAATACTTCCCGCAAAAACTTTTCAATTGTAGGGCAAAACCAAAACATATGAATTAAAGAGGCATCAGCAGAGTTGCATTTATTACAAAGTGCAGAAACATTCGGCTAAAAACTGGAGAGCTTCTGTTTAGAAATGTAAGCTCTATGAACCACTTTAAATTGTAGAAGAGCATAACGAGCACAGAAAGATGATTTATTAACCCGCTTAAGAATTTTATTCCATCTATCATCAGAAATCTGACAATTTAGGTCATCCTCCCAAGCTTTTTATATTTTATCTAAAAAGTCTTGTCTAGAATTAATCAACAAGTTATAGATACCGGTAATAGAACCATTAACAAAAGGTTTTAAATTTAAAAGAGCGTCCAGTAAATTTTTATCAGGACCTATAGGAAAAGTAGCTAATTGGAAACGTAGAAAATCTCTAATTTGTAGGTATCTGTAAAAATGAGATTTTGGGAGTGCAAATTTATTTGACAATTGGTCAAGTGATGCAAGAGATCCTGAGATAAACAAGTCCCAAAAACACTTAATACCCAGTTCATCCCAATCCTTAAAGATTTTGTCAGTCATGGAAGGGATAAAAAAAAATTAAGGAGATTGGGAAATGATAATGAAAAATTCGCTAAACCAAAAAATTTTCTAAATTGAGACCAGATACTTAAACTTTCCTATTCCCACAACCAATGGACACAATCAACAGCTCCTCATCTCATGCTCTTGATGTTTCTTTCTGGGTTATTTATTAGTTTTCTTTTGTATTTGAATTTTGTTGTCTTTTGCACATGGTTGTTTTGTTTGTCCTGTTGGGGGCGATCTTTCATTCATCGTATAATTGTTCTTGAGTTTACTGAATTTACAATATAATCAAATCCCAGGATTATACATGGTGACATGCCTATACTTTGATAATACATTTACTTTGCACATTTTAAATTGTACATTTCAATTTGTAAATAACTCTCTGAAACACAAGAGCGGGTTGTGAGCTCAGCCTGCCGGGTAAATTATTTTGTTCTGATCTGAATGGTCGGCCCAACACTGTGACCCATCTTTCGAGGCACACCAATTACTGGAAATATACCTGAATTCAAACTGGAAAGCCTCAAATACTCTGTCTCTCTGCTCAAGCGTGCGAACACACGTAGACACACACACACACACACACACACACACACACACACACACACACACACACACACACACACACACACACACACACACACCACACACACACACACAAAAACGTCGACAATCATACCAGTGCCCAAAAATACCAGGGTGACCTGCCTCAACGACTATCACCCAGTGTCGCTCACTACTGTGATGAAGTGCTTTGAGGGGTTGGTCATGGTCAATCAACTCCTCTCTGTGTGCAGGGACCCACTGCAATTTGCCAATCGCTACAATCTGTCAACAATTCTCACTGGCTCACACTTGGCCTTTGATCACCAGGTCAATAGCCAAACACAAGTCAGGCTGCTGATTACAGCTCAGCGTTCAACACAATCAGACCCTCAATTGTAATCAACAAGCTCCAAAACCTGGGCCTCTGTACCTCCTTCTGCAACTGGATCCTCACCAGGAGACCCCAGTCTGTGTGGATCAGAAATAACATCTCCTCCTTGCTGACAATCAACACTGGCACACCTCAACGATGTGTGCTCAGCCCACTGCTCTACTCTCTCTACACCCACGTCTGTGTGGCTAGGCTCATCTATAAACTTGCTGATGACACAGCTATTGTTGGTGGAATTTCAGATGGTGACGAGAAGGAGTACAGGAGTGAGATAGATCAGCAAGTTGAGTGGTGTCGCAGCAACAACCTTGCACTCAACATCATGAAGACAAAGGAATTGATTGTGGATTCAGGAAGGGGATGTCGAGGGAACACACACCAGTCCTCATCGTGGGATCAGAAGTGAGAAGGGTGAGCAGTTTCCATTTCCTCCCTCTCAACATCTCTGCGGAACTATCCTGGGCCCAACATATTGATGCAGTTACAATGAAGGCACAACATCAGCTATATTTCATTCGGAGATTGAGGGGAATCGGTCTGTCACTAAAGACACTTGCAAATTTCTACAGATGTACTGTGGAGAGCATTCTAACTGGTTGCTTCACTGCCTGGTGTGGAGAGGCCACTGCACAGGATCGGAAAATGCTGCAGAAAGTTGTAAACTCAGCCAGCTCCTTCATGGGCACTGGACTCCACAGCATCCAGGACACAGTCAAAAGATGATGCCACAAAAAGGTGGCATCCATCATTAAGGACCCCCATCACCCAGGACATGCCTTCTGCTCATTGCTACCATCAAGGAGGACGTACAGGGGCCTGGAGACAGACTCACCGGTTCAGGAACTGCTTCTTCCCCACTGTCAGATTTCTGAATGGACAAAGTACCCAGGAACACCCCCTCAGTATTTTTCCTCTCGTTTTGCACTACATTCTAAATATAATTTTACACATACTAACTGTAGTCTGTAGTGTTTATGACTAAATATTGCAATGTACTGCAGACACAAAGGAACAAATTTCACCATACTTCAGCCGATAAATACTTCCTCAGGATTTGCCTTCTCTTTTTGCAATACATTTTAAGTATAATTTTATAAATACTTACAGTAATTTGTGGTTTTTATTCCTAGATATTGCAATGTATGGCTGACAAATTTCACCACATGGCTGAAGCTGTGTTGTGTCTGCTCACTGTTTGAGTTCGATATTAAATGAAGAGCATTGAATGGGAAGGAAGGTTTGAATACAAGAATAAAGATCTCCTCTGAAGGTATATGGGGTCCTGGTGAGAGCGTCCATGGAACACTGTGCACAGGTCTGGTCTCCCTCCCGGAGTCAGCCTGTAGAATGAAGGGAATGAAGAGATTTCCCAGATTGATTTAGGAGGTGAGGTAGTGTCCTCGGAGAGATTATACTGACCGGGCCTGTCTCAAAATTAGAGAAATAAAAGGCCGTCTGACTGAGACAGACACAGTCTCACAGGGTATTGACAGGGTAGAGGCAGGAATGACGTTTCCTTTGGCTGTGGTGAGGAATGGTGGTCACAGAATCCGAGTTCACCTCAGCAGGACTGAGATGAGGAGAAATTTCCTCACCCAGAGGGCAGCGAATCTTTGGAATTTTCTCCACAAGATTTCTAAATTCGAAGGACAAATTTTGTGGCTCTGCGATGCTGGGAACGTTGCGCGAAAGTGGCGCTGAGGTCAAAGATCAGGCATGTTCTGAGTGAAAGGCAGAACAGACACAAAGGGCTGAATGGCCTGCTCCAGTTTCCTTTTTCTAAAGTCCGAGTTTACCTTTGCGGCTGGTTCTCCCTTGACCTTCAGCCTGTCCTTTTGCACAGCGGAGCGCTCACAGCACCGGAGTCCCATCGGCAGCTGCTGCGGACCAGCACCCGTATCCCAGCAGCAGGAGACAGGTCTGGGAGGAAACTCCGGACAATAGGCCCCGATCCAAGCCGGGGAAGACCGGGCACCCTCTGTGAGGCTGAAACATCTCACGGAATCTCCGCCCGTCTCTTCACCTCCGCCATCGGAAGGATTCAAAACTCCGGCCGCTGTTGCAGCCTTTATCTGGGGAGCTGCTCCCAGTCTCGGGTCTCTCACCGGGTCCACTCGTTCCCGATTCCAAACTTCGGTCCGCTCAGCGTCCCGCCCACTGACACTCCTCAGCCAATGGAGGCAAGATTCTCCCAGTGATATTCTCTGATTGGCTGTGAGTGTGTCGGAGGACGGGCTGCTACTGGGAGCTGGAGATGTCAGTCACAGTTTGTTCTCAGAATCAAAGCAAGTTCCCCGAGGCTCAAAGTTCAAAGTAAATTTTATTATCAGAGTACATACAAGTCGCCACATACAACTCCTACAAACATACAGAGAAAAGCTACAGAAAGGTAACTATATCTGGATCACTGAAAGATCAATCAGAGTGCAGAAGACAACAAACTTCGCCAATGCAAATAAACAACGAGAACATGAAATAACCGCAGCGGCTGCCGATAGATGTCCGGTGCACTCAGCGCTCCCTGTTCAATCTGACAGGAAAAGAAACAGTGAGGCGCAAAGGTAAACTCGTGTTTCAGAAAATAAGAAATAGAGAAGGCGTGGCCATTCGGCCCCTTGCACCTCTTCTGCCCTTCACTCAGAACATGCTTGACTTTTGACCTCAGCACCACTTTCCTGCAACTTTTCATCACCGCTGTGCCCCAGGATATGTCCATTCAATTTAGAAACCTTGTGGAGATAATTGAAATGAAACACTGCACTCTGGGTGAGGAAATTTCTCCTCATCTCAGTCCTGCTGAGTTGTCCTTGGATTTTGAGTCTGTGAGCGCTGGTTCCACACCTTATGGGAAACATCATTCCGGCCCTTCCGCTGTAAATATCCTGTGAGATTGTACTTCTCTAATTCTGAGACAGGAATGTGATCTGTCTCAGTCAAACCACCTCTTATTTCACTCATTTTGAGACAGTCCCAGTATGATGATTTGTTGTGGGAGCATCTCTATGGACAGCGGGTGAGTGCAGTTATCCTGTATTGTTCCATAGCCTGAAGGTTGAGGGGTAGTAACTGTTCCAGAACCTGGTGGTGCGAGTCCTGAGGCTCTTCTACCTTCTACCTGATTACTGCAGTGAGAAAAAGAGCCTGCCTGTGTGATGAGCCTGATCACAGCCGCCTGTATCACCGTCCCCTCTGGCCTGACCTATCCGGGACCAATGGGATTGTGGAGAGTAAATGTGGTACACTGTCGAGTATCACTGTGATCCGTCCCCTCTGGCCTGCTCTATCCCGGACCAAAGGGATTGTGGAGAGAAAATGTGGTACTCTGTCGAGTATCACTGTGATCCGTCCCCTCTGGCCTGCCCTATCCCGGACCAAAGGGATTGTGGAGAGAAAATGTGGTACTCTGTCGAGTATCACTGTGATCCGTCCCCTCTGGCCTGCCCTATCCGGGACCAAAGGGATTGTGGAGAGCAAATGTGGTACTCTGTCGAGTATCACTGTGATCTGTCCCTCTGGCCTGCCCTATCCGGGACCAAAGGGATTGTGGAGAGTAAATGCGGTACTCTGTCTAGCACGCTGTGATCCGTCCCCTCTGGCCTTCCCTGTCCGGGACCAAGGGGATTGTGCAGAGTAAATGTGGTACTCTGTCGAATATCACTGTAATCCGTCCCCTCTGGCCTGCCCTATCCGGGACCAAAGGGATTGTGGAGAGTAAATGTGCTACTCTGTCGAGTATTGCTGTGATCCAGGCTCTCTTCCTGCCCATTATTCTTGTCTGTGATTGCAGTGCGACAATCTCTGGCCCAATGTCCCCTCTTTCTACAAACCCCGTTTCTGTTCTTAGCCAAGTGTCCTCTTCATCTGCACCGTCCGCACGATCCTGCCACCTGTTCTGGGTTCTTCGTCGGGACCCGAACTCCATCTCCTCACTACCGGTTCTCTGTGCACACTCTCGCTTTTCCCCAGTCCCTTTAAAGAGTCAGTTGCGCTCCCTATTCATCAGAATTTATGTCACCCTGGGGCCAGGTCTGACACAGCGAATTGAGATTAGTTAACTTAAAGGAGTGGGCAGGCTTGGGTCTGAGACAGTTTAGAAAAGTCTGCACTGCGAGCTGGACATACTGATCTGTCCAGGGGTTTGCCAGCGTTGGACTCTCACGTATCCTTAAAACGAGCTATAAAGTACGCCAGAGATTCTCCTTTTTTCTGTAGTTATTGGGTAAATTCACCAAAATCCTCATGCAGTCGGGTTGTCATTCAAATGGGTTCCCTTACCTCAGCGACCCACCGTGCCATGGCTTGTATTACATCAGCCCCTCTGGTGGCTCCCGGTCACCTTCGGGCGTCTGCCTGGGAAACGGGAACCCACTCCCTGTCCCTGTCTGAGAGGTTCCATATATAACCCTGAGGACTGGTACAAGTCCCCGGGCAGGGTCTGGAAAGGGGAACCCACTCCCTGTCCCTTTCCGAGAGGTTCCATATATAACCCTGAGGAGTGCTGTGAAGTCCCCAGGCAGGGTCTGGAAAGGGGAACCCACTCCCTTTTTCAATGAATTCAGGTAAAGCCCCAGGTCCGGATGGTTATACTGCTGAATTTTTTAAATTTTTTAAATCCCTCTTTGGCTTTGTAAAATTTTTAAAGATGCGTTAAAAGTAGGTAAATAACCACAATCTTTTTATGATGCCTCCATTTCTCCAATTCTTAAAAAAGATAAAGACCCCACTGAATGTGCATCCTATCGGCCAATATCCTTGCTGAATACGGATTCTAAGATTTTTACCAAAATTTTGGCCACTAGATTAGAAAATGTTACCCTCAAATTATCTCTGAAGATCAGACCGGATTTATTAAAAACTGTTATTCATCTTTTAACATTTGAAAATTTATTAATATAATTTATACATCTTCATCTAAAATACCAGAATGTCATTTCCTTAGATGCTGAAAAAGCGTTCGATAGAGTTGAATGGCCATATTTATTTAATACGTTGCAGAATTTCAATTTTAGCTTGAAATTTATATCATGGATTAAATTAATGTATTATAATCCTTTGGCTTCCGTTCTAACCAATAATCAAATATCTCCTTTTTTCAGTTGTCCTGTGGTACAAGGCAAGGCTGCTCTTTAAGTCCTCTATTATTTGACATTGCTTTGGAACCTTTAGCCGTTGCCATTCGTGAATCACCTAATATTTTTGGTATTACCCATGGGTAAGGGACTTATAAGTTATCATTATATGCTGATGATTTGTTACTAAACATATCTTACCCTGAGAGATCTATTCCTGCTATTTCATCCTTGTTTGCTCAGGTTAGTAGCTTTTCTGGCTACAAACTGAATTTTAATAAGAGTGAATGATTTCCATTAAATATGCAAGTTCCAATTTATAAACACTTACCATTTAAAGTTGTCACAGATCATTTTACTTATTTGGGTATTAAAATTACCAAGAAACGTACGGGTTTATTTAAAGTTAATTTTTTACCTTTAATTGAACAAATCAAGCAACTTGTTACCAGGTGGTCCCCATTATCTCTGTCATTGGTTGGTCGAATTAATACTATCAAGATGATAGTATTACCCAAATTTTTTTATTTATTCCAAGCATTACAAATTTTTATTCCTAAATCTTTTTTTGATATTATTGACTCCAAAATATCCTCATATGTGTGGCAGAGTAAAAATCCGAGATTAAGTAAAAGATATTTACAGAAGCCTAAGAAGGAAGGTGGTTTTGCTTTGCCAAACCTGAGATTTTACTATTGGGCAGTTAATATTCAATATTTATATATTTTGGACACAAGAATTGGTCATAGTACCTTGCCCACAATGGGTAAATTTGGAGTGTAAATCTGTACAAGACTTCTCATTAGTAATTAGTTTTGCTACAATAAGTGTATGAGACATTGGAAAAAATGTTGAATTTCCCCATGGGGATGAATAAAGTATCTATCTATCTATCTATCTATCTATCACTGTTTTCTATTTTAGGATCTTCGCTTCCTTTTGCTTTATCTAAACCGAATAAACAAATAACTAATCCCATAGTTAAACATACATTAAGAATATGGTTTCAATTTCGTAAATTCTTTGGCTTGAATAATCAAGCCCTATTATATCTAACTTCTTTTTCCAGCCCTCTTTTATGGACCAGGCCTTTGTGTTATGGAAAACAAAAGGTATAACATGTTTTCGTGATCTATTTTTAGATAACAGTTTTATGTCCTTTGAACAGCTATCCAGCCTAAAACTCATTTTTTTTAGATACTTGCAAGTTAGAAATTTCTTGAATGTTAGTATTTTCTGAAATTATGTCCAATGGACATTACAGAAAAAAATTCTATCTCTGAATCCTTGCCAGAAGGGTTAAGTAGCTATCATTTACCATATGATCATGAAAATCCAGACAGGAGTATCAGAAATAATTAAGAAGGAATGGGAAAAAGAACTTCACTGTCTTATACCCACAGAGCAGTGGGAGAAAATTTTACAATTAGTCAATCCTTCTTCTATTTGTGCTAAACATGCCTAATACAATTTAAGGTTGTTCATAGGTCTCACATGTCCAAGGATAAACTCGCTTGATTTTATTCTTATGTTAATCCAACCTGTGACAGATGTCATTCTGAAGTCGCTTCATTGACCCACATGTTCTGGTCTTGCCCCTGTTTGCAAAATTATTGGAAAGATATTTTTGGTATTATTTCAACAGTTCTGAATATCAAATTGCAACCGCATCCTATTACTGCAATTTTCGGTTTACCAATGGTGGATAATAGTCGTTTATCCCCCCCACCCCCCAGCCCGGCGGAAGATTGCATTTGTTACATTAATGGCGAGAAGATCTATCCTATTGAATTGGAAAGAAATTAGTCCTCCAACTATATTTCAGTGGTTTTCTCGAGTTTAGAAAAAATTACAAGTGTTGTCTTTGACCCTTCAGGTAAATATGAAGAAACTTGGTGACCATTTATTCAACATTTTCATATAAGCTAAAACTGACTTTCCCTAAACCTTACTTTTATTGTCCTTAATTATTTGGATGGAGGTGCGGAGTTATTGATGCTACTGTGTATAATTGATATAATGCAATGGCCCATGTCGATTATGATTTTTTTATTTTTTTGGGGGGGAGGGTTTCTTATTTTTTCCATTTTTTGTAAACACTATGAGTTTGGGAGGTTAATATCATCTGTTTGTATTTATACTTTAACCTATTAATTATGTACTCTCAAGCTCTTTGTATTCATGTTTCATTTATGTTTGTTTAAAATCAATAAAAAGATTTAAAAAGGAAGGACTATTCTGAGGAAAGGGTGGAATAGGCGCAACGGGCCGAGTGGCCATGCACGCTCTTGTTACTTATTTTCTAAAGCACGAGTTTACCATTGCGCCTTGTTCTCCCTTGGTTTTCAGCCGTTCGGATTGCACAGGGGAGCGGTGAGAGCTCCGGAGATCCATCGGCAGCCGCTGCGGGGCAGCTCCCGTCTCCCAGCAGGAAGGGACGGGTCTGGGAGACAACTCCAGACAACAGGCCCCGATCCTCGGCGGGGAAAGGCCGGGCGCCCTCCGTGTAGCTGAAACATCTCGCGGAATTTCCGCCGGTCTCCTCAGTTCTGCCTTCGAAAGGATTCACGACCCGCCGGTGGTGCAGCCGAAACCCGAGGCGCAGCTCCCAGTCTCCGGCCTCACTCGGTCCCGGTTCCAAACCCCGGCCCGGCCGGGCGCTCAGTGTCCCGCCTACTAACACCCTCAGCCAATGAGAGCATCCCTCTCCTAGCGGTGATCGCAGATTGGCTGCGAGTGTGTGAGGCCGGGCTGCTGCTGGGAGCTGGAGATGTCAGTCACAGTTTGTTCTCAGAATTGAAGCAAGTTTCCCGAAACTCAAATTTCAAAATAAATTTTATTATCAGAGTCCAGATAAGTCACCACATACAACCCCGAGAAGCATTTTCCTGCGGACATACTTAGAAAAAGTATAGAATAGTAACCATAACAGAAGCAGGCAGTGAAAGATCAGCCAGATTGCTGAAGGTAACAAACTGTGCAAATGCAAATATGGAGAAACAGGATAAATAACAGGAACATGAAATAACCGCAACGGCTGCTGATGGATCTCCGGAGCTCTCACCGCTCCCCTGTGCAATCCGACAGGCTGAAGGACAAGGGAGAACAAGGCTCAAATGTCAACTCGTGATTTAGAAAATAAGAAACAGGAGCAGGCGTGGCTGTTCGGCCCGTTGCGCTGTTCTGTCCCTCACTCAGAACATGACTGATCTTTGACCTCAGCGCTACTTTCCTGCTATGTTCCCAACATCGCCGAGCCCCTAAATATGTCCGTTTAATTTAGAAAACTTGTGGAGAAAGTTCCAAATATTCACGCACTGTGTTGGGGAAATTTCTCCTCATCTCAGTCCTGCTGAGGTGACCTCGGATTTTGAGTCTGTGATCCCTGGATCCACTGCCCAGCCAGGAGAAACATCATTCCTGCCCCTACCCTGTAAATACCCTGTGAGACTGTGTCTGTCTCAATCAGGAAGCTTCTCCATGTGAACCTTGTGTTAATGAAATTGGTGACAGTTCTTTCAGACCAGCAGCTTTGACCACAAGAACACCAGACAGTGGTCAGCACGGAATGTCCTGCAGTTACTGCAGGAGAAGAACTGGATGGACACAGTGGAGTGGTTCCCTGAGCAGACAGTCCAGACCGTCTGGCAGAATGCCTCCTCACTAGATCTCACCAACAGGCAGCAAGACCTCACCTGTCTGGCGGCGAGAGGGCCCCTCCCAGTCTGATCCTTGCTGCATGCCAGGAGATCACTCCCACAGCGCGCTGCCCCGAGATTACTGCAGTGGAGACGAGAGGGCCCCTCCCAGTCTGATCCTTGCTGCATGCCCGGAGATCACTCCCACAGCGCGCTGCCCCGAGATTACTGCAGTGGAGACGAGAGGGCCCCTCCCAGTCTGATCCTTGCTGCATGCCCGGAGATCACTCCCACAGCGCGCTGCCCCGAGATTACTGCAGTGGAGACGAGAGGGCCCCTCGCAGTCTGATCCTTGCTGCATGCCCGGAGATCAATCCCACAGCGCGCTGCCCCGAGATTACTGCAGTGGAGACGAGAGGGCCCCTCGCAGTCTGATCCTTGCTGCATGCCCGGAGATCAATCCCACAGCGCGCTGCCCCGAGATTACTGCAGTGGAGACGAGAGGGCCCCTCCCAGTCTGATCCTTGCAGCATGCCTGCTGACGTTTTTGTCGCACTAGGTTTTTACGAGATGGGGTTGCTAGCCATATGGCCAACCCTCCTCCGCTCGTAGCCGGGCTTAGACAGACCATGGCTGCGTTTTGTTATCTGTTGTCTTTTTAATGTGCTTTTGATCCCACACTACACATAGAAAGGGCCAGAATTTCCACTGAACACATTCAGCAAAACCATGTTGATTCCCTGAACAAACACGAGGAAATCTGCAGATGCTTGAAATTCAAGCAACACACACAAACTGCTGGAGGAACACAGCAGGCCAAGCAGCATCTATAGGGAGAAGCACTGTCGATGTTTCGGGCCGAGCCCCTTCATCAGGACTAACTGCAAGGAAAGATACTATGAGATTTGAAAGTAGGAGGGGGAGGGGAAAACGCGAAATGATAGGAGAAGACCGGAGGGGCTGGGGTGAAGCTAAGAGCTGGAAAGGTGATTGGCAAAAGGGATACAGAGCTGGAGAAGGGAAAGGATCATGGGACGGGAGGCCTAGGCAGATAGAAAGGGGGAGGGGGAGCACCAGAGAGAGATGGAGAACAGGCAGAGTTATGGTCAGAGAGAGATTAAAAAAAACAAACAACTAAATATGTCAGGGATGGGGTAAGTAGGGGAGGAGGGGCATTAACGGAAGTGAGAGAAGTCAATGCTTATGCCATCAGGTTGGAGGCTACCCAGATGTTGTTCCTCCAACCTGAATGTGGCTTCATCTTGATAGTAGAGGAGTCCATGTATAGACATATCAGAATGGGAATTGGACGAGGAATTAAAATGTGTGGCCACTGGGAGATCCTGCTTTCTCCGGCGGACCGAGCGTAGGTGTTCACCGAAACGATCTCACAGTCTGCGTCGGGTCTGACCAATATATAAAAGGCCACACCGGGAGCACTGGACGCAGTATACCACACCAGCTCTCCTGATGAAGGGTCTCGGCCCGAACCGTCGACAGTGCTTCTCCCTACAGATGCTGCCTGGCCTGCTGTGTTCCACCAGCATTGTGTGTGTGTTGTTCGATTCCCCGAGTCTGCAGCTCGCGTAGTGGACAATCGCGGTACTGCAGGGGATCAGCTGCTCCCCGAAAGTGAAATCATTCTGAATCAGGAAGTGCTGGGAGTTAACATGGCTTCGAAAGGAGAGAACGAGAGTTTGAGCGAGGAGGTAATTTGTCCCGTCTGCCTGGATTTCTTCACCGATCCGGTTATACTGGATTGCGGACACAATTTCTGTCGCTCTTGCATCACACGGTGTTGGGAAAGAGAGGAGAGAAACTCCTGCCCGGAATGTAGAGCGGTGTTTGCTGACCGCACCCTCAGGGTGAATCGGGCCTTAGCAAATCTGACACAAAAAGTTCGAAATCTAAACCTGAATACGAAAGGGAAGGAAAGTAAACGTCACTGCGAGCAACATGAGGAAGAACTGAAGCTGTTTTGTGAAACGGACAAGACACTGATCTGTCTGATCTGTGCAGTGGCGGAGGAACACAGAGAGCACAGCTTCAAGCCGGTTAAAGAAGCTGTTAAAATCTACAAGGTAAAAACTAACGTTAGTTTAATACTTAAAATATTTCCAGTGTCCTAAATATCATCACACGAGCCTCAATAACTAACA
Organism: Hemitrygon akajei; assembly: GCF_048418815.1. Classification (NCBI taxonomy): domain Eukaryota; kingdom Metazoa; phylum Chordata; class Chondrichthyes; order Myliobatiformes; family Dasyatidae; genus Hemitrygon; species Hemitrygon akajei. The sequence continues at coordinate 451,228 of NW_027332012.1, forward strand.
CATAACTCTCTGCAACTTCCGCCATCTCCAACGGGATTCTAGCATCTCTCCGCCCCACAGTCCACCTCCGCACCCAGCAGCTCTCCGCTCTCTATTCGGATCGCGGTCCACGTCCTGTATCGCCCTGATCCACTCGCTCCTCCCCACTGATCTCTCTCCTGGCACTGACACCTGCAAACCGGACAAGTGCTACACTTGACTCCTAACCTCCTCCCTCGTCACCATTCGGGCCGCAAACAGCCCAGTTCCTCCCGTTTCTTCCATGGTCGATTGTCCTCTCGTATTAGATTCCTTCTTCTCCAGCCATTTACCTGTTCCAGCTGTCTCCTCTCAGCTTCTTACTTCAACACCCTCCCCCACGTTCCCCCTCACGTTGTCTCACCCGTCACCTGTCAGCTGGTTCTCATCCCCAACATTTTTATTCTGCAATCTGTCCCATTCCTTCCCAGTCCGAATGAAGGATCTTATCCGGAAACACAGACTGTTTATTTCCCCTGAATACATGCTGCCTGACTCACTGAGTTCCTCCGGCATTTTGTGTGATAATCGGGTTTGATCACCTGTTTCTTTTGATGCATCTTTGTTTCTATTTCCTTCACTCTCTGACTTTCAGGATCAGGTAAAATCTTCCTTAGACTCTCTCACAAAAAAGAAATCAGACTTCCAGGAAAAGGAGCAGCAACAGAAAGAGAAGATTTCCGGAGTTCAGGTGAGGCTTCCTGAGCGGAATTTCTGATATTACTGTCGAGTTTTGCTCCATTTAATGCAGAATAACATAGTATCGCAGCTCCAGTGACCTGGGTTCGATCCTGACCTCTGCTGCTGTCTGTGTGGAGTTTGCATGTTCTCCCTGTGCTCATGACAGTTTCAGACACATCCCAGGGACATGCTGGATGAATGGTTAATTACAATTAACCCTGTGAAGGTGGGGGAGAGTGATGTGAATCAGCTGGGAGTTAATGGGTCACTGAGGGAGAATAAGTTTCAGGATAATGTGAGGGAATGGGGTTGACGGGAATGTCTCAGAAGTAGTATGGACCCCAATGGACCGAATGGTCACTTTTATGTCATAAGGAAATAGAACACAGCAATGCAGTAAACTAATCTTCACGTTTCATTCGACAGGAACAGTCACACAGCGTTCAGACTCACATCACATCCCAGTTTGCTGAACTGCGCCAGATTATCACTGAGAAAGAGCAGAGCTTACTCTGGGATCTCAGGGAAGAAGAGAAGAGGATTCTCAAACCAATGGAGAAAAATCTTCTTAAAATTCAAGAGAATATAAGGATTATTCAGGAGGAAATCACTAAGTTAAAGGAACAGATGAATCAAAAAGACGGTGTGATATTTCTCAAGGTGAGGGATTACATTTCAATTTATTTCTGTCAAATTGAACTAAATGAACAGCGGTATATTTGAAATAACCACAACACAGCGGCCAATTCTACCAAATCAATTGCCGCTGCTGGAGACCTCACACAGAGTGTTCTCCTTGCATGACAAACCTCCAATCACTCCATTAATGACATTATAAATATCGGAGACAGATATTTGATCCTTTATCAGCAACATACAATATTTAAGCGATGAAATTTCAGCATAATTAATCGTAAATTAAACTGCAATTAATCGGTCAACAAAAGATATGGCATTTGCCAGTCCCAGGCTCAAAACAGCCCAGAACAAAGTACGAATATGTAACTTATTCCCTTCACCTTTACCACGTCCCCACTCACGTGACTGATTATCGTAATAAACACGTAACACAGAATACAATGCAGACAGAAAACTGACGTGTTGCTCCTACACACAGCATTTACAAATGGCAGTAAACTGTTTCTCACCCGACAATTGATGCATCTATTCAGGGTTGTTGTTTCCCCTAAACTGGACTTCCACAACTTCTGTACATCCCAGGTCAGAATGCAATCTTTTCTGAAATGATTTACTCTGATCATAACACAGAGCTGCTGATTGTGTCCTTAATTATCACATTAAATATCCTCTAAAACTCCCATTAACACCCAGTTCCAGTCACAGGCTGTGAGTGTGTTTGGTGTGAGGGTCTCTCTGTCAATCAATGAGAACAAAGAATGTGACCCACACATCAGACTTATCCTCCATATCCAGTTTCCATCAGATTACGGAATCTTTCACTGTCTCTACTTTTTTGGATAAGTTTTACATGGGATTGTGTCCCATTCTCCGTCAAGAGCAGGCCATTCGGTCCATCTTCTATCAATTTCCCCTCAGCCACAATCCTCCTGCCACCTACTCACAGCACCCAGCAACAGTGCCCGAACTCCCTGGTCCCTCACGTGTTTATCCAGCCTCCCCATTACAGTCAGTCTCTGCTGTTCCATTTCAACCTCTCCTGTGGCAGCGAGTTCCACATCCTCTTCACTAAATTTCTTGTGGGATTTATTAAAAACCAGCTGGCATTTTATCTTTGACTGAAGGTCTCCCCATAAATAGAAACATGGAAACAAAGAAAACCTACAGCACAATACAGTCTCTTTGGCCCACAATGCTGTGCCGAACATCTACTCACTTTAGAAATTACCTCCAGTTAGCCATAGCTTTCTATTTTTCCAAGCTCCATGTACCTGTGTAGGAGTCTTCTGAAAGACCCTATCGCATCCGCCTCCACCTTCGTTGCCGGCAGCTCATTTCACCCATTCCAAAACACTTACCCGACATCTCCTCCGTACTACTTCCAAGCACCTGTGTCCTCTCGTGTTCGCCATAATGAGGTACTTTTTCCACCTTCGCGCAAGCAAATCCATCACTGATCTTAAATTGTTCCATTTTATCATTCTGACGTCTTATCCAGATGATAATGCACAGCCTGTCCTGTCTCTCCTGTCAGTTCCATCCTCTCAGTAATGGTCTAATTTTCAGAAACTTTCCTCTTTAATTCTCTCCGTGGTTCTGTATTGTCCGTGTGTGTGACTGACTGTGGGAGTGGGAAGTTTCAACATCTTGGAATGATTTGGATTAAATTCAGGACGTGGACAGTAAGTCCAAGTCTAATCAGATTTGTGCTTTTATTTACTTCAGGAGGAAGCTCATCGAAACAGGAGGTAGGACATGCTCTTTACTGAAACCCTGTATGGATTTGTAAAATACTTCAAAATTCCAGCTTATCACCAGCAGTTTAATATTTACAGAATCAGTGACGATGTCCAGGAATTATCAGTGACAGATGAGGCCCTACCAGTTGAAAAATTTGATCACATCTATTTGTTGAACACAGTGCTGAGAGAAACACTTGATGCTATTAACCGAGGTAAAACTTACAAAGATTCATTTCTCCTTGTTTATGAGACACAACTAAGTTACATCTGAGGCAAGGATTGGCTTTAATAATGGGCTGAAAGGGAACTGATGTTTATTCCACATCAACGGCACCAACTGGGGGGCATCACTGTCACATGGTCAGCTGGAGATGTCAGACCCCTGAACACACCAGCACAGGGTCACAGTACAACCAATACACGGGACTGGCAGATGAACCACTGTGTCCTGATCCCAGGCACACTGCACTAACACACCAAGACATGAGCTTGAATCCTACCACAGGAAATAGGAGATTAATACAGATTTCATGATATTGTAGGGAATAAAAGCGGGTAGCAGTGCGGTGATCAGGATTGTCAGAAAAATACACAAATCCTTCTTGCGCTGTGAGTGCAGACTCTGACTGACACAGGTCTTCACCCCACCCCCCTCCTGAACCCGCAACTCTCACTGATGTTAGATGGAGAAGAGGGGAGCTGTAGTGACAGGGGTCTCAATCGTCAGGGGAACAGGCAGGAGAATCTGTGGATGTGAAGGGGATACCCGAATGTTATGTTGCCTCCCAGGTGCCAGGGTCAGGGATGTCTCGGATCGTGTCCGCAGCATTTTAGAGAGGGAGGGAAAACAGCCAGATATCCTGGCACATTTTGGGGCCAGTTACATAGGAAGTAAAAGCAAAGAGGTCCTGAAAATAGAATTTGGAGAGTTTGGTAGCAAGCTCAGAAGCAGCACCTCCGGGATTGTAATTTCTGGATTGCTGCCTGTGCCACGTGCTGGTGAGGGTAGAAACAGGATAATTTGGCAGGTTAAATTTGGCTGAGAAGCTGGTGCAGGGGGCATGTTTTCAGATTCTTCGATCATTGGGATCTCTTCTGGAGGAGGAATGACCTGCTCAAAAGGGAGAACAATATTCTCACAGAGAGGTTAGATGGAGCTGTTGAGGAGGGTCTGAACTAATTTGGTGGGGGTGGGGTTGGGAATTGGAGTGAAGGGATAGGACTGATGGTAAAAATGCAAAGATAGCGTGCAGTCAGACTGTCAGATAAGGCGGACAGATGAGAGGACAAAATTGCAGCCAGCAGGGTGACTATCAGTGCATTAGAGATGCAGAATTAAAATGGGTAGCAGATATAGTACACAAAGTGTTATATCTCAATGCATGGAGTATGAGAAATAAGGTGGATGATCTTGTTGCACTAATACCGATTGTCATGTGTGATGTTGTGGCTATCACAAAATCGTGGCTGAAGGACGGTTGTAGTGTGGATCTGAATGTCCAAGGTTACACAGTGTATCTGAGGTATAGGAAGGAAGGAAGGCTGATGGGGTGGTGTGGCCCTGATGGTAAATCAATAGAAAGACATGACATAGGATTGGAAGATGTTGAATCCTTGTAGGTTGAGGTAAGGAACTGCAAAAGTAAAAATGACACTGACAGCAGTCATATACAGGCCTCCCAGCAGTCAGTAGGTTGAGGCCCACAGATTAAAACTGGAAATAGAAAAGGCTGATGAAAAGGACAATGTTATGATAATCATGTGTGATTTCAACATGCAGGTCAATTGGGAAAATCAGGTTGGTAAAGGATCTCAAGAGAGTGAGTTTGTTGAATGCAATGTGATGGCTTTCTAGAGCAGTTTGTCGTTGAGCCGACTCGGGGAACAGCTCTACTGGATTGGGTGTTATGTATTGAACCAGAAGTGAGTAGTTAAAAGAAACCTTAGGAAGCAGTACTCACAACGTGACTGAGTTCAACTTGAAATTTGATAAAGAGAAAGTAAAGTCTGACATTATAGTATTTCAGAGAAGTGAAAGAAATTACAGTGGTGAGAGAGGAGTTGGCCAAAGCAAATTGGAAGGAGATGCTGGCAGGGATGACAACAGAGCAGAAATGGTGTCAGTTTCTGGGAAGATGACGAAGGTGAAGGATAGATGTATTCCAAAAATAAATAAATACTAAAATGGCAAAATAGTAAAACCATGGCTGACAAGGGAAGACAAGTTATTGTAAAGGCAAAAGGGAGGGCATACAACTAAACAAAAACTAGTAGGAAGACGGATGATTAGGAAGCTTTTAAATAGCTACAGAGAAGAACTAAAAGGATGATTGGGTGAGAAAAAGTAAATAAGAAATTGATTTGAATTGAATTGACTTTATTACTTACATCCTTCATATACATGAAGATTAAAAATCTTTACGTTAGGTCTCCATCTAAATGTGTGATGTGCAGTTTATAGTAATTTATGATGAATAATATGTACAACAGGCTGGTCAATATAACATAGAAATACAGTTGTGTCCACATGAGTTAATCAGTCTGATGGCCTGGTTGAAGAAGCTGTCCTGCATCCTGTTGATCCTGGCTTTTATGCTGCGGTACTGTATCCCGGATGGTAGCAACTAGTACAGTTTGTGGATGGGGTGACTCTGGTCTCCAATGATCCTTCAGGCCCTTTTTACACACCTGTCTTTGTAAAACAAATTAGCAAACAATATCAAATTGTTTTTCAAGTATTGTAAAAAAATAAAACAGAGATGAGAGTGGATATAGGACCGCTAGAAAATGAGGCCGGATATATAATAACACAGGATAAAAAGATGGCAGATAAACCAAATATTTTGCACCAGTCTTCACCGTGGAAGACACTAGCACTGTGCCCGGTGTTGAAGAGTGCGAGGGGAGAGAAGTGAGTGCAGTTACTGTTACAAGGGAGAAGGTGCTCAAAAAGCTGAAAGACCTAAAGGTACATAAGTCACCCGGACCAGTTGAACTTCACCCTAGTGTTCTGAAAGAGGTCGCAGTAGAAATTATGGAGGCATTTTAAATGATCTTTCAAAAATCATTGGACCCTGGCATAGTGCCAGAGGACTGGAAAACAGCAAATGTCACTTAACTCTTTAAGTAAGGAGGAAGGCAGCAGAAAGGAAATTATAGACCAGTTAGCCTCACCTCTGTGGTTGGGAAGAAATTGGAGTCAGTTCTTAAGTATGAGGTTATGGAATAGTTGGTGACACTGGACAAGATAGGACAAGGCAGCATGGCTTCGTTAAGGGAATATGCTGCCTGACAAACCTGTTGGGATTCTTTGAGGAGATTACAAGCAGGATAGATAAAGGGGATGCAGTGGATGTTGTATATTTGGAATCTCAGAGGGCCTTTGACAAGGTGCCACACATGAAGGTGGTAACCAGTTTAAGAGGCCAGGGTATTACAGAAAAGTTACAGGCATGGTTAGAACATTGGCTGATTGGTAGGAAACAGCGAATGAGAGTAAAGGTATCCTTTTCTGGTTGGCTGCCAGTGACTCGTGTTCCACAGGGGTCAGTCTTAGGACACCATCATGTTACGCTGTATATCAAGATCTAGCTGATGGAATAAACTATAAGATATAGGAGCAGAAATATGCCATTCAGCTCATCGAGTCTGCTCCACCATTCAGTCATGGGCTGATCCAATTCTTCCAGTCATCCCCACTCCCTTGCTTTCACCCTATACCCTTTGATGCCCTAGCTAATCAAGAACCTATCTATCTCTGTCTTAAATATGACTTGGCCTTAACAGCCACTTGTGGCACCGAATTCCACAGATTTTCCACACACTGACTAAAGTAATTTCTCCACATAGCAGTTCTAAAAGGCCGTCCTTCAATCCTGAAGTCATACCCTCATGTCCTAGAGTAGATGGCTTCGTTTCCAAGTTTGCAGATGATACGAAGATTGGTGGAGGGGCCGGTCGTGTTGAGGAAACAGTTAGGCTGGACAAGGACTTGGATGAGGAGAATGGGAAGGGAGGTGGCAAGTGATATACAATGTTGGAAAATGCATGGCCATGCACTGTGGTCATAGAAATAATGTGCAGATTTTTTTTTCAGATGGGGAGAAAACCCAAAAAGCTGAGATGAAAATGGACTTAGCAGTCATTCTGCAGAATACACTAAGGGTTAACTTGCAGATAGAGTCAGTGGTGAAGAAGGCAAATCCAACGTTAGCATTCAATTCAAGGGATTTTGATAGCATTCAATTCAAGAGCAGGGATGTGATGCTGAGGCTTTATAAGGCACTGGTGAAGCCTCACCTTGAGTATTGTGCACAATTTTTCTAAGAAAAGATGTGCTGGCATTGCAGAAGGTTCATTTCATAAGGATGATTCCGGGAATGAAAGGGTTATCATACGAGGAACGTTTGATAGCTCTGTGTCTGTACTCGCTGGAATTTAGAAAGATGAGGGGGGATCTCATTGAAACCTTTCGAATGTTGAAAGTCCTAGACAGGGTAGATGTGGAAAGGATGTTTCCCATGGCGGTGGAGTTTAGGACAAGAGGGCACAGCCTCACGATAGAGGGGGGGGGGCGTCTATTTAAAACAGATGCGGAAAATTTTGAGCCAGCAGCTGGTGAATTTGTGGAACTTGTTCTGTGTATTTAAGGCAGAGCTTGATAGGTTCTAGATTGGACACAGCATCAAAGGTTACGGGGAGAAGACCAGGTAGTGGGGCTGAGGAGGGAAAAAAAGGATCAGCCATGATTGAATGGCGGAGCAGACTCGATAGGCAAATGGCCTAATTCTGCTCCTATGTCTTATGGTGATCAGACCACTACATTGAAGCATTGTGAGAATGAACTAGGACACACCAACAAGCATTGACATGGGTCAAGATTTCATCTCGGGAGAAGCACACACAGCATAACCGGCCGGGCAAAGCTCCCTCACACACATACACAGGAAGGACTGGCAGATTGTAGTCAGAGCCTCAGCAATGTACGTTGTTATTTCCCTCAGTAACCTGGAAACCAATCTCTTCAGAGGCAGTCATTTATTCATTTAAACAACTCAATCAAGTGTGACACATTGTCAACACACACCAGACATGTGATGACTCACTGTAACATACAAATTATTCAACGTGCATCACACTCTCCCTCAATGTGTATACACACCACACGGATATTTACCACAATCAACACACACACACACACACACACACACACACACACACACACACACACACACACACACACACACACACACACAGACACACAGACATACTATCAGAGTATGACATACGTCCACAGGAATAGGCATAAATTCCCATTTAGGTTTGAAATCTGCCGTCCTTACCCAGTCTGTCTGTTCTGTGGCACTGAGCTGCCCTCTGACGTGACGTCACATCAACAATTCACAGACAGACTCCGGGGTGAGATTCCTCAGGAGGATGATCTGGGAGGGTTTGATGGATGTTGAACCCACGGCCCACTTCATCAATCTGCAAGACTAAGATGTCTTCTTGAGCATGGCCCATTTGTGTGTGTTTGCTCCCCCCCCCCATCCCTCTAACCATTTCCCATCTGTGTACCTGCCCAAATTTATTTTAACATATTTTATTTTTACCTTTTTCTACAGTGTTTGAGGGCAAATTCCATTTACCAACCTCCCTTTGTATGAGAATGTTACCCGATAGACCACTCAGAAAAATTTCCCGTCTCACTTTCAATCTGACGCCTCTGGTTCTGTACGCCCATTTCTTGGAAGAAGAAACTTCATTTAAGCTCCTTATGAATTATTTACCTCGATAAGGGGCCATACCTGAACATCCTACACTACAGCTGAATAGCCCAAGCTTATCCACTCTCTGCTTTTAACCCAAGCCCCCAGTCCTGGTAACATCCTCCTGAAGCCTCCTGTCCAGTGTAATGACATCCTCCACATATTCGGGAACCGGAAATGCAGACAATGCTCCAAGTGTGGTCTATCATCGACATCAAAGGCCTTGCTGAATTTCATGTGGACAGTGTGGAATCGGCTGATGAATACAGGACTGAAAGTGTTTTTTTTTTGGATTGGGAAAAGAAGGGCGGCGTGGGAGCTAAATTCTGAAGGAAGGCAGATTTGTTTTAAAACTTGGCGTAGAAGAACGGCGAGACTGCGCAGGACAGCGCGGAGAGTTTAAAAAGATGACCACCCTATACAGCGGGCAGCGGAGTGGGTGGCAACAGAGTGTAGGGCTTTGGCTCAACGGGCTTAGACGGTAACGGGAAGAGACGAGAGCGAGGCACCGACTCTTTTTCTCCCCTTGGCAAATCGGCCGACGGACGGGGGAACAGCAGGGCACATTAGCTAACGGTTTAAAAAGTTTGTGTGTTTGGCGAAGTAAGTGGGTGAGTAGACCTATCTTTCTTTGTTTCATTCCTGTAGAATTACGTAGGATGTCTGCAGGGTTAGTGCTTTGTTCAGGGTGTCAGATGTGGGAATCCTGGGAGACCTCCGGCCTCCCTGATAGCCACATCTGCACCAGGTGAACCGAGATTCAGCTCCTCGGAGACCGTGTTTGGGATCTGGAGCTGCAGGTTGATGACCTACTGCTTATTAGAGAAAATGAAGAGGTGATAGACAGGAGCTACAGGGAGGTAGTCATCCCTAGGCTACAGGGGTCAGAAAACTGAGTGACTGTCAGGAGAGGGAAGGGAAATGCCCGGATAATGGAGAGCACCCCTGTGTCTGCCCCCTCAGCAACAAGTATATCGTTTCGGATGCTGTTGAGGGGGATGACCTGACAGGGGACGGCCACGGTGACCGGGTCTCTGGCACTGAGCCTGGCGCTGTTGTGCAGGAGGGAAGGAGGGAGAAGAGGAATGCGGTAGTCATAGGGGATTCCATAGTCAGGGGAACAGACAAGAGATTCTGTGAGCCTGGTAGAGATACCCGCATGGTGTGCTGCCTCCCACGTGCCAGGGTACAGGATGTCTCGGATCGGGTCCGGAATATTCTGAAGGGAGAGGGCGAACAGCCAGCTGTCTTAGTACATGTTGGTACCAATGACATAGAGAGGAAAACGGAGGAGGTCCTGAAGAGAGATTTCCAGGAGTTAGGAAGGAAGCTGAGAAGCAGGACCTCCAGGGTAGTAATCTCAGGATTGCTACCTATACCACGTGCTAGCGAGGGCAAGAATAGTAGGATCAGGCAGATGAATGCGAGGCTGAGAGACTGGTGCAGGGGTCAGGGCTTCAGATTCTTGGATCATTGGGATCTCTTCAGGGGGAAGTATTACCTGTTCAAAAAGGACGGTTACACCTGAACCCGAAGGGGATCAATATCATAGCGGGAATGTTTAATAGAGCTGTTAGGGAGGGTTTAAACTAATTTGGCAGGGGAATGGTAAACCGGAATGATAGAGTGGAGGAGTGGGAAAACAGAAATAAATCTAAGATAGTGAGCAGTAAGGATGCCAGGAAGGACAGGCAGGTGATGGGGCAAATTTGCAGCCAATGGGATGAGGTGCAGTGCAATGAATGCGAAAAGTACCAAATACTGGACCTAAGTTGTTTTTCTTAAATAAACACAGCATAAGGAATAAGGTGGATGATCTTGTCGTACAGCTACAGATTGGCAGGTATAATTTTGTGGCCATCACTGAGACGTGGCTAAAGGATGCATGTCTCTGAGAGCTGAACGTCCAAGGATACACGGTGTATCGGAAGGATAGGCAGGTAGGCTGAGTGGGTGGCATGGAAATCATATTAAATCATTAGAAAGAGGTGACATAGGATGAAAGGTGCTGAATCTTTCTGGGTTGAGCTAAGAAATAGCAGGGGTAAAATGACCCTGATGGCGGTTATCTACAGGCCTCCTAACAGCTGCAGTGAGGTGGACTACAAATTACAACAGGAAATAAAAAGGCTTGCCAGAAGGGCAGTGTTATTATAATTGTGGGGGGTTTTAACATACGAGTGGATTGGGAAAATCAGGTCGACACTGGATCTCAAGACAGAGAATTTGTAGAATGTCTACGAGATGGCTTTTCAGAACAGCTTGTTGTTGAGCCCACTAGGGGATCAGAGGTACTGGATTGGATATTGTGTAATGACCCAGAGGTGATTAGAGAGATTGAGGTGAAGGAACCCTTTGGAGGCAGTGATCGTAACATGATTGAGTTCACTGTGAAATTTGAGAAAGAGAAGCCGAGATCCGATGTGTCGGTATTTCAATGGAGTAAAGGAAATTACAGTGGCACGAGAGAGGAACTGGCCAAATTTGACTGGAAAGGGACACTAGCGGGAGGACGGCAGAGCAGCAGTGGCTGGAGTTTATGCGAGAAGTGAGGAGTGTGCAAGACAGATATATTCCAAATAAGAAGAAATTTTCGAATGGAAAAAGGATGCGACTGTGGCTGACAAGCGAAGTGAAAGCTAAAGTAAAAGCAAAGGAGAGGGCATTCAAGGAAGCAAAAATTAGTGGGAAGTCAGAGGATTGGGAAGTTTTTAAAAGCTTACAAAAGAAAACTAAGAGGGCCATTAAGAGGGAAAAGATGAACTATGAAAGGAAGCTCGCAAATAATATCAAAGAAGATACTAAAAGCTTTTTCAAGTAGATAAAGAGTAAGAAAAACAGGTGAGAGTGGATATAGGACCGATAGAAAATGATGCGGGAGAAATTGTAATGGGAGATAAGGAGATGGCTGAGGAACCGAACGAGTATTTGCATCAGTCCTCACTGAGAAGATATCAGCAGTATACCGGACACTCAAGGGTGTCAGGGAAGAGAAGTGTGCGCAGTCACAATTACGACAGAGAAAGTTCTCAGGAAGCTAAATAGTCTAAGGGTAGATAAATCTCCAGGACCAGATGGAATGCACACTTGTGTTTTGAAGGAAGTAGATGTGGAGATCGCGGAGGCATCAGCAATAATCTTTCAAAAGTCAATAGACTCTGGCATGGTTACGGAGGAGTGGAAGATTGCAAATGCCACTCTGGTATTTAACAAAGGGGCAGAGAAGCAAAAAGTAAATTATAGACCTGTTAGCTTGAGAAATGGTTGGGAAGTTGCTGGAGTCAATTGTCAAGGATAAGGTTACAGAGTATCTGGAGGCATATGACAAGATAGGCCAAACTCAGCATGGTTTCCTTAAAAGAAAATCCTGCCTGACAAACGCATTGAAATTTTTGAGGAGATTACAAGTAGGCTAGACAAGGGAGATGCAGTAGATGTTGTTTATTTGGATTTTCAGAAGGCCTTTGACAAGGTGCCGCACATGAGGCTGCTAAACAAGCTAAGCGCACATGCAATTACTGGAAAGTTACATATGTGGATAGAGCGTTGGCTGATTGACAGGAAACAGAGATTGGGAATAAAGGGATCCCATTCTAGTTGACTGCCATTTACCAGTGGTGTTCCACAGGGGTCCGTGTTGAGGCCGCTTATTTTTACGTTGTATATCAATGATTTGGATTATGGAATAGATGGCTTTGTGGCTAAGTTTGCTGATGATAGAAAGATAAGTGGAGGGGACGGTAGTGCTGAGGAAACAGAGAGTTTGCAGAGAGACTTGGATAGATTAGGAGAATGGTGAAAGAAGTGGCAAATGAAATACAATGTTGAAAAGTGTATGGTCATGCACGTTGTTAGAAGAAATAAATGGGCAGACTATTATTTAAATGGAGAGAGAATTCAAAATTCTAAAATGCAATGGGACTTGGGAGTGCTCGTGCAGGATGTCCTTGAGGTTAACCTCCAAGTTGAGTCGGTGTTGAAGAAGGTGAATGCAATGTTGGCATTCATTTCTAGAGGAATGAATATAGATTATAGGAGCAGGGATGTGAGGTTGAGGCTCTATAAGGAACTGGTAAGACCTCACTTGGAATACTGTGCGCAGTTTTGGGATCCTTATTTAAGGAAGGATGTTCTGACATTGGAGACGGTTCAGAGAAGATTAACTAGAATTATTCCAGGAATGAGAGGGTTAACATATGAGGACCATTTGACCGCTCTTGGACTGTACTCCACGCAGTATAGAAGAATGAGGGGGAACCTCACATAAACATGTCGAATGTTAAAAGGCAGGGACAGAGTGGATGTGGCAAAGTTCTTTCCCATGGTGGGGGAGTCTAGTACGAGAGAGCATGACTTAAGTATTGAAGTGCGCCCATTCAGAACAGAGATGCGAAGAAATTTTTTGAGCCAGAGGGTGGTGAATCTGTGAATTTCTTGCAGCAGTGGAGGCCAAGTCATTGGGTGTATTTAAGACAGCGATTCATAGGTATATGCGTAGCCAGGGCATCAAAGGTCATGGTGAGAAGGTGGGGGTGTGGGACTAAATGGGAGAATGGATCAGCTCATGATAAAATGGTGGAGCAGATTCGAAGGGCCGAATGGCCGGCTTCTGCTGCTTTGTCTTATGATCTTATTTGAATGCACCAGTATACGTAATAAGGATCTTGTAGCACAGATAGAGTTTGACAGGTACAAACTTAGGCAGGTACGACTTTGGTTGAAGGAATAAAGACATAGACAATTCTATAAACAGGGGGAAAATTCAAAAATCAGAGGTGCAAAGGGACATGGGTGTCCTTGTGCAGGATTCCCTGAAGGTTAACTTGCAGTTTGTGTCAATGGTAAGATTTGCAAACTCAATGCTTGCTTTCATTTCGAGAGGATTAGAATACAAGAGCAAGGATGTAATTCTGAGGTTTTATAAGGCATTGGTCAGACCACACTTGGAGTATTGTGAGCATTTTTGGGTCGCGTATATCGGAAAAGATGTGCTGGCATTGGAGAGGGTCCAGGAGGCTCACAAGAATGATTCCGGGAATGAAAGAGTTAGCATATGAGGAGTGTTTGTTGGTTCTGGGCCTGTACTCACTGGAGTTTAGAAGAATAGCTGATTTATTATCGCACACAACCCTATTCTCCCGCCTCCTCCCCATAACTTTTGAGACTCTGACTAATCAAGAAGTTTACTTTAAAAATCAAACAGGAGAAAATCTGCAGATGCCGGTAATCCAAGCTACACAGATCCAGATGAAGGGTCTCGCCAGATCTCTCTGACACCTGTCTGGAAAGAGTTCATGTTGGGAGGATGTGGGTGGGTCGAGAACGGTAAGCTCAGCCTTCGACTATAGGGATGTCAATTTAGGACAGAGATGAGGAGGAATTCCTTTATCCACAGGATAGTGAATCTGCCACAGGCAGCTGTGGAGGCCAAATAATTGAGTATATTTAAAGCAGAGTAACACACACAAATTGTTGGGGGAACAGCAGGCCGGGAAGTTTCCATGAAAAAGAGTAAACAGTCCACGGTTCAGACTGAAACACTTCATCAAGACCTGTGTTGCTTAAGGGTTCCTGCAAAATCATCCCCTGTCCTAATGAGGGGCTGCGGGGGATGGGGTTGTGGGAAAGGGACAAAGTCATCCTCATCTACCATCTTTGCCCCCTCCAACTTCTCATTACGTCTACACACACAGTTCACCCACAGGCTTTCCACCCCTCCCCCACCTGGTTCAATCTGCCATTCATCTCTCCCCTGCTGGTTCCCATTATCACCTCCTTTACTGTCTCAAACCATCACACTCCCCCACTTCACACACACAAATGAAAGTGAATATTGTATGACGGGCCTGTTCCTGTGCTGTACTGCTCTATGTTCTCTGTTCCCAGTTTCGAAGAATGAGAGGAGATCTCATGGGAACACAAAATTCATTCAGGGGTCAACAGGCAGGAGTGAGGAAGGATGTTTACCCTGTCTGAGGAGTCAAGGGCCAGGGGTCTCTCTGCTCTCCGTCCAGCGGAAAACCCCTCGGTCCCCGTGGCCGCGCTGCCCGAGTCTCCCCCCGATCATTGGGGCCGCGCTGCCCGAGTCTCCCCCCCACCCCCCCCCCCACCGATACCCGGGACCCCGCTGCCCGAGTCTCCGCCCGTTCCCCGGGGCTGCGCCGCCTGAGTCTCCACCCGATCCCTGGGGACTCTCTAATTCTCTGCTTCTCCCCCTAGTCTCTGTCACCCTGGATGTGGAAACGGCAAATCCGTGTCTCGAGGTGTCTGAGGATCGGAAGAGTGTGAGATGGACCCCGACCCGGAGGAATCTCCCTGACACCGGGAAGAGATTCACACACTGGGCTTGTGTGCTGGGATCGGAGGGATTCACATCGGGGAGACATTACTGGGAGGTGGAGGTGACGGGGAATCGGGTCTGGTGTCTGGGAGTCGCCGCAGAGTCTGTGGAGAGGAAGAGACGGTTCAGTCTGAGTCCGGAGACCGGATTCTGGGTCATCGGGCGGGTTGGTGACGTGTTACATCGGGATTATGACTTGTCTGGTCTCCCCTCCCCTGAGTCGCGTCTCGCTGCCGGTCCCGTCCCCGGGAGGGTGGGAGTTTATCTCAGTTACGAGCCCGGGACAGTTTCATTTTACAACGCGGAGACCAAGTCCCATCTCCACACCTTCACTGGGAATAAATTCACGGGTAAACTTTATCCTCTCTTTGCGACCGGGGGTGAAAACCAATGGCTGAGAATCTGCTCCGGTTCCGCTCCGGGTCTGTAAAAGGGTCGGGTCCCGGGACCGGCGTCAGGAGTAAAGTCCCTGTAAATATAAATGTGCGGAGAGTGCAGCTAAATACGTGGCTAAGGAGATGGTGCAGGAGGGAGGGCTTCATGTTTCTGGACAATTGGGCTTTGTTCCCGGGAAGGTGGGGCCTGTTCCGACGGGACGGTTTGCCCCTGAACTGGAGGGGGACCAACATTCTTGCGGGTAGATTTGCCAGTGCTGTTC
This sequence comes from Hemitrygon akajei, assembly GCF_048418815.1. NCBI lineage: Eukaryota > Metazoa > Chordata > Chondrichthyes > Myliobatiformes > Dasyatidae > Hemitrygon > Hemitrygon akajei. The sequence continues at coordinate 467,074 of NW_027332012.1, forward strand.
GGGGGGGGGGGGGCGGAAGGGGGTTAATCTCGATTTGCAGTGGGAGGGGAACCAGAGTGTTAGAGCAGATAGTGAGGTGGAGGAGGATAAAGGTCATGCGAGGATTGCATGTATAGACAGAAATCAAAGGTTTGTACATTAGGTTGTAAATTAATTTTCAGAGCTTTAGAAATTGTGGAAACTAAAGATTTCCAAAAAGATTTTGATGAAGAACATAACCAGAACATATGTGAAAAAGTGGATACTTCAGTTTTACACCTATCGCAATAATTGTCTATGTTAGGAAATATTTTGGATAGTCTCTCCTTTGTTAAATAGTAACAGTGAACTATTTTAAATTGAATTAAACACTGACTGGCACATATTAAAGAAGAATTGACCATCTTCATTAACAAAGGTCATATTAAGTTCTCTCTCCCAAACTTGTTTAATCTTTAGTGATTAAGGGGATCTGCTTTATTTTGTCATGGTTGATTGATGACTTTTGAAGAGTTAATTAGCAAATATTCTCTCTCGCGTACACACTTACTGCAATATCTTCACGTTAGACTTTTTTTTTAGAAAAACTAATTATCTAAGTTCCCATATATGCAAGAATCTGATTTGTTGAATACTATTTTGAATATGAATCCTTCAGTAAGAGAATTTGTAATTCTCATTGGTAGAATTTATAATTTATTTTTAATACATTAATACAAAAAGATAACCTCCCACCTAAGGTTTATACATGATAGAAATATTCGTTGTTTCAGACGTGATAGAGGGGGAGGGATGAAAGGGGGAGGAGTGGCATTACTAGTCAGGGAAAATATCACAGCTGTGCGTAGACAGGACAGCCCGGAGGGCTTGTCTACAGAGGTCATATGGGTGGAGCTAAGGAACGGGAAAGGTGTGACCACACTAATAGGGGTGTATTATAGACCGCCCAATAGTCAGAGAGAATTGGGGGAGCAAATCTGTATAAAGATAGTAGACCAATGTAAGAAATAGGAAGTTGTAATAGTAGGGGATTTTAACTTTCCACATATTGACTGTGACTCCCAACCTGTAATAGGGCTAGATGGCTTGGCGTTTGCGAAATGTTTTCAGGAAAGTTTTGTAAATCAATATATAGAGGTACCTACGAGAGAGGATGCAATACTTGATCTCCTATCAGGAAACCAGACAGGTCAAGTGACAGAAGTATGTGTAGGCGAACATTTTAGGTCCAGTGACCATATTGACATCAGTTTCAAGTTAATTACGGATAAGGATAGGCCTGGTCCTCGAGTTGAGGTTCTAAATTGGAGAAGGGCCAATTTTGTGGAAATGAAAAAGGATCTAAGAAGAGTGGATTGGGATAAGTTTTTTGTTCCTGACAAGGATGTGTTCAGTAAGTGAAATGCCTCCAAATGTGAAATTTTGAGAGGGCAGAGTTTGCATATTCCTGCCAGGATTAAAGGCAAAGTTAACAGGTACAGGGAACCTAGGTTTTCAAGGGATATTGGCGATCTGGTTAAGAAAAAGAGAGAAGTGTATAGCAGGTAGAGTCAACAAAGAGCAAATGAGTTACTTAAAGAGTATAGAAAACGTAAGAAAATACTGAAGAAGGAAATTAGGAAGGAAAAAAAAGACATGAGGTGGCTTTGGCAGATAATGTGAAGGAAACCCTGAAGGGTTTCTACAAGTATATTAAGAGTAAAAGGGTAGTAAGTGACAAAATTGGTCTCCTAGAAGATCAGAGTGATCATCTATGTGTGGAGCCTTACGAGATGGGGGAGATCTTAAACAGTTTTTTTTTGCATCGGTGTTTACTCAGGAAACTGGCATAGTGTATATGGAAGGAAGGGAAACAAGCAGTAGTGTCATGGAACATTTGTAGATTAAAGAGGAGGAGGTGCTTGCTGCTTTACAGCGCATAAAGGTAGATATGCGGGCCTGACTTGATATTTCCTCGGACCTTGAGAAAGACTACAGTAGAAATTGCAGTGGCCCTGACAGAAATATTTAAAATGTCTTCAGCCACGGGTGCAGTGCCGGAGGATTGGAGGGTAGCTCTTGTTAATCCATTGTTTAAAAAAGGCTCCAATAGAAAACCAGGTAACTAAAGGCCAGTGAGCCTGACATCAGTAGTATGTAAATTATTGGAAGATGTTCTGAGAGATCGGATTTACAAGTATTTGGACAGCCAAGGGCTGATTAAGGATAGTCAGTATGGCTTTCTGCATGGTAGATCGTGTATAATGAATCTCAAAGAGATTTTCGAGGAGGTTACCAACTAAGTAGTGAAGGAAAGGCTGTGGATGTTGTCTACATGAACTGTAGTAAGGCCTTTGACAAGGTCCCACATGGGAGGTTTGTTCAGAAAGTTCAGATATGAGGTATCCATGGAGAGGTTGGAGAGATTGAAAGAGTGCAGAGATTTACAAGGATGTTGCCAGGTCTTCAGGAGTTGAGTTACAGGGAAAGATTGAATAGGTTAGGACTTTATTCCTTGAAGCGTAGAAGAATGAGGGGAGATTTGATAGAGGTTTACAAAATTATGTGGTGTATAGACAATAAATGCGAGTAAGTTCTTTCCATTTAGATTAGGAAAGATAAATACGAGAGGACATGGTTTTAGGGTGAAAGGGGAAAGCTTTAGGGGCAACATTAGGAGGAACTTCTTCACTCAGAGAGTGGTGGGAGTGTGGAACGAGCTGCCATCTGACGTGGTAAATGCAGGCTCACTCTTAAGTTTTAAGAATAAATTGGATAGATACCTGGATGTGAGAGGACTGGAGGGTTACGGACTGGGTGCAGGTCAATGGGACTAGCGGAATAAAGTTTCCGCACAGACTAGAAGCGCCAAATGACCTGTTTTCTGTGCTGTAGTGTTCTACGGTTCTATGGAGTGAAATAAACACGACATGAGAATTGTCGATCGATTAATTTTAACTCTTTCACCGCATCCTTCAACCGAACAGAAACACCGGGGATTCAACAGCAACTGCGGGCGGCGGGTCCTGAACTCCCCCGGGTCCTAAAGTCCACCCGTAATGAGACGGGTTAAATGGGACAAGTAGGGGCGGTACTGATCGGAAAAGACAGTAAAGATTGTTCATTAATTTCATCTGCCATTTCTTTGTCCCCCATTACTACTTCACCAGCATCATTTTCCAGTGGTCCAGCATCAACTCTCATCTCCCTTTCACTCTTCATGTAACTGAAAACTAAACTTTTAGTATCCTGATTTATATTATTGGCCAGTTTGCCCTCATATTTCGTCTTGACCATTCTTGTGGCTTTTTTCGTTGCATTCTGTTGGATTTTAAGACCATCCCAATAATCCAACATCCCACTCACCTTTCCTAGCTTATATGCCATTTCCTTAGGATTAAAACAATTATTACATGCCTTTTCCAGCTCAAACTGTGAATTAATTTAAAGTCAGTTCCATAATTTAATAAAGTTTTTACCTGAAAACTATCTACCCACCCCCCCAAAGATTGTACTGAAGACTGCATTTGATTTTTCTTCAGCGTTATACGCTTCACATTGAAATAGTAAGTGCTTCGACAGTTTCATAATGACAAAATGTACACGACACAGAATGAAGTTTTCCAATTCGATGCAAGGCATAATTAAGCATGGTGTGGGCATTTCTATGTCATGTCAATACCATACCTTCCCTTGTTTTAAGCCCTTCTTCTATAAACCCAATGTCCTCATGTCCATTATCCTACGTCTTGCCATAAGCCCCTAATTCTTAATACTACCAACCCTTTAGCTTCTAATTTGCTAAGTGGAAGGTCTATATCCACAGCTTAACATTTAACAGCTTTTGGTGCTAAACAGTCAACCCCATCATTTCCCTCAACAGTGTGATGTGCAGGACCCATAATGTGCAGACAGATAAATCAAACTTTATACATGAAATACCGTTTGACAAGTTTCCAACAGTCAATCTGACCTACTAGCAGAATGACCTGTTTAAGACTCATCAAAACCGAAATGTATTCTGAGCAAATTATGAGGACCAATTTCCTCCACCAACTGTAAGCCTAAGCTGTTGGCAAAGAATTCTGCTTCTTCTGCTGATAAATGGCTCTAAGTCATTTCTTTATCATTATCTGCAATTCAGGCACACAAAAACAGCCACACCAACATCCCCAGTTAACTTATCTTTTGATTCATCTGTAAAAATGTGTTACTGTATGATAATAACGTTCATTAATATACTGATGAACCAACAGACTCTCAGGCAGAACCGAATCGGATCGTGTAACCTAAAATCAACTGAAGTCATTGGAAAAAAGTAGGTGGGGTTACAGAGAAAGCTACAGTAGGACATATTGTATCATCAAATACACCCTTATTCCCAGAGTGATAGAACCCAGCCACCAAAAACAAAAAAAAACACTCCTCTTTTGATGTCCCCAACCGTCCTCCAGCACACCTTTAACAGGATGATCATTTCCTTGCCCCCGCAAATTAATCCAGTATGTTGACATCAACTTGAACCTCTGTTACTTTGAGGGTAATTGTCCCATTGAAATCAGTAAAGCCAAAACAGGAGACAACATTACTGCATTAGAAAACAATCTTAAAGTCTGTAATTGTATCACATACAAACATTTTTAATTTGAAGATGAAGATGATCCAAAAGCCACACAGACATAATCAAGAACAGATCAAATTAAACAAATATAATTGGTTAACAAAGATTTTCAAGTTGCACCCAAGAATACCCACATAGATATCTGAGGAGATTTAAAGCTCCTTTACATTTATCAATTATTTTACTGACAGGTGCTTCCACGTCAGCTTATTATCCATCCACATACTGAGAAATCTTCCCACTGACACTTCCTCAAGATATTAATCATATAATTTAAAATCAAGTGCAAGTCTATTAATGCTGTTTGTAAACCACGCAGTGTGTTAACGACTGAAAGCTTAAAATCCTCATCAATCTGTCCACTGTTTGACCTATTAATTGTAAATTGCAATTAATACCTCTAATCTATAAAGCTATGTCATCTGTATATTGTGATTTACCCAGATATCCCATTTTCCAACCTCAGAGAAAATATCATTAATCATAATATTAAATAATGAAGGGCTACAAATCCTGCCCTGTGGGATCCCATTCTCTATCTCATAGAAACACAAACATAACATGCCGACCCGTACTTGCACAGTCCGTCCAAATAAAAAACTGTGAAAAATTATACAATCTCCCCATTCCTAATTTAATCAAAAGTCTTTTCTTTCATATAATTTCCCTTTTCAGTATCACGAAATACTGCTATTACAACATCTTTATTTAATTGTGCTTTCCGAATATCATCTTCCAAACCTAAATCTGAACCTAATGTCATTTCACCCTTCCAGAATCCACTCTAATAAAACACTTTATCATCACTCCTTCCAAAATATAACTCAAGCGCTTGATTACCATACATTCCATAAGTTTACATAAATGAGACATTCACGATATAGGCCCTTAACTAGAAGGATCAAATGGGGATCTGCCAGGTTTTAGAATAGGCACTACTATTTCCATTTTCCATGAGGAAAGTAGATGCACAATTCAAACATTTAATATTTTCACAAAAGCGAATTATATACAATTATAATTTCAAATATCACTCTTTCCTGGGGACACCTGACCTGTATTATTAATAGACTTCTTAAATTCATACAAAGAAAACTCTCCATCAGTGATACTATCATTGCTACAGCGGACATCCAGCACATCAGGGTATTCACTGAAAAGCATATCCCTACATTGTTTAACTTCTTCACTTAAATTATCCTGATTATGATTCTCAGCGAATGACCCAGCCAGTAACACAACCTTCCCTGTTTCTAAATCATATCCCAAACAATTCCAAGTTTGATATCCCTTCCAATATTATCTCCATATAAACTCCAGTAAATCACCTACTTCCTCACCACGGCCTTTGCCCTTTTATTGTTAATAATGTAACTCGGAGACTGATACACCATCACATAAAAACTCACATTTCTCCCAATTTGCTTCCTGTCCTGTTATAAATATAAATCCAAACTCATAAAGACAGGAAGGCTGACTGAAGTTCATATAAACTAATCACCCACCGAGTTCACATTTGTGCGACAGGCACTACAGCCAATGGCAGCAGGGATCAGTGTTACGTCTGAGCTACGATAGGCTGGAGGAATTCGGCCCATGACCAGCCCGTCCCCTTCCGCTCCATCGTCATGGCGGAGATCAGCGATTCGCTTCTGTTCGTGTCGCCGGTCTCGGCGCCCACAAGGACGGGTGTGATTCCCCTTCGCGCCTCGGTGGGTCTGTTTCAGTGACGTCTGTGGTGGCTGACGAAACATGCTTTGACAGGGAGCGAGCGAGGGCCAATGACTACAACTCCCAGAAGGCCCCACTGATGACGTTGTGCTGTTGTTTAGGGGTAAGGTATAACAGCAAAATGGAGGAAAATGTAATGCATTACGTTTTCTGTACTGTGTCGTGCCTTCAATAAAAAATTAAATTAAAAGAGAGATTCCAGCGAGGAATAGATAGAACATAGGACAATTCAGCACAGTGCAGGCCCTTCGGCCCACAATGTTCTGCCGACCTTTAAACTCTGCCTCCCTAAGCTTAAATTCCCCCATATACCTGTCTAGTAGTCTCTTAAACTTCACTAGTGTATCTGCCTCCACCACTGACTCGGGCAGTGCATTCCACGCACCAACCACTCTCTGAGTAGAAAATCTTCCACTAATATCCCCCTTGAACTTCCCTCCCATTAGCTTAAAGCCATGTCCTCTTGTATTGAGCAGTGGTGCACTGGGGAAGAGGCGCTGGCTATCTATCTATTCCCCTTAATATCAACTATACCTCTATAATTTCTCCTCTCATCCTCCTACTCTCCAGAGAGTAAAGCCCTAGCTCCCTTAATATCTAATCATAATCCATGCTCTCCAATCCAGGCAGCATTCTGGTAAATCTCCTCTGTACCCTTTCCAATGCTTCCACATCCTTCGTATAGTGAGGTGACCAGAACTGGACAGAGTCCTCCAACTGTGGCCCAACCAGAGTTTTATAGAGCTGCATCATTACATCGCGAATCTTAAAATCTATCCCTCGACATATGAAAGCTAACACCCCATAAGCTTTCTTAAATACTCTGTCTCCCTGTGAGGCAACTTTCAGGGATCTGTGGACATGTAGCCCCAGATCCCTCTGCTCCTCCACACTTCGAAGTATCCTGCCATTTACTTTGTACTCTGCCTTGGAGTTTGTCCTTCCAAAGTGTACCACCTCAAGGGTAGCAGATACAGTACACAAAGTGTTATATCTCAATGCATGGAGTATGCGAAATAAGGTGGATGATCTTGTTGCACTATTACAGATTGTCAGGTATGATGTTGTGGCCATCACGGAAACGTGGCTGAAGGATGGTTGTAGTTCGAAGCTGAATGTCCAAGGTTACACAATGTATCGGAGGAAGGAAGGAAGGCTGATGGGGTGGTGTGGCTCTGCTGTAAATCAGCAGCTAGATGTGACATAGGATTGGAAGATGTTGAATCCTTGTGGGTTGAGGTAAGGAACTGCAAAAGTAAAAATGACACTGACACCAGTCATATACAGGCCTCCCAACAGTCAGTGGGTTGTGGCCCACAGATTACAGCTGGAAATAGAAAAGGCTGATGAAAAGGACAATGTTATGATAATGATGGGAGATTTCAACATGCAGGGCAATTGGGAAAATCAGGTTGGTAAAGGATCTCAAGAGAGTGAGTTTGTTGAATGAAATGTGATGGCTATCTAGAGCAGTTTGTCGTTGAGCCTACTCGGGGAACAGCTCTACTGGATTGGGTGTTATGTATTGAACCAGAGGTGAGTAGTTAAAAGAAACCTTAGGAAGGAGTGCTCATAACATGCTGAGTTCAACTTGAAATTTGATAAGGAGAAAGTAAAGTCTGACATTGCAGTATTTCAGAGGAGTAAAAGAAATTACAGTGGTCTGAGAGAGGAGTTGACCAAAGCAAATTGGAAGGAGATGCTGGCAGGGATGAGAGCAGAACAGAAATGGTGTCAGTTTCTGGGAAAATGAGGAAGGTGAAGGATAGATGTATTCCAAAGATAAATAAATACTCAAATGGCAAAATATTAGAACCGTGGCTGACAAGGGAAGACAAGTTAATGTAAAGGCAAAAGAGAGGGAATACAACTAAAGAAAAAATAACAGCAAGACGGAGGATTGGGAAGCTTTTAAATATCTACAGAGAGGAACTGAAAGAATGATTGGGATGAAAATAATAAACAAGAAATAGATTTGAATTGACTTTATTACTTACATCCTTCATATACATGAGGATTAAAAATCTTTATGTTACATCTCTGTCTAAATGTGCAATTTGCAATTTATAGTAATTTATGATGAATAATATGTACAACAGGCTGGTTAATATAACATAGAAATACAGTTGTGTCCACATGAGTTAATCAGTCTGATGGCCTGGTTGAAGAAGCTGTCCCAGAGCCCGTTGCTCCTGGATTTTAATCTGTGGTTCAGAATCCAATGTTAGCATTCAATCCAAGAGCAGGGATGTGATGATGCGGCTTTATAAGGCACTGGTGAAGCCTCACCTTGAGTATTGTGCACAATTTTTCTAAGAAAAGATGTGCTGGCATTGCAGAAGGTTAATTTCATAAGGATGATTCCAGGAATGAAAGGGTTATCATACGAGGAACGTTTGATAGCTCTGTGTCTGTACTCGCTGGAATTTAGAAAGCTGAGGGGGAATCTCATTGAAACCTTTCGAATGTTGAAAGGCCCAGACAGAGTAGATGTGGAAAGGATGTTTCCCATGGTGGTGGAGTTTAGGACAAGAGGGCACAGCCTCACGATAGAGGGGGGTCTATTTAAAACAGATGCGGAGAAATTTGAGCCAGCGGCTGGTTAATTTGTGGAACTTGTTGTGTGTATTTAAGGCAGAGCTTGATAGGTTCTAGATTGGACACAGCAGCAAGCATTGACATGGGTCAAGATTTCATCTCGGGAGAAGCACACACAGCATAACCGGCCTGGCAAAGCTCCCTCACACACATACACAGGAAGGACTGGCAGATTGTTGTCAGAGCCTCAGCAATGTACGTTGTTATTTCCCTCAGTAACCTGGAAACCAATCTCTTCAGAGCCAGTCAATTATTCATTTAAACAACTCAATCAAGTGTGACACACGGCCACAGAAATAGGCACAAATTCCCATTTAGGATTGAACTCTGCCGTCCTTACCCTGTCTGTCTGTTCTGTGACACTGAGCTGCCCTCTGACGTGACGTCACATCAACACTTCACAGACAGACTCCGGGGTGAGATTCCTCAGGAGGATGACCTGGGAGGGTTTGATGGATGTTGAACCCACGGCCCACTTCATCAATCTGCAAGACTAAGATGTCTTCTTGAGCATGGCCCATTTGAGTGTGTTTGACCCCCCCATCCCTCTAACCATTTCCCATCTGTGTACCTGCCCAAATTTATTTTAAAATACTTTATTTTTACCTGTTTCTACAGCATCTGAGGGCAAATTCCATTTACCAACCTCCCTCTCTATGAGAATGTTACCCGATAGACCACTCAGAAAAATTTCCCATCTCACTTTCAATCCGAGGCCTCTGGTTCTGTACTCACATTTCTTGGACAAAGAAACGTTATTTAAGCTCCTTATGAATTATTTACCTCGATAAGGGGTCATACCTGAACATGTTACACTACAGCTGAATAGCCCAAGCTTATCCACTCTCTGCTTTTAACCCAAGCCCCCAGTCCTGGTAACATCCTCCTGAAGCCTCCTGTCCAAATCGTTGGGCAGCGGAGTGGGTGGCAGCAGAGTGTAGGGCTTTGGCTCAACGGGCTTAGGCGGTAACGGGAAGAGCCGAGAGCGAGGCACCTACTCTTTTTCTCCCCTTGGCAAACCGGCCCGGATGGACGGGGGAACAGCAGGGCACATTAGCTAACGGTTTAAAAAGTCCGTGTGCTTGGCGAAGTAAGTGGGTGAGTAGGCCTATCTTTCTTTGTTTCATTCCTGTAGAATTAGGTAGCATGTCTGCAGGGTTAGTGCTTTGTTCAGGGTGTCAGATGTGGGAATCCTGGGAGACCTCCAGCCTCCCTGATAGCCACATCTGCACCAGGTGAACCGAGATTCAGCTCCTCGGAGACCGTGTTAGGGATCTGGAGCTGCAGCTTGATGACCTACTGCTTATGAGAGAAAATGAAGAGGTGATAGACAGGAGCTACAGGGAGGTAGTCATCCCTAGGCTACAGGGGTCAGAAAACTGGGTGACTGTCAGGAGAGGGAAGGGAAATGCCCGGATAGTGGATAGCACCCCTGTGGCTGCCCCCCTCAGCAACAAGAATATCGTTTCGGATGCGACTGTGGCTGACAAGAGAAGTAAAAGCAACGGACAGGGCATTCAAGGAAGCAAAAATTAGTGGGAAGACAGAGGATTGGGAAGTTTTTAAATGCTTACAAAAGGAAACTAAGAAGGCCATTAAGAGGGGAAAGATGAACTATAAAAGGAAGCTAGCAAATAGTATCAAAGAAGATACTAAAAGCTTTTTCAAGTATATAAAGAGTAAAAAACAGGTGAGAGTGGATATAGGACCGATAGAAAATGATGCTGGAGAAATTGTAATGGGAGATAAGGAGATGGCTGAGGAACTGAACGAGTAGTTGCATCTGTCCTCACTGAGGAAGATAACAGCAGTATACCGGACACTCAAGGGTGTCAGGGAAGAGAAGTGTGCCCAGTCACAATTACGACAGAGAAAGTACTCAGGAAGCTGAATAGTCTCAGGGTAGATAAATCTCCAGGACCAGATGGAATGCACGCTTGTGTTTTGAAGGAGGTAGCTGTGGAGATCGCGGAGGCATTAGCAATGATCTTTCAAAAGTCAATATACGCTGGCATGGTTCCAGAGGAGTGGAAGATTGCAAATGCCACTCTGGTATTTAAGAAGGGGGCAAGGAAGCAAGAAGTAAATTATAGACCTGTTAGCTTGAGAAATGGTTGGGAAGTTTCTGGAGTCTATTGTCAAGGATGAAGTTACCGAGTACCTGGAGGCAAATGACAAGATAGGCAGAACTCAGCATGGTTTCCTTAAAGAAAATCCTGCCTGACAAACCCATTGAAATTATTTGAGGTAATTACAAGTAGGCTAGACAAGGGAGATGCAGTGGATGTTGTGTATTTGGATTCTCAGAAGGCCTTTGACAAGGTGCCGCACATGAGGCTGCTAAACAAGATAAGAGCCCATTGAATTACGGGCAAGTTACATATGTTGATAGAGCGTTGGCTGATTGGCAGGAAACAGAGAGTGGGAATAAAGGGATCCCATTCTGGTTGGCTGCCAGTTACCAGTGGTGTTCCACAGGGGTCCGTGTTGGGGCCGCTTCTTTTTACGTTGTATATCAACGATTTGGATTATGGGATTGATGGCTTTGTGGCTAAGTTTGCTGATGATACAAAGATAGGTGGAGGGGATGGTAGTGCTGAGGAAACAGAAAGTCTGCAGAGAGACTTGGATAGATTGGGAGAATGGTCAAAGAAGTGGCAAATGAAATACAATGTTGAAAAGTGTATGGTCATGCACGTTGGTAGAAGAAATAAACGGGCAGACTATTATTTAAATGGAGAGAGAATTCAAAGTTCTGAGATGCAATGGGACTTGGGAGTGCTCGTGCAGGATACCCTTAAGTTTAACCTCCAGGTTGAGTCGGTGGTGAAGAAGGCGAATGCAATGTTGGCATTCATTTCTAGAGGAATAGAGTATAGGAGCAGGGATGTGATGTTGAGGCTCTCTAAGGAACTGGTAAGACCTCACTTGGAATACTGTGTGCAGTTTTGGGCTCCTTATTTAAGAAAGGATGTTTTGACATTGGAGAGGGTTCAGAGAAGATTGACTAGAATGATTCCAGGAATGAGAGGGTTAACATGTGAGGAACACTTGACCGCTCTTGGACTGTACTCCGTGGAGTTTAGAAGAATGAGGGGGAACCTCACAGAAACATGTCGAATGTTAAAAGGTATGGACAGAGTGGATGTGGCAAAGTTGTTTCCCATGATGGGGGAGTCTAGTACGAGAGAGCATGACTTAAGGATTGAAGGGCGCCCATCCAGAACGGAGATGCAAAGAAATTCTTTTAGCCAGAGGGTGGTGAATCTGTGAATTTCTTGCGACAGTGGAAACCAGGTCATTAGGTGTTATTAAGACAGAGATTGATAGGTATCTGAATAGCCAGGGCATCAAAGGTCATGGTGAGAAGGTGGGGGAGTGGGAATAAATGGGAGAATGGATCAGCCCATGATAAAATGGCGGAGCAGATTCGAAGGGCCGAATGGCCGGCTTCTGCTGCTTTGTCTTATGGTCTTATTTGAATGCACAACTATACAGAATAAGGATCTTGTAGCACAGGTAGAGTTTGACAGGTACAAACTTAGGCAGGCACGACTTTGGTCAAAGGAATAAAGACATAGACAATTCTGTAAACAGGGCGAAATTCAAAAATCAGAGATGCAAAGGGACATGGGTGTCCTTGTGCAGGATTCCCTGAAGGTTAACTTGCAGTTTGTGTCAGTGGTAAGATTGTCAAACTCAATGTTTGCTTTCATTTCGAGAGGATTAGAGTACAAGAGCAAGGATGTAATTCTGAGGTTTTATAAGGCATTGGTCAGACCACACTTGGAGTATTGTGAGTAGTTTTGGGTCCCTTCTATCGGAAAACATGTACTGGCATTGGAGGGGGTCCAGAAGATTCACAAGAATAATTCCGGGAATGAAAGAGTTAACATATGAGGAGTGTTTGATGGTTCTGGGCCTGTACTCACGGGAGTTTAGCAGAATGGCTGATTTATTATCCCTCTCAACCCTATTCTCCCGCCTCCTCCCCATAACCTTTTGAGACTCTGACTAATCAAGATGTTTACTTATTAACTTCTGCTTTAAAAATCAAACAGGAGAAAATCTGCAGATGCTGGTAACCCAAGCTACACAGGTCCTGATGAAGGGTCTCGCCAGATCTCTCTGACACCTGTCGGTAGAGAGTTGATGTTGGGAGGATGTGGGTGGGTCGAGAACGGTAAGCGCACCCTCCGACTATAGGGATGTCCATTTAGGACAGAGATGAGGAGGAATTCCTTTATCCACAGGATAGTGAATCTGCCACAGGCAACTGTGGAGGCCAAATAATTGAGTATATTTAAAGCAGAGTAACACACACAAATTGTTGGGGGAACAGCAGGCCGCGAAATTTCTATGGAAAAGAGTAAACAGTCGACAGTTAAGACTGAAACACTTCATCAAGACCTCAGATGCTGAAGGGTTCCTGCAAATTCATCCCCTGTCCTAATGAGGGGCTGCGGGGTATGGGGTTGTGGGAAAGGGGACAAAGTCATCCTCATCTGCCATCTTTGCCCCCTCCAGCTTCTCATTACGTCTACACACACAGTTCACCCACGGGCTTTCCACCCCTCCCCCTCCTGGTTCAATCTGCCATTCATCTCTCCCCTACTGGTTCCCATTCTCACCCCCTTTACAGCCTCAAAACATCAAACTGCCCCACTTCACACTCACAAATGAATGTGAAGATTGAATGACGGGCCTGTTCCTGTGCTGTACTGTTCTATGCGCTCTGTTCCAAGTTTCGAAGAATGACAGGAGATCTCATGGAAACACAAAATTCTTTCAGGGGTCAACAGGCAGGAGTGAGGCAGCATAAAACACTTGGGGAGACTTCCATCTGCTTTGGTCGAGTCAAAGGTTCTTATCGGCCCCTCGGTCCCCGGGGCCGCGCTGCCCGAGTTTGCCCCCGATGCCCGGGGCCGCGCTACTCGAGTCTGCCCCCGATGCCCTGGGCCGCGCTGCCCGAGTCTCCACCCGATCCCCGGGAACGCGCTGCCCGAGTCTGCCCCCGATCCCCGGGGCCGCGCTACTCGAGTCTTCCCCGATCCCCGGGGTCGCGTTGCCCGAGTCTCATCCCCCTCGCACGATGCCCGGGGCAACGCTGCCCGAGTCACCCCCCGATCGCCGGGAACGCGCTGCCCGAGTCTCCCCCCGATCCCCGGGGCCGCGCTGCCCGAGTCTCCCCCCGATCCCCGGGGCCGCGCTGCCCGAGTCTTCCCCCCGATCCCCGGGAACGCTCTGCCCGAGTCTCCCCCCGATCCCCGGGGCCGCGCTGCCCGAGTCTCCCCCCGATCCCCGGGGCCGCACTGCCCGAGTCTTCCCCCCGATCCCCGGGAACGCGCTGCCCGAGTCTCCCCCCGATCCCCGGGGCCGCGCTACTCGAGTCTTCCCCGATCCCCGGGGTCGCGTTGCCCGAGTCTCACCCCCCTCGCACGTTGCCCGAGTCTCCCCCCGATTCCCGGGGACTCTCTAATTCTCTGCTTCTCCCCCCAGTCTCTGTCACCTTGGAAGTGGAAACGGCGGGTCCGTATCTCGAGGTATCTGAGGATCAGAAGAAGGTGAGATGGACCTGGACCCGGAGGGATCTCCCTGACACCGGGAAGAGATTCACAATCTGGCCTTGTGTGCTGGGATCGGAGGGATTCACATCGGGGAGACATTACTGGGAGGTGGAGGTGACGGGGAATCGGGACTGGTGTCTCGGAGTCGCCGCAGAGTCTGTGGAAAGGAAGGGAGGGGTCAGTCTGAGTCCGGAGACCGGATTCTGGGTCATCGGGCTGGTTGGTGACGTGTTACATCGGGATTGTGACGTGTCCCGTGTTCGCCCCTCCCCCGAGTCCCGTCTCCCTGCCGGTCCCATCCCCGGGAGGGTGGGAGTTTATCTCAATTACGAGTCCGGGACAGTTTCATTTTACAACGCGGAGTCCAAGTCCCGTCTCCACACCTTCGCTGGGAATAAATTCACGGGGAAACTTTATCCTTTCTTCCAGACTGTGGATGTGAACCAGTGGCTGAGAATCTGCTCCGGTTCCGCTCTGGGCCTGTAATCGGGGACCGGCGTCAGGAGTAAAGTCCCTGTAACTATAAATGTGCGGAGAGTGTAGCTAAATACGTGGCTAAGGAGATGGTCCAGGAGGGAGGGCTTCATGTTTCTGGACAATTGGGCTTTGTTCCCGGGAAAGTGGGGCCTGTTCCGACGGGACGGTTTGCCCCTGAACTGGAGGGGGACTAACATTCTTGAGGGTAGATTTGCCAGTGCTGCTCCGGGAGATTTAATCTAGATTTGCAGAGGGAGGGGAACCAGAGTGTTAGAGCAGATAGTGAGGTGGAGGAGGATAAGGAACATGAGAGGACTGCATGTATAGACGGAAATGAAAAAAAAAAGCTTAATGCATGATATAAATAATCTCAGGTACATCTATTTCAAATCAAGGAGTATTGTAGGTAAAACAGATGAGTTTAGGGCGTGGGTTGACACGTGGGATTACGACATTACTGCTATTAGTGAGACTTGGTGGCAGGAGGGGCAGAACTGGCAGCTTAATATTCCAGTAAAATTGGAGAAGGGCCAATTTTGTGGAAATGAAAAAGGATCTCGGAAGAGCGGATTGGGAGAAGTGTTTTTTTTTCTGGCGAGGATGTGTTCAGTAAATTCAAAGGCGAAATTTTCAAAGTGCAGTGTTTGCACGTTCCTGCCAGGATTAAAGGCAAAGTTAACAGGCATAGGGAACCTTGGTTTTCAATGGATATTGGCGATCTGGTTAAGAAAAAGGGAGAAGTGTATAGCAGGTATAGGCAACAAAGAACAAATGAGGTACTTGAAGGGTATAGAAAATGTAAGAAAGTACTAAAGAAGGAAATCAGGAAGGCAAAAAGACATGAGGTTGCTTTGGCAGATAATGTGAAGGTAAACCCAAAGGATTTCTACAAAGATATTGAGAGTAAATGGATAGTAAGGGACAAAATTGTTCCCTAGAAGATCAGAGTGTGGAGCCTTACGAGATGGGGGAGATCTTAAGCAGTTTTTTTGCATCAGTATTTACTCAGGAAACTGGCATAGTGTATATGGAAGGAAGGGAAACAAGCAGTAGTGTCATGGAACATTTGTAGATTAAAGAGGAGGAGGTGCTTGCTGCCTTACAGTGCATAAAGGTAGATAAATCCCTCGGGCCTGACTTGATATTTCCTCCGACCTTGAGAGAGACTCGTGTAGAAATTGCAGGGGCCCTGACAGAAATATTTAAAATGTCCTCAGCCACGGGTGCAGTGCCGGAGGATTGGAGGATAGCTCTTGTTATTCCGTTGTTTAAAAAAGGCTCCAATAGTACACCAGGTAATTACAGGCCAGTGAGCCTGACATCAGTAGTATGTAAGTTATTGGAAGATGTTCTGAGAGATCGGATATACAAGTATTTGGACAGCCAAGGGCTGATTAAGGATAGTCAGTATGGCTTTGTGCATAGTAGATCGTGTTTAATGAACGTTGTAGAGTTTTTCGAGGAGGTGACCAAGAATGTAGATGAAGGAAAGGCTGTGGTTGTTGTCTACATGAACTTTAGTAAGGCCTTTGACAAGGTCCCACATGGGAGGTTAGTTCAGAAGGTTGAGACACTAGAGAGGCTGGAGACTGGATTCGAAATTGGCTGTGAGGGAGAAGACGGAGAGTTGTAGTGGATGATTGCTTCTCAGACTGGAGGTCTGTGACTAGTGGTGTGCCTCAGGGATCTGTGCTGGGACTATTGTTGTTTGTTGTCCATATCAATGATATAGATGTGGTCAATTGGATCAGCAATTTTGCTGATGGCACCAAGATTGGAGGCGTTGTGGACAGAGAGGAAGGCTTTCAAAGCTTGCCGAGGGATCTGGACCAACTGGAAAAATGGGCCAGAAAATGACAGATGGAATTTAATGTAGACAAGCGTGAGGTGTTGCATTTTGGAAGGACAAACCAAGGTAGGACATACACAGTAAATTGTAGGGCACTGAGGAGTGCGGAGAAACAAAAGGGTCTGGGAGTTCAGGTATATAATTCCCTGGAAGTGGCGTCACAGGTAGACAGGGTTGTGAAGAAGGCTTTTGGCATCCTGGCATTCATAAATCAAAGTACTGAGTATAGGAGTTGGGATGTTATGCTGAGGTTGTATAAGTTATTGGTGAGGACAAATTTGGAGTATTATTTGCAGTTCTGGTCACCTAATTTAAGAAGGATATCAGTAAGATTGAAAGAGTGCAGAGAAGATTTACTGGGATGTTGCCAGGTCTTCAGGAGATGAGTTACAGGGAAAGATTTAACAGGTTAGGACTTTATTCCTTGGAGCGTAGAAGAATGAGGGGGTATTTGATAGAGGTATATAAAATTATGAGGGGTATAGACAGTAAATGCGAGTAGGTTCTTTCCACTTAGATTAGGATGAGAATGTGAAGAGGGTAAGGGGGTGGGCGAGGGGTAAGTGTAGCAACATATCTAGACAGGAGAAGAGAGAGGTACGTCATTGGGGAAGTAAGGAGAGGTACTAAAACAAGGTGCCAGGCCTGACGTGGAGACCACAAGGAAAAGGGAACCTACAACCACAAAACAATGTGCTTGGCAAAATATTTTAAGGATACCTAATTCAAGTGTCCTGAAGTACGTCAGTATTAATTCTAGGTATTACACTTTAACCTTTGCTAAATTCTGGGTATTTCGCATGCTTATCTATGCAATAGCCAATCAATTGATGAATTCGAATCGGTAACCATATTTGCGAATGTAGTACCCTGCTTTTGGGTATAAGTATGACCTTTGTAAACCGACAAATTGGGAGTTGGCTACCTTACGCCCGAAGTGCGTGGGGCTGCGACCTCCTCTGAATAAAAATCTTTTCAGAGGTAATTTTGTGTCTCTGGTGTTTTTCCTCAAATGAGCTGGTAACAGTCACAGGTTGACAATTTGGCGAGCCAGCCAGGAGCCTAACGGCTGGCAGTTCGGGGATCCGGTGTAAGCGGTCGGCGGGCAGGTACGAGCGGGTTGAGACGGAAGGGCCTTCCGAGAGATTTTTCTCGGTCTCTCTCTCCCTCTCTGACTCCCCGTTCCGACCCCTTCGGCTCCGGCTGACCATCCTACGGCCTCCACGGACCAAAGCGGAGAACCTCAGTTGGGAGACACGGATAACAGGTGAGAACTACATAAAGTTTGGGGTGCGAGTCCCCTGGTTAAAAAGTTTGGGATTTGAGTCCCCTGGTTACAAATAGTTTGGGGTTCGAGTCCCCTGGTAAAATAGTTTGAGGTTTGAGTCCTCTGGTTAAATAGTTTGGCATTCGAGTCCCCTGGTTAAAATAGTTTGGGGTTCGAGTCCCCTGGAAAAAAATAAAATATTAAAAAAAGAAGTTTGGGGTTCGAGTCCCCTGGTATAGGAAGCGGGGTTAGAGTCCCTACATGGGCTTTGGGGTTGGAAGCTCCGGAGCAATACATCATTAATTTTAATTTGACTAAGGTCTGGTTCCAACATCCAACTGAAACTGCATCCTGCCTTAGACTGTTGTGAAGAGCAGAAATCTGCCACGCAAAGGTCAGGAAACTAAAGTGGATGCGAGAGTAAGTTACCAAAATGGGCCAGACTCTGGATAAATCAGGACCAAATACACTATTATGGAAAATGTGTAAAGAATTCCCCGAAAACGAGACAGATTTACGGAGACTGAGCACGCGGATAAATAAGAAGTTGTGGAGTGAATTTTGGCCATTGGAGGAACCTGGGATCTTGAGAAGTGTAAGTGAGCAGAGGGACGGGTGTGGCGACAAAATGTCTCACAGAAATGGAAAGATCTAATTACGTGTGGTATACCGTGGTCAGTAGACTTAATGAGCGCTCCCGCCAGACCTCCTGGGAGGTGGATGCAAGAAATAGAAAGATACCCATCAATGATAGTGACGGAAAACCCAGGGGCTGGCCGGTACTGAAGGCCTTATGTGAAATCTATGATGAGCAACGTAGGATTGATGATCATAATGTACAATTTGGTGATAAAAAGCCAGCCCCGGATATGACTGGGCTGCAGACCCAATTTGACCCTAATGAGGACACTGAGGAGGAGGAGGAGCAGCAGGTCCCTTCGTTGGTGAGGGCTGCGAATCCCGCCCCACCTGTACCTTCGGAGCCTTCCTGTACACGACACAGAATGAAGTTTTCCGATAACTGAGCATAGTGTGGGCATTTCTAAGTCGTGTTAATATCATTCCTTCCCTTGTTTTAATCCCGTCTTGCCATAAGCCCCTAATTCTTAACACTACCAACCCTTTAACTTCTAATTTGCTAAGTGGAAGGTCTATATCCACAGCTTAACATTTAACAGCTGTTGGTACTAAACAGTCAACCCCATCATTTCTCTCAACAGTGTGATGTGCAGGGCCCATAATGTACAGACATATAAATCAAACTTTATACATGCAATACCGTTTGAGGAGTTTCCAACAGTCAATCTGAGAGGGGTGGTGTTGTCAGTTTTATAAGGAAAGGGGCAAGGTATAGAGTTGTGAATGGGAATAAAATGTATGACGAACTTGCAGTAGAAATTCTTGATTCCACAGTATGTATGTAATTTTCTTTTGTGAAAATATTAACTTTTTGAATCGTATTTGGAGCTTTGGCCATCCACTTTCCTCATGGAAAATGTTTGTAGTAGTAACCATTCTGAAACCTGGAGCTCCCCGTCTGATCCTCCTTGTTATAGGCCAATATCATTAACGTCTCATTTATGTAAACTTGTGGAATGTATAAGCGTTTGAATTATACTTTTGATAAAAGGGGTGATTTCACGTTTTATCAGAGGGGAATTCAGAATGGTAGAATAACATTCGATTCAGTTTTGGGTTTGGAAGATCATATTAAGAAAGCACAGTTAAATAAAGATGTAATAGCAATATTTTGTGATATAGAAAAGGCAAATGATATTTATTGCAGGACGGATTTCCGATTAATTTTTGGAAATGCAATTGAGAGGGCTATTGTACTATTTTTCCTGATTGTCTTTATTTGGACGTCTTGTAAAGGTATGGGTGTGCAAGTATGACATTGAATTCATTTTTACGTTTGGATGATGATATTAGGAAAGCACAGTTAAATATAGATGTTGTAACAGCAGTATTTTTACTATTCAAAAGGCAGATGGTATTTATGGAAGGAAAGAATTTTTATGAAATTGTGGAAAAGCAGGTGGAGAGGCGATTATCTAACATTTTCTGAGTTGTTTTAATTGGACGTCTGTTGTCAGGTATGGGTGGGCAAGTTGTATTCGGGTTGTTATGAGATAGAGATTGGGATCCCACAGGGCAGTATTTATTATTTCATATTATAATTAATAATATTCTTCTCTGAGATAGGTTTTGGATTGTGTAAATCACTATATGCAAATGATGGAAGTTTATGGATTAGAGGTAGAAATTTCAATGTTACTGTATATAGGATGCATTAGCAATTAGTAAGGTTGAACAGTCGGCAAATAGATGGGACAAGTTATGTGTTTTACAGGCAGGAGTAATGGACC
The DNA here is from genome assembly GCF_048418815.1 of Hemitrygon akajei. NCBI lineage: Eukaryota > Metazoa > Chordata > Chondrichthyes > Myliobatiformes > Dasyatidae > Hemitrygon > Hemitrygon akajei. The sequence continues at coordinate 487,511 of NW_027332012.1, forward strand.
CGCAATTGATTGGAAATGATATGGTCAAACTCCTTAAAAGGTGTCAGTGGTAAGATTTCCGGGCATGTGGACGGATAATAAGCTGACATAGAAGCACCGCAGCAGAAAATAACTGATAAATATAAAGAAACATTAAATATTCTCAGGGATCTCTGTTGGTATTCTGTGGTGTTACATGAAAATATTTGTTGACCAATTTTGTTTGTTTAATTGGATCTGTTCTTGATTATGGTTGCGGATTATCGATCAGCTTCATCTTCAACTTTATTATGTTTGGGTGTGATACAAGCACAGGCTTTGAGATTGTATTGTGGTGCAGTCAGGTCGTCCCTGTTTTGGCTTTACTGCTTGAAATTGTGGAGTTTGAATTTAATGTTAACAGACTGGATTAATTTAAGGGGGAAGAAATGTTCATGCTGTTCAAGGTGTGCTGGAGGACTGTTGGGAACCTCACAAGAAGAGTGTTTTTAGTTTTGGGTGCCTGGGTTCTTATCACGCTTGAAATATGTGTTTGTTGGTGTTACGGATTCAGCAACAACAAATATATAAGTGAGGCAGGATTTTTTATAACAAATAAAACATTTATTAAACACTGAAAAACAACCCCCAAAAGTAAACAAACGACTAACGTAACCGGAAATCAGTTGCTGTGCGACAGCTTGAACAGTTCTTAAAGGGATAAAGCGAAAAGAGTTCTTAAAGCGATCGTGCAAAAACAGTTTTTCAAAATAGTACTGCGAAAGTTCAAAATGCTTACAGTCCATTAAATGAGAGACTTTTTTAGACAATTTAAATTCTCTTTCACGTCGTGTTGTTGCGGTTCCCAGTCGAACTGCACTTTTCCCGGAGAATTTACGAAAATGACAATGAAATGACTTAAAAGAACTGACCTTTCCTTGACGAAACTGTGCACCAAACTCTTTCTGCTCTTATCGCAGGGGCTAACAAGGGCACAGCCAACGAATTCGTTCCGAATGAGGATCAAACAAGGTCAAACCTGTTTCACCGTCGAAATCGACTTTCCTCGATCCTTTAGCTCCCGAACTCCGATCTTCACTCTCCACTGAATTTTAACTGGCAGTATTATAAAGAAACTGCCGGCAATGACCTTTTAAACTTTAGACATTAAATAAAACTCCACCTTTCAACGGAACTGCGTCATAATATTGGACCACGCAGTAGCATGGAGTCAGAAATGGAAAATCCAGCCACGAACTGCCGCTCCTCACAGGGAGGGGTCCACCTTTTATACCCTGTTGAAAAACTGTCACATGACCTCTACTGGCAGGAAAATGACGACACTCCACCATCACAAGACCACTGTCCCGTGACAAGTACAAGATACCCACGGGTATGTAACAATTGGGTTATGCAAAATGTCCCACAGTCACATTCTCGGTAACCCCACTTTGTTTCTTTCAATGCCTTTATTAGATGATAGGATACACGATTTAATGAAGTCTAATGATTCTGTTCTGCCTGAGAATTTGATGGTTCAGTATATATTAAGGAAATTTATTGAGATAGTTTAACCGTTTTTCCAGAAGGATCAAAATATAATTTAACTTGGAATGGTGGTGTTGCTGTGTTATGCGTGAATTATTGTTAACAATAAAGAAACGACCTACCAACCATTTATCAGGATTTACAGCAGAATCGCTTGCCATCATTTCGTGCTTACAGTGGGTGGTGGAAATTTGTCCATGTGAATTTGTAATTTGTTCAGATTTCCTTTCGATTTGAAGAGTCTGTCATTCTCACAGCAGGTCAGATTTACTTCTGGAAACCCATCAAACGTTGTTTCATATTCAAAGGATTGGATTCGGGGTGTGCACTGATTTGGGGTGCATGAAGACACGGTGAGCAGTCGGGTCCTGAGGAGTCGGTGGACCAGAGGGATCTGCGAACACAGATTCATAATTACTTGAAAGTAGCGTCACAGGTAGATAACGTCGAAATGAGAGCTTTTGGCACAATGGACTTCATAAATCAAAGTATTGAGTACAGGAGATGGGATGTTATGTTGAAGTTGTATAAGACGTTGGTGAGGCCTAATCTGGAGTATTGTGTGCAGTTTTTGTTACCTGCCGGAAGGAAAATTAACAACAAAATAGAAAGAGTACAGAGAAAATTTACAATACCTTTGCTGGGACTTGAGGACTCGAGCTTTAGGAAAAGGTAAGGGTTTTATTCCCTTTAGTGTTGGAAAATGAAGGGGGATTTTGCACATTTATACAAAATTATGAGTGTTGTTGACAGGGTAAATGCAGGCAGGGTTTTTCCTCTGAGGTTGGGTGAGATGGGAACTGGAGATCGCAGTTTAAGGGTGAAAGGTGAAATATTTAAGAGGAATCTGAATGGGATTTCCTTAACTCAGAGGGTGGTGAGGGTGTGGGAAGAGCTGCCAGTGGAAGTTATGGATTTCATTGCAGAGAAGTTTGGATCAGTACATGGACGGGAGGGGTATTGAGGGCCATGGTCCAGCTGCGGTTATGGGACTCGGCAGAATAACAATTCGGTACGGACTAAGTGGGAAAAAGTGTTTGTTTGTTTGTTATAGTGCTCTCTGACGCCAATTAATGTGTCGATGAAGGGGAATTGGTTGGGGCTGTTGTCGGGAAGCAAACGATGTGCTTTCAGGATTTCCTGCTGGGGATAGAAGTGAATTGATACTGGATACCCATGGTCAAAGTGTGGCGATCAGAGCCAGGGATTGTAAAGTTGTCAAATATCTCTTTCCTCCTCTTTGGCTCAAACTCTCCCCACTCTCCTGCCCCCATTTTAACCCCTTCCCACTTTTGCCACCTCTGCTTCCCCGTTCCCTCACTGTCTCTTTCTCTCCATCTCTTGTCTCCCACTCCCTCATTCTCTCTTCCTCCTCTCACCTCACATATTTCCCTCTCTTCCACACATGCTCTCTCTCTCCTCTCTTCATCCGTTCCCTTCCCCACTGACACACTCTTGTCCTCAGCACATTCCTCCCTACCCTACCCACTCACTCACTCACTCCCCTTCTACCCTCCCTTATTGTCTCTTTCTCCCTTTCTACCCAACGCTTCGCCTGCCTCTCGCCTTCACCCCAATCCCTCCTTTACTGCAGCTCGTTTTCCCGGCCACCCTCCCGTCCCCACATCCGCCTCCCCGCACTGTGATGACGGTTGACTCGCACAGTGAATTGTCTGATGTTGTGCAATTCTTCGTTTTTTGGACAGTGTCAATGTTTTCTCGGAATATGTAGGTTTGTGGTTTCCGGGAGAGGCCAGTTTGTTCCCTTTTTATGTGCTACAGAATAGGCGGGGGAGCGGAGTGTGGAGGAGGCAGGAGAGAGACTAAATATATATAGCCTCAATCTCTTTCTTCCTGTCCTCCTCTCTTTATCCGTTCTCATCCACACTGCCCCACTCTTTCCTCCACACATTCCTCCCTAATCTACCCCCTTTTCTGTCGCCTGTTTCCCCGCTACCCAGCCGTCCCCACATCCCCCACCCCGCACTGTGATGACGGTTGACTTGCACAGTGAATTATAGATGTTGTGTCATTCTTCATTGTTTGGAAAGCAGCAATGTTCTCTCAGAAGATGAAGGGGTGTGGTTTCCGGGAGAGGCCAGTTTGTTCCCTTTCTGTGTGCTACAGAAGAGGCGGGGGAGGGGATGTGGAGCAGACTGGACAGCCGTGTGTTCTCAGTAGCTATGCCGTCACGACAAAGACCGAGCGGCGTCTGCGAGCTGGTCTCTGACACAAACACACACAGACACACAAAGAGACGGACAGACACATACAGGGACACATATGAACACACAGAGATTCAGACATACAGAAATACTTTAAAAATGAATGCAGTTTGCATTTTCATCGTTTTAAGATGGAGGCAGCTATTTTGTGAACTGTTGGAAATGATTGTTTCTCTGGGATAATCTAGTGTGCTTGTGGGGATGTCAGCGGGTTTGGGGGTTCACATTGATTTGCGGATGTGCGAAAGTTTCAGGGTACGTTGGTGAATATGGATTTTGGAGTGTCGGTAAATTTGGGGGTGCATACTGCTTTGGGCATTTGAGGGTGCACGGGGATTTGGGAGTACTTAGGGCTGCGCACAGATTTGGGTGTCTCAGCGGATTTGGGGTTGCACACGGATTTGGGGAATCCTTCGATTTAGGGGTGTAATGAATCTTAAGGCCTTTTCATTTATAGATACTTCAAGAACAAATGCATTTTGAAATTTTAACTTTGTTCTTGCCATTAGGTTTGAGTTGGAAGCACCTATCTTGTGAAGTGTTTGAAAACATTCTTGCTCTGTGATAATCTAATGTGCATGTGGGATGTCAGCGGGTTTGGGGTGCACAGATCTGGGTATGAGGGTGAATTTGGGAATGTTGGTATGTTTGGGGTGCGCACAGATCTCGGTATGTGGATGGATATCGGGGTATCGGTAGGTTTGCAATGCACATGGCTTTGTCGATGCACACTGATTTGGGGGTGAACACTGATTTGGGGGTGACCACTGAGTTGGGGTTTGCGGACGTGCACAGATTTGGGAGTGCACACAGATTTGCAGATATGGGAATCCCGGTGGATTTTGAAGTGTTTTGAATCTCGAGGTTGTTTCATTGGTATATTGTTTAATAATAAATGCAACCTGAACTTCGACCTCTGTTCTTGCCATTTTTTTTAAGTTGGAGGCAGATATTTTGAGAACCGGTTGAAATGAACGATTCTTGCTCTGGGATCATCTAATGTGCATGTGGGACAGTCTGTTGATTTGGAGCTGTGACGAGTCTCAAGGCAGATTTACAGTGGCAGCATATTCAATTGATCAGTCACCTTTGTTGGGACAGACTAACTCCCACATATGGTCTAAATATTAACTCGTTAATGTAATCACAATCTGTCACCGTGGGGATTGCGCCGGTCAGACGTTATCAGGTGATGAGCGCGGTGAAATATCCGGTCACCTCGGTGCTTCAGTTCATTAATAAAGCCGCGTCCTGAGCACACGGCAGAGGCGTCTGCAGTGTCTCCGGTCCGGACTCCAGCTCCTCACATTCACCGCCTCATCTCCCAGGTGTTATTCCCGGGCGGATTTCCCCTTTGACCAGCAGCACCATTAGGAAAGTGTGGGGGGGGGGGGGGAGGGGACGTGCGGGTGGGAGTGTAAATGCACCGTCCTGCATAGTCGATACCTCATTGGACGCGTCAGATGTCAGTCAAACAACTACTCCTCATGCTCCCCCGCCCATTGGTCGGTAGATATGTCCATTCCGCAAAATGGCGACGGTCTAGTTGAATGCTGGTTGGTTAATCCAATGTCAATCACACCAGCCTCCGCCTTCCACTTGAATGATTGGCTAATGTGAAAAACGAGGGCGGGATTTGGATAAACAACGGTGGATACTCCAACTTAAAGCCACATTCCGGCTACGAACTGGCCTGGAGTGTGGTGCAGAGAATTGGGACATAAAACCCTCAATGCTTCCTTTTTCAAATGAGACCTAAATTACCCCCCAAAAGTCCTGTAGATCGTACGTAACAAAACACAATAGCGTGAATTAAATTGAAGTTACTGCTGTTACTTAAGAAAGTTTTTAAATGAAAACTACACGACCCGGAATGATGTTTCCCAACACGAACGAAGGGATAATGAAGAATAGTGTGCCAAATTCTAAGCAGTGTAAATGTAATTCCTTGTCGTTTTGTTTTACCAATCTCCCATAAACAGGTACGTTTTGTGTAAAGGTGTCTGCTTTGATGCCCTTTATCCCAACAGCCTTGATATTAACCCACCAACCCCTTAACTTCTGATACGCTAGTTGAAATCTTACTAGCTTTTGTAACTGAACGATGTGTGCAGGGACACATAGGAAGTGGATATATAAACCAATACTCTGCATATGAAATAATGTTTGATAAGTTTCCAGCAGTAAATCTGTCCTACTGCAAAAACTACCTGTTTTAAGACTCATCAAAACCGAAAGGGCATCTGAGCAAATTGAAAATTTACATGAACAAATTTCCACCACCCACTGTAAGCCTAAAATGATGGAAACAAATTCTACTATATATACTGATAAATGGTTGGTAAATTGTCTCTTTATCGTTACCTGCAATTCATGCATAAAAAGCTTATTTTTTGATTCTTCTGCAGCAATGTTTAACATATCATAATAATTTTCCACATTATACTGAGGAATCAAGATTCTCAAGCAGAACAGAATCTTTAGACTTCATTAAATCGTGTATCCTAAAATCAATTAAAGGCATTGAGAAAATCAATGTGGGGTTACCAAGAACGTGACAGTGGGACATATTGCATAATCCAACAAACCCATATTCCCAGCGTGATTAGAACCCAGTCCCTGGACAACAAGCTGTGTGAACAATCAGCAAGGGAGATGAGGCTGAGTACAGGGCTACGGTGGGAAACTTTGTCACACGGTACGAGCAGAATCATCTACAGCTTAATGTGAAAAAGACTAAGGAACTGGTGGTGGACCTGAGGAGGGCTAAGGCACCGGTGACCCCTGTTTCCATACAAGGGGTCAGTGTGGACATGGTGGAGGATTACAAGTACCTGGGGATACGAATTGACAATAAACTGGACTGGTCAAAAAACGCTGAGGCTGTCGACAAGAAGGGTCAGAGCCGTCTCTATTTCCTGAGGAGATTGAGGTCCTTTAACATCTGCCGGACGATGCTGAGGATGGTTTACGAGGCTGCGGTGGCCAGTCCTATCATGTGTGCTGTTGTGTGCTGGGGCAGCAGGCTGAGGGTAGCAAACACCAACAGAATCAACAAACTCATTCGTAAGGCCAGTGATGTTGTGGGGGTGGAACTGGACTCTCTAACAGTGGTGTCTGAAAAGAGGATGCTGTCCAAGTTGCATGCCATCTTGGACAATGACTCCCATCCACTCCATAATGTACTGGTTAGGCACAGGAGTACATTCAGCCTGAGACTCATTCCACCGAGATGCGACACTGAGCGTCATAGGAAGTCATTCCTACCTGTGGCCATCAATCTTTACAACTCCTCCCTCAGAGTGTCAGACACCCTGAGCCAATAGGCTGGTCATGGACTTATTTCCACTTGGCATGATTAAGTTAATATTATTTAATTATTTATGCTTTTATATTGCTATATTTCTTCACTATTCTTGGTTAGTGTGGCTGTAACGAAACACAATTTCCCTCGGGATCAATAAAGTATGTCTGTCTGTCTGTCTGTAATGACAGCCGAAATCTCTCACCAGCAGGAAACAAAATAATGTAGGTGATCCGTCCACTGTTGTTCCGACCAATCGGTCTTCATGCTACAGGACCGCTTGTATGACATCAATTGGATTGTCTTCCATGATGAGGGTGTGACCAAGTTCACGATGGGGTCACGTGCTTTATCTGAAAGTGCATCGAGAATGTTGTTCTCCAGAAATCGTTCAATGTCGTTTCTTTATCGTTACCTGTAATCTGGGCACAAAAACAGCCACACCGACAATCCCAGTTAAATTATATTTTGGTCTTTCTGTAAAATGGTTAACATATCACAATAAATTTCCGTAACATACCAATGAACTAACAGATTCCCAGGCATAACAAAATCCTGAGACTTTATTAAACCGTGTACCCCAAAATCAACAAAGGCATTTACAATAACAAGTTGGGGTTACTGAGAATGCCACAGTGGAACATATTGCATATTTCAACGAACCCACATTCCCAGCGTAATAAGAACCCAAACACCCAAAACTATAACACTCTTCTTGTGATGTTCCCGACACACCTCTAACAGGATGATCATTTCTTTGCTCCTTCAAATTAATCCAGTACGTTAACATTAAATTCAATCTCAGCAAAATCAATCAGTAAACCTGAAACAGGAGACGACCTTACTGCACCACAACAGAATCTTAAAGCCTGTGCTTGTATCACAGCCAAACATTTGAAAGTTGGAGATGAAGCTGATCCATGAGCCACAGAATCAAGACAAGATCTAATGAAACAAATGTAAATGGTCAGCAGAGATTTTCATGTCGCTCCCGAAGAATATCCACAGAGACACCGAGAATATTTATTGCTCCTTTATATTGATCAATTATTTTACTGACACGGTGCTTCCATGTCAGCTCATTGTGCATCCACCTGCCTGGGAATCTCACCACTGACACGTCTTCAAGAGTTTGATCAGATGATTTCAAATCAAGCGCAGGTCTATTAATCCTGTTTATAAAACACTTGACTTGAGTTTTTTGCCACTGAAAGCTTAAGTCCGATCGATTTGCCAGCTGATTAATTGCTAATGGCATCCTACATACAGTTAAATTGACATTTCTATCTCTAATCCATAAACCATCATCTGCAAATAGTGATTTACCCACCCTGCACCTATCTCAGAGAAAATATTATTAATTATAATAAGAAATAATAAATACAGCCTTGTGGGATCCCAATCTCTATCTCAGAAACCCGTCTATAACTTGCCCACCGGCACCTGCACAAGGAGTCTAAATAAAAAAAAATCTCATAAAAGTTTACAGTCTTTAACTATGATCAAAAGGCCTGTGTCAAAGCTAAGGAACCGGCATATAAGTAGTGAAACAGGGATTTCGGCTCATCATTATATCCCAGTTATCTGCCTTCTCCAATTCAGCGTTCGGTCTATTGCCTTCTCTGCCTTGGTGATTCAAATGCTCAAAGAGATGATCTTTAAATACCTGCCTGCAACATGTCCTCCGTCATTATGTTCCAGATGGTAACCTTCAGAGGCAATTTTTCCTCAGATCCCCTCTAAACCTCACACTCTTCTTCTGAAAACTCTCCTTGTTATTCAAACCTCTGTCTGGAATCACAGAGTCCCAATGAACAGAAAGTGTGGTTCCTTCCAAATGGTCCATGCCCACTTGAATTCACCCCATTTGCCTGCGTCTAGCCCATAACCCTGTGATCAGGTACTATCCATTAGCCTGTAAAGATATCCTTTAAACCCTCTAGCTGAACCCAACCCTACCACTTTCTATACTCGCTCCTTCCACATCCCCATCATTGTCTGTGGATAAAATGTTCCCTTTTAGTCTTTCTCCTCTTACGTAAAATCTATGCCCTTGAGTTTTACAACCGCCCCCTCGTGCTTGAAAAGGCGGTCTCCATTTATATTATCGATGCACCTCATGTTCCTTGTCTTCTTTAAGATCACCGCTCAACGTTGGATGCTCCAGGAGAACATTGTTCCCAGCAATGCGGTCTCTCCTTGTACCTCAGGCCATACCACACATTCTGGTGAATCTCCAGAGCAATTAAACATCTTATGTCGTGTGACACCAGATGTATACACTTTTCAAGCTTTTCCAACAATTCATGCTTTAAAAAGTCCTTCCAAGAGTTCTGTTCAGTACTTTCCTGATAACGACAGGTATCCCACTGGATGCCTTCATTCTATTTATCTGTCTCAACACCTTTAGGTACCGCTGTACCTCTGCGTCAATGCTACGCCTTTTGCAAGAAATTCAGAAGGCGCAGGATCGATATATCCCGGAGAAGAAGTATTTTTAAGGGAGGATGAGGCAAAGCAAAAGAAGGGGCATAGAATATAGCAACTATTTGTAGAAAGCTAGAGGAATGGAAAGCTTTTATAACTCAACAGTATCGACGTTCAGAAGTTCAAAGTACATTTATTATCAATGTATATATACTGCATACAACCTTGAGACTCGTCTCCATACCGGCAGCCACAAAACAAAGAAATCTCCTAGAACTTATTAAAGAAAGAAGACCGTCAAACACCCGATGTACAGAAAAAAGAAACAGATCCTGCAGACAACAAAAGTCAGCACATAACATATTGAACTGAAGTGCTCGATAGTGAGTCTAAAGCCACAGAACCAGTCATCACTGCAGCCGATTCAGGCGCCCGTTTATTGCAGACCAGCGCAGAGACAAGGAAACCCCGCAGTGCTGTGATCTGAACTTACCTGTCCTGTCCTCCAGACCCAACACCCTGACATTTTCAGCCTGTCCTGGTACTTCAACCTCCTGAATCTCAGGTCATTCCACGCCTCTGCTTCTGGGCCCTGCCGCGTCATAACGCGCTCAGCCATCTCAATGCGGAATGCAAAGAAAACAAAGCAGTGAGGACAGAAACGATGAATATCAGGGTAATCTGGGCAGTAACATAAAAGAGGAAACCAGAAATCCATTTTCTCAGATACACATCACAAAGCGTACAAGAGAGGTAAAGTGGATATCAGACAACTGTAAAATGATGCTGGTGAGGGAGCAAAAGCAGAACAAAAAATAGCAGATCAAGTCAATGTTATTTTGCGTTTGTCTTCACCATGGTAGACAGCAGCAGAACACCTGAACATCGGAATATCAGACAGTAGAAATGTGTGAGCTGCCTTTACTAATAAGAAGGTATTTGAGAAGCTGAAAGGTTTGAAGGTAGATAGGTCACCTGGCAGCAGAAAGGATTGTTGAGCTAATATCAATGACTGATCTAGAATCACTAAATTCTGGAATTGTTGTAGAAGACTGGAAAATGTCGAATGCCCCTCCAGTCTTTGAGAAGTGGGGGAAGCAAAAGAAAGAAAATTATAGGTGAGTTAGCCTCACTCAGGTCAGTTAGGTTGGTAAGTGTTGGAGTCCATGATTAAAGATGTGACTTCAGGGTACCTGGAGGCACACGACAAAGTAGGCTGATTAGCACATATTGTTTAAGGGAAATCGTGCCTGTATAATCTGATCTGTTGGAATTCTTGCCTGGAAAATCAGTTGAATTCTTTGAGGAAATAACAGGTAGGATAGAGAAAAAGAATATGCTAACATGGATAGAAGATTGGCTGACGGACTGCAGTTAAGGAGTAGTAATTAAGGTGGCCTTTTCAGCTTCACTGTACGTGACGTTGTTCCGTTTATTAAAAAAACTAATAATAAATTCAATATGATCTTTGAGCTCTGTCCTGTTTTTTTAAATGTAGACAGCCATTTTGTGAACCGTATGAAACGATTGTTGCGATGGGATAATCGAATGTGCATGCGGGAGGGTCAGGGGGTGCAGACGGATTTGAGAATATGTGCTGAATTAGGGGTGTTTTAGAGAACATAGGATGTACAGGGATTTGGGGATGTGCTGTGCACAGAAATTGCTTTTTGCCAACGAATGTTGGGTTGCAGGCGGATTCAGAGAGTTGGAAGATGTGGGGCACACACACTGCACACGAGTTTTGGGGTGCAGACGAATTTGGGTTGATGTGCGGATCTAGGTGTGCAGAGATTTGGCAAAGTCTGCGAATTTGAGGGTGCACATGGATTTTGAGGAATCGGTGGTTTTGGAGCAATGTCATGGATTTGGGGGTGCGCACGGATTTTGGGGATCGGTGGTTTTGGAGCAATGTCATGGATTTGGGGGTGCGCACTTATTTCAGGGTTGTCAGGATATGGAGGTGTGACAACTCTCGAAGTTGTATTAGTCATAGATACTTCAATAATAAATGCAGTTTGGAATGAAATTGCTTCTTGCTGTTAACTCAGGCGGACGCAGTCGTTCTGTGAACTATTTGAAATGATATGTGCTCTGGGATAATTCAATGTGCATGTGGGGGTGTCTCCTGAGTTGGAGCCCTACCGATTCTCAAGATTGTCTCATTTGTTCATACATTGATCATGAAGTTAATTTGAATTTTGACCTCTGTTTTTTTTTATGGTTCAGGCAGCCATTTTGTGAAGTGTTTGAAATGAGAGTTCGAGCGCATGCTCAGTTTACGGACACAGATGGGAAGAGACCGAAACAAGGGTATAAAGTGATCTCGAAGTCTATGGACAAATGTTCATTCAGGCAGGGTCAGGCGGAGACAATGGATTAACCACACAAGTCTCAGAAACACAGTAACATACACAAACACACACAGTCAGACAAACAAGTCGACACCAAGAAACACACACACACACACACACACACACACACACACACACACACACACACACACACACACACACACACACACACACACACACACACACACACACACACACACACAACTACACTGTCTTCACCGTATAGAGAACATAGAAAAGAAACATAGAAAACCCTACAGCACAATAGAGTCACTTCGGCCCACAAAGCTGTGCCGACCATGTCCATGACCATGACCAAAGAATCTACCTAGGTTTACACATAGTCCTCTATTCTTCTAAGCTCTCTGACCCAACCAGGAGAATCTTATGAGACCCGATCGTTTCCTCCTCCACCACCGTCGCCGGTAACCTGTTCCACGCTCTTCCCACTCTCTGCGTAAAACAACCTGTCCCTGACCTATGCCTTCTTCCAAGCACCTTGAAACTGTGCCCTCTCATGCTAACCATTTCAGCCCAGGAAAAAGACTCTGATTATCCACACGATCAGTACCTCTTATCCTCTTATACACCTCTATCAGGTCACCTCTCACCCTCTGTCGCTGCAAGGAGTAAAGGCCGAGTTCATTCAAGCTACGCTCATAAGGAATGATCCCCAATCCAGGCAACATCCTTGTAAATCTCCTCTGCACCCTTTCTATGGTTTCCACATCCTTCCCGTAGTGAGGCGGACAGAACTGAGCACAGTACTCCAAGTGGGGTCTGATCAGGGTCCTATATAGCTGTATCATTACCTCACGGTTCCAAAACTCAATCTCACGAATGATTAAGGTCAATGCACCACTTGCCTTCTTGACCACAGAGTCAATCTGCGGAGTAGCTTTGAGTGTCCTATGGACTCAGACGTCAAGATCCCTCTGATCCTCCACACTGTCAACAGTCTTACAATTAATACTATATCCGCCATCATATTTAACCTAGCAAAATGAACCACTTCACAATTATCTGGTTTGTACTCGATCTGCCACTGCTCAGCCCAGTTTCCCATCCTATCAATGTGCCGCTGTAACCTCTGACAGACCTCCACACTATCCACAGCTTTTTGACACATACGGGGTGAGATGATTAGAACACACTCACCCCTACCACTAGACTGCTGAGTTTGATGGCCATGCATTAGGGTTAGGGTGGACCTGGACGAGCCCCCTGATGTTCTGCCTGTGACTGTCACTGAGGAAACCGGGGGGTTTCTTCAATATGAAAGTGTTTATTCATCACCCGAGACAGATATTTTCTTGGGGACCCGCTCATTAGAGCGCGCCAAGCACAAACTACATCGAGAGTTTATATTCTTGAGGAGAATGGCAACAGTAGGTGATTCAGTACAATTTCACAAGCTACAATGACATAATTTACTTCAATATTCAGTGTCTGACAAATGCTTCTGTCACAACCACGGATTCAGCAGCGCGGCAGTTTCGGCAATTGCGCTCGCGAATATGCACGTGGCAGCCAATTATTATTTCATTGTGATCGTATTTAACTACATTCGTCCCGTCGTAGTTTTTGTCCGGACTTGAACCTCGGACACAGCAACACTTCCCTTTCCACCTTGCCTGTGAAATTGGACTGTTGAGTCACCTGAATCTGAAGACTAGCGGTCTTCGTTTAACTCTCACTTGTTCTTTTCAGCCGCGGTGTCGGCTTCGTTTTCCATTTGAGAGTTTTAGTTCACGGCCTGTTTGGCCGAGCGTTTTTGTTTGCTTTTCCCTTTAACATTGTTGGCGTTAAAGTCTATGCACTGTCGAACTGCATCAGTGTCTCTCGCTGCGCCCTCTGGCCATGTCCGCACCGCTGTGACAGGTTCCTTTGAAGTTCATATTTACAGTGGAGCACAATTAATTGATAAGATACCTGTCAGGTTCAGTCACCTTTGTTGGGACAAACTATCTCCTACCAATGGTCTAAATATTAAATCTTTAATTTAATCACATTCTGTCACCGCGGGGATTTCACGGGTCTGACGTAAATGGTTTGTAAATAATTACAACATGTGTATTTCTAAATCTGTTGAAACCTGTCCCTGTGGAGTCGCTAAATGGTTTTAAAAACCCCAGGCAAGTGCTGCCTCGACATGTCATTCCGAGAGATCACCTGTGGCACAGACGGATCATTGGACAGAGACAATGTCCTCAATTGTCCACCGGTACCTGAGTGTGCAGAAAATATTGTTCGTGTTCATCGCCGTCATTGGAGTTCCTGGTGAGTGAGCAGAGCAATTCATGTTCGGTATTTCTGATTGTTTACTGGTGTGAAGCTATTTATGATCATTTAACAAGCTTTTAACTTGATGATCATTGTGTACATCTCCGTCAGAGATATCGATCCTGTCAGTTCCATATCCTGATATTTTATATTTAACGACAAGCGGAACTAAACCGCTGCCTCTCCTCTAACTCACGGGATCGAGTCGAACGTTGTTCTTGCCTTTAACGGGACGTTGTACAGAGTTTCTCCAGTGCGGGGACAAGCAGCTCTCCGGGAGGGTGTGACGGGGAGGATTTCAGTGGAGCCTTTTCCAGAGCAGTCCCGTTGCTGGGTACAGGCAGCTCCATAGAAAGGTGTGACAGGGTGGGTTTAAATGGGATTTTTCCCAGTGCTGGGGGCAGCACCTTCCAGGGAAGTTGTACCTCGGAGGGTTTTACATGGTGCAGTTGTGACCCCACAGTGTGACCCCTGTCTGATGTTGAATTAACAACGGTTCACAGACTCTAGCACTCCTGATCTTCAGATGAAAACCGATCCGTTGTAAATTTCCGCAGAATGTATTCAGTAATGTACAGTGTCTATTCTTTCTCCCTCGCTCTCCAGTGAATTTATTGGCGATTGTGATCCTGTCCCGGGGAAAGTGCGGCCTCTCTACCTGCACCACTCGCTACCTGGTGGCCATGGCAGCGGCGGATCTACTGACCATTGTTACCGAGATCATTTTTTTTGAAATCAGTTGGTATTACTTCCGGTGGAGTTTTCTGGACATCACCCCTGTGTGCAGAGTTATCGCTGTATTGAGGTTCACAGCCACGCAATGTTCTGTCTGGTTCACCGTCACTTTCACCGTTGACCGGTTTGTCGCCATTTGCTGCCAGAAGCTGAAACCAAAATATTGCACCGGGAAAACTGTGGTTGTGGTTCTAACAACAACCGGCGTACTGACCTGTCTGAGAAACGTTCCCCGATACTTCACGCTGGAACCCAAGGTGATCATCGACAATGTACCGTGGTTCTGTATGATCATGGACAATTATTTCACTGACCCCGGGTGGGTAGCATATGACTGGCTCGATACGGTTTTAGTTCCGTTCCTCCCTTTCACTGTGATTCTGCTGCTCAACGCTCTGACAGTCAGGCACATTTTAGTGTCCAGTCGGGTCCGTAAGGGGCTGAAGGGTCAGAGCAAGGGGGAGAACCGCAGAGACCCGGAGATGGAGAGCAGGAGGAGGTCTGTGGTTTTACTCTTCACCCTCTCCGGCAGCTTCATCCTCCTGTGGATGACTCTGGTTGTAAATTTCATATATTATCATGTCTCAGGAAAAGGATACAATTTCAATGACTCTGAATGGATCTTTACCTACGCCGGTGTTTTGCTGAGGAATTTCAGCTGCTGCACGAACACATTTATTTACGCGGTAACTCAGTCAAAATTCAGGGATCAGGTGATCAGCGCGGTGAAATATCCGGTCACCTCGGTGCTTCAGTTCCTTAATAAAGCCGCGTCCTGAGTACAAGCCGGAGGCGGCCGCAGTGTTTCCAGTCCGTGTCCAGCCTCTCACGTTCACCACCTGATTTCCCAGGTGTTATTCCCAGGCCGATTATCCCACCGTCCGGCAGCTATGGGACATCAGCATAGTTTGTGTATGGGGTGGGGCAAAGCACAGTCCCGGAGGGTCAGTATCTCATTGAACCGGGAAGATGTCAGTCGAAGAACTGCTCCGGAAGGCGCAAACCCATTGGTCAGTGGATCTTTGCATCTATTTCCATTCGCTTGGACCATCCTCGCAGTCCGACGTTCCACCATGTCGGCGGCGTATAGTACGATGCTAGTTGGCTATTTCAATATTATCACAGCAGTCTCCGCTGTCCCTTGAATGATTAACTAACGTGAAGGAATATTGCGGGATTTGGACAGACGATGGTCGACATTCCCACTTCAAGGCGCTAATCCCGCCACCATCTGGACTGGAGTGTGGTGCGGAGAATTGGGAAATAAAACCCTGGCCGCTTCTATTGTTTTTCCATTTGAAAGGTAAGTTACCCCAAAGTCCCAGAGATCGTATGCAATGAAACACAGTATTTTGAATTAAATTAAAGTCACTCCCATTACTTCAGAAAATTTTTAGATAAAATCTAACAACCCTCTAAGATTGTAATGAAGGTTCCATTTGATTTCTTTCTTTCTGATACGCTTCTTACTGAATTAAAATGTGTGCAACTGTTGCATAATGACAAAACGTGCACGACCCAGAATGATGTTTACCAACACGACATGAGGTATAGTATTGTCAATTGGAAGACGATTCGTGTTTTAAGCCTTTCTCCCATAAATCCAATTCTTCTATGTATTCTGTAATGGTATCTCCCCTTGTGATCATTATCCCACCAGTCTTGCCATAAGCCCACAATTATTAGCACTAAAAACCCCTTACCTGCTGATTTCCTAGGTGGAAGCTCTTTACCGAGAGTTAAAATTTTTAACAGCTTTGGTAAGTAAAGAGTCAACCCGCTCATTCCCCTCCACCCCTGTATGTGCACAGAGCCTTACGAATTAGACATATAAACCAATACTTTGAATAGGAACACACACAAAATGCTGGTGGAACGTAGCAGGCCAGGCAGCATCTATAGGGAGAAGCACTGTCGAAGTTTCGGGCCGAGACCCTTCGTTAGGACTAACTGAAATGTTAACTTCACTTTCAGTTAGTCCTGACGAAGGGTCTCGGCCCGAATCGTCGACAGTGCTTCTCCCTATAGATGCTGCCTGGCCTGCTGCGTTCCACCAGCATTTTGTGTGTGTTGCTTGAATTTCCAACATCTGCAGATTTTCTCGTGTTTGCATTTTGAATAGGAAATAATGTTTGATTAGTTTCCAACAGTAAATCTGATCTTTTGCTGAAGTCACCTGTTTTAAGACTCATCAAACCCGAAAAGGAATCTGAACGAATTACAAATTTGTCTGGGCAAACTTCTTTCACCCACTCTAAGCCGAAAACAGATGGCAAATAATTTTGCCGTATGTTCTGATAAATGGTAGGTAAGTCATTTCCCCATCCTTTTTTGCAATTTAGTCAGAAAAAAAGGGCTCCACCAACATTCCCAGTTAAATTATCTTCGGATCCGTCTGCAAAAATGGTTAAAATGATTAACCTGGTTAATGATGAATGGTTCACATATCATAATAATTTTCCTTAATATACTGTTGAGCTAACAGATTCTCAAACATGACAGCATCCTTAAACATTATTAAACTGTCCAACCCAAAATCAACTGAAGTCATTAGTAAAACAGGGCGGGGTTACCGAGAACGCGACAGTGGGACATATTGCATGAACCAACAAACCCATATTCCGAGCGTGATAAGAGCTCAGCCACCCAACACTAAAAGCACTCTTCGTGACGTCACCACAGTCCACCAACACGCCTTTAACAGGATGATCTTTTCCTTGCCCCATCAAATTAATCCATGTTATCATCAAGTTCAGCCGCCGCAGTTGTCAGGGTGATTGTACAATTTCAAGCAGTGAGGCCTGATAGGACACGAATCTACTGCACCACAACACAATTTCAAAGCCCGTGTTCTGTATCACACAGAAGCATTTTAAAGTAGAAGATGAACCTGATCCATAATCAAGAACAGATCCAATTAAACAAATATAAATGATCAAAAAAGATGTTCGTGTAGCACCCCAAGAATACAAACATAGATACCTGAGAATATTTAATGCTCCTTTACATTTATCAATTATTTTACTGATATGGTGCCTCCGTGTCGGTTTATTATCCACCCACGACTAGAAGTCTCAGCACAGACTGGTCTCCAAGAGTTTGATCATATAATTTCAGATCAATGGCAGGTCCATTAGTCCTGTTTGTAAAACACATAACTTGTGTTTAGCTACTGAAAGCTATTTGCCTATTGTGTAAATATATTAATTGCTAAATGCAGCCTCCTTACACTTAAATTCAAATTTCTATCTCTAATGCAGAAAGCTCCTTCAGCTGTACATTGCAATTTAACCATGTATTCTCTGAGAAATAGCATTAATCAAAATATTATACAATAAAGAGTTGCAAATACTGCCTTGTGGGATACCATTCTCGATCCCATAGAAACTAGAATGTATCTTTCCTACCTTTACTTGCAGAGACCGTCCGAATTAAAATAAACTCAGAAAAGATGGTACAATCTTTTCTGTAAATATCATCTGCCTTTTCAATATTAAAAACCCTGCTATTACAACTTTATTTAACAGCATTTCAACAGTATCAGTATCGTCTTCCAAACATAAAACTCTACTTAATGTCATTCTACCCTTCCTAAACCCACTCTGATAAAACGATACATCACCTCTCTCTTCCAAAATATAATGCTAGATTAACAAACGTTGCATAAGTTTACGTAAATGAGACGTTAACGGTATAGGTCCATAACTAGAAGGATCGGGAAGGGGAGCGATATCGTTAACGTCTCATATATGTGCTTAAAATTAAACACTTTAATGCCCCTACACATTGAATGAATTAATTCTGCTACAGATCCCACATACGTTCCATTCACATTCAAAAGTGGGACCTGTGCTGTCGGAGGGGGGAATCAATGTTTCATCACCCTCCGTCTCTATCCAGTCTCCTTCGGATACGAGTCCTACAGTACAGGAAACAAAGGTCGTTAATCTTTACTGCTCCTTTCCAGGTTAATCACATCCTTCCTGTGGCGCCGACCCGAGATGCACACAGTACTCCGGCCGTGATTTCACCAGCATGGGACAGTACAGCAGGGGAACAGGCCGTTCCGCTCACTGTGCTGTTCTGATCCAATTGAACGAGCGTTTGATGTTTTACTAATGTTGCAACACACATCTCCTTGAACCATTCTGAGACAGGTTTAACATTGCAGAAGCGAATTGTTCTACAGTAGCAGTGTCAGGGAAAGGTAGAAAAGTACACAGAATTACAAACTAAATAAATAGTACATAAACAAGACTAATGAGGTCGTGTTCCTCTGTTCACCTTAAATGCTCGCCCTCTAGTGTTAGACATTTGCTCCTCAGGCTGTCTACGCTGTTTGTGCCTCTCATATTCCTATAAACCTCGGCCCGCCTCCCTCAGCCTTTACCATTGCCGAGAAAATATCTGCAGATTGTCCAATCTCTCATTACCCTGCCGTGTCCTCGTAAACCTCTTCTAATCACCGTTCAAAACCTCCACATTTTCCCAACAGTGGAATGCGATACTCCAGAAGCTGTTCAACTAGAGATTTACAAAACTGTAAAATAACTACCTGATACTGGAACTGTGCGCTTCCACTACAAAAGACAAGGAGGCCCTACATCACCTTGAACAACCCGCCATCGTGTGTACCCATTTAAGGGAGTTATAAATTAGGATCCCAAGATCCATTTGTATACCCAGAGAACAATCTCGTCCCATGGCACAAGACCCTCAAACTCTCCCACCAAATACTGAATCTCTTATGCAGTTTTCCAGCGTAAAATATCAGTTTATACATAACTCTAACCAGAACTGAACCTCTTCCTTCCCTTTCAGAATTGACATTGGCCCTTAGGCCCAACTCTTCCATGCCTACCTGGTGCCCACCTAAACTAATTCCACCTGCCGGCGTTTGACCCATCTCCTACGGGACAGGAATTAGCTTGAATGTACGTCGCTGTTACATGGGCTGAAGGATCCTTTCCCTGCTCAAAGTGTCAATGACTAAACCTTCCCTGTCCTGTCCTTATCCACAATGTCTTTGCAATTTGTATAAGTACAGGACCACTAAGGAGGTCGTGCTTAGTAAGTTAACGGGGGATATTTCCGCACAGCCTGGCGGGGTATAATTCAGATTATTGGGAGAGGCAGGGAATGAAATTACAGAGGACTTTACCAACGTGTTTGTGTTGTATCTAGCCACAATGAAGATACCAGGAAAGCGGCAATAAATGTTATTCTCTTATTTGAGAACTGGAATGGATAATACTAGAATGATGTAGACAGGTGAATCTCATGTTCGGGGTAGACAAGGTACTGCAGAGGATTCTTAGCGATAGAATATAGACTCATTGAACCCCACAACAATAAGCAGTTCCGATTATCGTAAAGAACCCTCTGGCACTTCCAATTCTCTGGCCTAGTTTTCCTGTTTTTTGGCCTAGACTCATCGACCTGCACCAGGACCAGAGCCTTTCATACCCCTCCCATCCATGTACCTATCCAAATGTCTGATTAAAAATACTTGTTCAGTTCGCCCGGCATTACCTCGTGCCCCACCTCTCCAGCATCATTTTCCAGTGGTCCTTTATCCGCTCCCGCTTCTATTATAAACATAGAACAGTATAGCACATACAGGCCCTTCGGCCCACAATGCTGTGCCGACCCTTAAACCTTGCCTCCCGCATAACTCCTCACCTTAAATTCCTCCATATACCTGTCTAGTAGGCTCTTAAATTTCACTAGTGTATCTACCTCCACTACAGCCGCAGGCAGTGCATTCTACGCACAAATCACCTTCTGAGCAAAACAACCTTTTTCTAATTTTTCCCTTGAATTTCCCATCCCTTACCTTAAAGCCATGTCCTCTTATATTGAGCAGTGGTGCCCTGGGGGAGAGCTGCTGGGTGTCCACTATATCTATTCCTCTCAATATCTTGTTACCTCTATCATGTCTCCTCTCATCCTCCTTCTCTCCAAAGAGTAAAGCTCAGCTCCCTTAATCTCTGATCATAATGCATACTCTGTAAACCAGGCAGCTTCCTGGTAAATCTCCTCTGCACCCTTTCCAATGCTTACACATCCTTCCTATAGTGAGGCGACCAGAAATGGACACAGTACTCCAGGTGTGGCCTAACCAGAGTTTTATAGAACTACATCATTACCCCATCTATCCCCCGTCTTATGAAAGCTTACACTCTGTAAGCTTTCTTAGCTACGCTATCTATCTGTGAGGCAACTTTCAGGGATCTATGGACACAGTAATCACCTTATTGAGTACACAGGTTGTGATGTAAAGTTGAAGTTCCATAGGACATTAGGGAGGATACACTTGGTGTATTGTGCGCAGTTCTGGTCACCTATCAACAGGAAAATATCAGTGAGGTTGAAAATTGCAGCGAATCTTTATAATGATGCTCCCAGGGCTTGCGGATCTGAGTTTCACTGAAAGATTCAATCGGTCCAGTCACACCCAAACAGAGGCTTTTCACCCTCAGGGGAAAATGAAAGGTGTGAAGGTGGATCAATCACCTGCACCAGGTGGTGTACACTGCAGGGTTCTGAAAGAGGTGGCTGAAGAGACTGTAGAGGAATTAGTAATGGTATTTCAGGAATCAAGTGATTCTGGCATGTGTCAGACGGAATGGAAAATTGGAAATTTTCCTCCACTCTTCAGGAAGGGAAAGAAGAAGAAGAAAAGAAATTATAGGCCTGTTAGTCTGCCAGCAGTGGCTGGGAAGATGTTGAAGTCGTGGGAATAAAGGGAACCTTTTCTGGTTGGTGCCGGTAAATAGTGGTTTTCCACAGGAGTCTGTGTTGGGACCGATTCTTTTCACGTTATATGTCAATGAGTTGGATGAAGGAATTGATAGCTTTGTGTCCAGGTTTTCTGGATGTTGCAAAGGTAAATGGAGAGGCAGATAGTTTTGAGGAAGTGGAGGGGCTACAGAAAGAGTTAAACTGATTAGAAGAATGGGCAAAGAGTGGCAGATGGAAAATATTATCAAAACAGTATAGTCATTGTTAAAATAAATAGAAGTGTAGACTATTTACCTGATGGACAGAAAATTTACAAAAAATGAGACAGTGCAGGATTCTATGAAGGTTAATTTGCAGGTTGAGTCGCTGGTCAGGAAGGCAAATACGGTGTTAACATTCACTTTGAGAGGACGAGAATATAAAACCAAGGATGTAATATTGAAGCTTCATAAAGCGCTGGTGAGGCCTCACTTGGAGTATTCTGATCAGTTTTCGACCTCTTATCTTAGAAAGGATGTGCTGACATTGGAGAGGGTTCAAAAGTGGTTCGCATAAATGATTCCTGGACTGAAAGACTTGTCATATTAAGAGCCAATGTGGCTCTTAATTTGGTTTAAATCATGTGTGGAATCACGTGATCTTGTGAAGGCCAATGTTGCAATAGCTCAATTTATGACCAGCTCTAGAGCACAGCACACACACACACACACACACACACACACACACACACACACACACACACACACACACACACACACACACACACACACACACACACACACACACACACACACACACACACACAGACCCCAACACTGTCACATCTGCCTCCCCAGGTCTTCACTCTGTTCTGTGTTAGTTCAATATTCGGTTTGTTTCAATGTGATTTCTTCCTCATTTTTCTAAACTAAACGAGTACAGGACGAGAGTCATCAAACGCTCCTCATATGTTCACTCTTTTATTCCCTGTTCAGCCTCCTCAAATGTATTGAGCAGCGTTACGAAATGTAACGTTTTAGAAACGAACCAGCAGCAATAGATTACACCTGGAGTCTGGTTTTGATGTTAAAACCATTATCTTTATTAGTAACTACTTGTAATATAGTAACTTAACCAAGATAAACAAAAGTTAACAATGTTATGTGTAGATATGTGTAAATATAACTCCCAACTATTGAGCTTGGGGGAATAAGGCTCAGAGTCTTGAGATGGTAAAGCAGGACAGTAGGAAGAGATATTTGCAATGCACGTTGTACTGGAGAGAGAAGGCAAGTACCAAGTATTCCACAGGTTCCACGCTGGTGAAACGAGATAACAGCCGCCGTAGATCCTGTCTGTCATCGTTCCAAATCCACATACGAATTATTACCGAAGGACTCCGCCTCCTGCTTTCGGACATGTAAGACTAGTCGCTTCTTGTCCGCCTTTAATCTCTCCCTTTTCCGATTTAAACT
Organism: Hemitrygon akajei; assembly: GCF_048418815.1. NCBI lineage: Eukaryota > Metazoa > Chordata > Chondrichthyes > Myliobatiformes > Dasyatidae > Hemitrygon > Hemitrygon akajei. Next base: position 510,543 of record NW_027332012.1, read on the forward strand.
TTGAAGTTTCAACTTTATTCAGTTGGATCAGATATAATTATGGCCACTATCGGAAGCCCCAAAAGAAAACCGGACCCGAGCAATGAGAAGCCCAAGAAAACTGACGAATTCTCGGAGGAACCCCCTCCCGGGTAAAGAGACTAGAATCTCAAATCAGCAATATCAGCATTGAGATAACTCAACTAAAAGAGAAATTCGAAGGAAAAGTCGACTCTTTGAGCATCGATCTTAAAGAAGTCAGTCGAAATATTGCGGACCTTTCTTCACGTTTGGAAAAAGCCCAACAACGCATCGTTGATCTCGAAGCTCGATCCCGTCGGAACAATATTCGATTTGTTGGATAAAAAGAGAAATCAGAATCGGCCGACACACTGGATTATTTCGCAAAAACATTTCAGTCTTTATTTCCGGAGGTTTGTTAACAGCCTCCAGATATCGAAATGACTCATAGAATCGGCACTTTAAGATTTTTGTAAACACAGACATATTACGTTGCGTTTTCTCAGTTTCAGAGATAAAAACCGTATTATTACGCTTGCGAGATAAAAAAGACTCTTTCAATATCAGAATTCAGACATTCGTTTCTATGAAGATTTTCCACGCGAAATGGTTAAAAAGCGTGCTGGATTTGCAAATGCTATGAAATCAGCGTTTGAAAAATAAGTTTTTTCCATTCCTTCAATATCCAGCGAAATTGAGGCTCTTTGTTAAAAAGTCTGGTTTTCATTTCTTTGATGATCCACTTGATGCATTGAGTTGTATTAATTCTTTACGTGACGCATCCGATGACAAAACTGAAGCTTGAATGATTTATAATGGTTTGATTGTCTCACGGTGTAAAGGGTGATGAGGTTGAAAGATTTGATGGTTACAGAAGTCTTTACTTTAAAATACATTTTTATCTCTGAATAAGTCTGGTTTGGATGACTTCAACTTCGGAAGATATGGAGGGAGAGCTGTTGATCGTCTGTAATAAGTTTGAACCATTTAGATATTTTTTCTGCAGCATTTAAGTAAATCAATTGTTTTTTTTTTTGCTTCGTATGCTTTTGTAAAGATTTTTTTTAAGTAGTTATTTGGATTTCTTTATGTTTTAAAGATAGACCGGACAATTTAAAGATGGCGATTGTTTTACTTCTGTGCAAATATTTCAAGATTTGGTTTGGATGTGTTTTTCTTCCCTTATCTAACGTTATGAAGGTTACTTTCAATTGAAAGTCGTTTTGTTATACGAGAAAGACACTTTCCTTCCAAGTTAATTATATTGAGATATAATGTCGACTGTAATGAGCTTTATGTTCGGTAGAGGGAGACAGAGATACTTTTTCTCTTTTTTTACTTAGGTAGGCGGAGTTTTCATTTGCATTCGCGTCTACACCTTTCTTGGGGCTTGCGTCGATTGATTTCGACTTGTTTCTGGGCTTTGCAGTTTGGGTGGGATTTTTTTTTTCATTTTCTTCCCCATTATGGAATCCCGGAGCATACGCCAATTATTTTTATTGTTGTTCATCTCCGCCATTTTCGACTATCCTGTCCTGACATGCGTCTAACCAATGTTTTTAGACACAAAGTTCCATGATGACATCTAAGCAGCTAAATGTTTTAACTTGGAATGTTCGTGGTTGGAATCATCATATTAAACGTAAGAAAACGTTTAAAGTTATTAACCAATTCCAGCCTGATATAATTTTTGCTCAAGAGACGCACATCAGCTTATGTGATAAAAATCGATTTTTTAAATTTTGAGAGGGTCCTCGGTTTCATGCAATTTCCCAGAGTAAAACTAGAGGTGTTTCTATTTTTATTGATTCCAATATTCCTTTTAACCAGGAGGATATTATAAATGATATCAATGGTAGATTTCTGATTGTTAAAGAACAATTTGTAATAGAAAAATGGTTTTGGTTAATATTTATGGACCAAATGTTGACGATCCCTCATTTTTTGAAACTGTTTTTGCGTTATTACCTGATTTAAATGAATATAAGTTATTAATGGGTGGTGATCGTAATACTTGTCTAAATCCTTTAATGTATAAGTCATCATCCAAATATCAACTCCCTAATCGTTCTGCATCACTTATTAATTCTTTTTTAATTGATTACTGTTTAATTGAGATCTGTAGGCATATGCATCCTAGTGATAGAGAATACTCTTTTTTCTCACATGTTCATAATAAACATTCGAGAATCGACTATTTTATAGTTGATCCTCGACTTTTATTCAATGTTCAGAAATGTGAGTATGATGAGATCATTATTTTTGATCACGCTCCATTAAACTTAATCCTTGAATTAAAAGATATTGTTTCTACCAGACTATTTTGGCATTTACCTGAACATTTATTACAAAGTTCAGAATTTGTTGAGTTTATCGAAGCTCAGATAAAAGAGATTTTTTTTTCTCTTTAATAATATAGGAGACGTTTCTAAGTTAGTAATTTGGAATACATTAAAAGCTTATTTACGTGGTCAAATTATTTTGTATATAACTAAACTGAAGAAACAAACAAGAATGGAATTAGATAAAATCTCAGAACAAATTAAATAATTAGATAACATTAATGCAATCTCGTCAAATGCTGCTTCATTTAAAAGAAGAGTAGAATTACAATCACAGCATAATTTATTACTAACATATCCTATTTCAGCGACAGGTTACTGTCGATGCAATGCTCCTCAGACAGGATGAAGAGGTCAATACTCCCCAATGCCATTAGGCTTTACAATTCAACTGCCAGGACTTAAGAACTTTTTTTTAAAGCTATTATTAATGCTTTTTGAGTTAGTGATTTAGATGCATATCATATTATTACTGAGTTAAGTATTGTATGTAATGAGTTTTTGCTACAACAAGTGTATGGGACATTGGAAAAAATGTTGAATTTCCCCATGGGGATGAATAAAGTATCTATCTATCTATCTATCTATCTATCTATTGAAGGATATTTGCTTAAATTGAAAAGTCAATTTTATACCTTTGGGGATAAAAATAATAAACTCTTAGCTTCTCAACTGAGAGCAGCTAGAGCTAAAAGACGAATCTTAAAGATCCGTAAAAATAATGGAGATATAGTAAGTAACCATGAGGACATTAATAATACTTTATAGATCTCAATCTCCTGCAGACTCCACTAAAATTAAGGCTTTTTTTTACATAAGATTAAATTTCCACAAATTTCGTTTGAACATCAACAGATGCTTGATGTTCCAATTACCGAGCAAGAAATTCAGAAAGCTATTTTATCAATGCAATCAGGTAATGCTCCTGGACTTGATAGTTATTCAGAGGGAAAAAAAAAATTTGAAAGATTACTTGCTCCGGATCTTTTGGAAATATTTCACGAATCCTTTGACGAGGGTAATTTACCTTCTTCTTTTTATGAAGCATCTATTTCCTTATTTCTTAAAAAAAAATAAAGATACTGTAAATGTTCATCATATAGACATATTTCGCTATTAAATGTAGATGCAAAAAAACTCTCTCAAATATTGTCCTTATTAAAGGCCGTTATTCTTTCTCTATCGTTCGGAGATTGATGAATATTATATATTCATCATTATCTAAGCAACCTCAATGTGTTATCTCTCTCGATGCAGAAAATGCATTTGATAGAGTTGAGTGGCCATATTTGTTGAAAGTATTAGAAAAAATTGATTTTGGTTATAATTTCAATAGATGGATTCAAATGATTTATAAGAATCCTGTTGTCACGGTCATTACTAATAACTGCCAGTCTTCTTTTTTTCTCACTTTCTCGTGGCACTAGACAGGGATGTCCATTAAGTCCTTTATTATTTAATCTTGTTTTGGAACCTTTAGCTACAACATTACGTGAAGCTAAAAATATCCATGGTATCTCTATGAATGGAACCATACATAAGATTTCTCTGTATGCAGATGATCTTTTGGTTTTTATTTCAGATCTTGAGGAATCAATTTCTAATCATTTGGAAACGCTTAAAGATTTTGTTAAATTTTCAGGATATAAACTTAACTTGAATAAAAGTGAATTGTTTCCATTAAATGTTCATCTTAGTACATATAATGATATTTCTTTTAGAATTGTTAATACATTTGGATATTTAGTTATTATAATTACTAAAAAATATAAAGATCTCTATAAAGTGAATATAGTTCCTTTAATGGACTCCATGAAACAATTATTTTCTAGATGGAATCCACTTACTTTTTCTTTAATAGGTCGTATTCATGCTGTGAAAATGATGATTTTATCTAGATTTTTATATATTTTCCAAAATATACCTATCTTTTGAAGTAATGTTTTTCGATTAAATTGACACTCTTATTTCTTCTTATATTTGGAACAATAAGAGACCTAGATTGAACAAGTATCATTTACAAAAATTTAAAAAAGATGGTGGACTTGCACTTCCTAATTTAAGACTGTATTATTGGGCTGTGAGTATTAGACAATGATGTTTTGGTTATATTAGCTTCATAACAGCCAAAAGCTATTATGGGTTGATTTGGAATTAAAAGCTGTTAAACTATTTCATTTATCTTCAATTTTAGGAGTTCCATTACCTTTACTGCTCTGTAAAAGTCCAAATTTAAATGTTTATCCGGTTATTAAACAATCCCTACGGATTTGGGCTCGGTTCCGTAATTCTTTTAATCTTAAACAATTTACGTTATCTAGTTTTTTATGTTGAAACTTTTTATTTAAACCTTTTGGGACTGACCACATTTCTCTTCTATGGAAAAATAAAGGAAATCATTCTTTTACAGAATTATTTTGTGATGGTCGATTGATGACTTTTGAGGAGTTAATTAATAAATTTCCCCTCATTCATAAACATTTTTGGCAATATTTTCAGGTTAGACTTTTTTTTGCAACAATATTTACCTAAGTTTCCATATTTACAAGAATCTGATTTGTTGGATACCATTTTGAAATTAAATCCCTTTGTGAAATGTTTCATTAGCAGAATTTATAATTTACTTTTGTTACAAAAAGAGAACCCATCACTAAAGATTAAACAAGATTGGGAGAGAGAACTTAATATGACCTTTGTTAATGAAGATTGGCTTCGAGTTTTGAAAAACGTAAATTCTTCTTCTGAATGTGCCAACCATTGTTTAATTCAATTAAAAATTGTACACCGTTATTACTTAACAAAGGACAGACTATCTAAAATATTTCCTAGTATAGATAACTATTGTGATAGATGTAAAATTGAAGTAGCTACTTTGTCACATATGTTCTGGTCATGTTCTTCTTTAAAATCGTTTTGGAAATCTTTATTGTCTACAATCTCTAAAGCTTTGAAAATTAATGTACAACCTAATAGATTGACTGTTCTATTTGGAATAGATCCGCATCATATTCAGGGTATCTCATCTTCAGATCAACATGTAATTTCATTTGTTACACTGCTGGCAAGAAGGGCTATTTTATTAAAATGGAAAGATATTTCTTCCCCTACATTAATTGAATGGCTTTCTCTAGTGATGTTATGTCTTAGTTTGGAAAAAATCAGAGGTAGAACATTTGGTCCTCGATTTGATTTTGAGAGAAGATGGGGTTCTTTTGCCAAATATTATCATTTAATTTGAATTAAGTTAAATGGTTTCGTTCCAGTTTTATTTTATTTATATAAATATGAAATGACGGTTGATGACTCTTTTTCTTCATATATTTAGATGATGGTCAAACGCAGTTTAAATGTTTTTATTTGTAATATACAAACTATATATATTTAGAATGAAAGCTGAAAAATCACATACTTTTGATCTTACTTATTGAGGGGTGCAATGAAATACAGTACAACAAAGAAAATCTTTCATATTTTGTGAACTTTTTCTCGTCTGTTTTTATTACAAATGCATTGTCTATAAACACTATCCAGATTAATTTCACATCCATATGCTCCGGGGGTTGATTCCTAATGTTTTTTTTAAATAGTTAGTGGGCTTTTTTTTTTAGTTAGATGGGGTTCTTTTTTTCTTTCTTTTTTCTGTATATAATTATTTTCCATTTTTATATTTCAAGATCAGTTTTTTCTTTTCTTCAGCTTTATTAATTGTATGCATATTAATCTGTTAAAGTTTTGTATCATTTTATAGCTGTTGATGATTACGTATCAATAAAAAGTTTCTAAAAATGAAACGAATTATCACCGTAAACGACCTATGACAGGAATATCGTCTTCCAGAGGTTACCACACAACATACCCAGGCAAGGGTTAACACATAAGTGGTCCCACAAGATATCCCAAAATCCACTCCTGTGGATTATATGAAGTAACAATCACACATTCTGGAGTAAACTTGCCCCGGTAGTTCGTAGTTCCAAGTCTTGCGAAGACTGCCAGAGTAACTGTTCTCTCTCCCTTTCTCTGTGTCTCAGTACTTTAATCTGCACAAACCGCGATAGCCTGTGACTGACGTCATAGCGACAGTCCACAGTAAACGAAACCTGCGGGTTGGTAACAACCGAGATCTCCCCTCTTCAGAATAAAACCCATGATATTGCTGTATCCCTTACAAATAATGCAATGTTTTATAATTCCACGAACCAGCGTACACACGTCCTTCTGGTGCCCTGAAGGGTTTCCTCAACACTAGTCAGGTGTCCAAAGTCGGCGCGCTGTCTCGACAGACACCGAGTGCTGTCTGCTGGCTAGTATCTGACAAAAACACACACAGACACACACAGAGACGGACAGACACACGTGCGGACGCATATAAACACAGAGTGATGCAGTCACACATGGATTCTTTAATAATTAATACAGTTTGAACTTAGAACATTTTAAGATGGAGGCAGCAATTCTGTGAACTTTTTGAAATGACTCTTGCTCTGGGATAATCTAATGTGTTTGTGGGGATGTCAGCGGGTTTGGTAGTGCACATGGATCAGGGGCTGCACATTGATTTGCTTCTTACCCCAAACCTAATGTGTTTAGTTTTCTCCCCCCCTCTCTTTTTCTCTCTCTCTCTCTGCCCATAACTCTGCCTGTTCTCCATCTCCCTCTGGTGCTCCCCTCCCCCTTTCTTTCTCCTTAGGCCTCCCGTCCCATGATCCTTTCCCTTCTCCAGCTCTACATCCCTTTTGCCAATCACTTTTCCGGCTCTCAGATTCACCCCACCCCCTCAGGTCTTCTCCTATCCTTTCGCATTTTCCTCTCCCCCTCCTACTTTCAAATGTTTTAATATCTTTCCTTTCAGTTAGTCCTGACAAAGGGTCTTGGCCCGAAACGTCGACAGTGCTTCTCCTTATAGATGCTGCCTGGCCTGCTGTATTCCACCAGCATTTTGTGCCTGTTGCTTGAATTTCCAGCATCTCCGGATTTCCTCGTGTTAACCCACTGATTTAATGCTCAGCTCAATCACAGAAGATCCATCGAAATCAATCGCGAGCGATACCCCCACAATTGTCGCCCTCAGGTTCGGCTAGCGGTGTGAGACCAGGGAACGACAGCCTCCGGCCCAGCCAAACTTGAGAAATATCGTTTATGTGGATGTTGCGTGATGTGTTGCCCGGTTACAAATCAGAATCGCTAAATAACACAATATGCAATTAAACCATTGTGCTTTATAATTCTTTATTTGACCATAGGGTCAGTGAAGAAAACCAAATGAAAGAGGGCCCATTGTAATGAAACAGTCTAACGCGCACGTTGGAGCTCACTGTTTTCCCGTCCGTTCACTCTCCATCGATTTACCCCGGGCGCCGTCGACACCCGACCCCATTCCAAGTCCACTCCGTCCCGCAGTCTACACTTCCCCGGCCTGGCATCTTCTCTCTCCATCTTCTGCCGAGCACAAGCCCGCGGATCCCTCGCTCTCGGGCAAAACCACTCCCCTCACTGGACGTCAAACATTCCAAACCCCCGTCATCTCCAATCATAACCCAAACACTGCTGCTACAGAGAACCCGTTACATCACGAGTGAGACCTTTCCCTGAGCGTTACATAGGTGAAGAGTGAATAATTCCCTCCAGAACTCGGCCCTCACCCTGCCTTGTGTTACTGGATCCTGGACTTCCCGTCAGATCGCCAGCGGGTAGTTAGACTTGGCTCCCTCCCCTTTGTCCCTTTGACCCTCAACACAGGTGCCCCTCAGGGCTGTGTCCTGAGTCCCCTCCTTTACTCTTTGTAAACCCATGACTGTATCTCCACCTACAGCTCCAATCTGCTAATTAAATTTGATCACGACTCGACACTGATTGGCCAAATCTAAAATAATAACGATGCAGCCTACAGAGATGAAGTCATCACCCTGACACAGTGGTGTCAAGAAAACATCCTCTCGCTCAGTGTCGCAAAAACAAATGAGCCGGTTGCGGAGTACAGGAGGAATGGAGAGAGGCGAGCCCCTATTTAGATCCATAGATCTGGAGTTGAGAGGGTGAACAGCAGTAAGTTCCTCTTCATAACTTCTCTACCCAGAGGGCAGTGTGAGTGTAGAAAGAGAAGTGGTGAATGCAGTTTAAATTGCAACATTTAGTAGACATTCGGACAGCTACATGGATGCGAAGGGCATTAAACGCTTTAGCCCTGGTGCAGGTTAATGGGACTAGACACAAAATAATGGCCATCACGAATCAGAAGAACCAGGGGATCTGTTTATGTGAGTGGGGTTCGATAACTCTCCTTTTCTTTTCAAATCTTTTTATTAGTTTTTTTAAAAAAACAGAAGAAAAATATTGTTACAAGACATTTGAGAGTACATAATAGATTGATAAACATTCAAATATATATTGATCCATACATAGAATCTCTCAAACTCATATAATAATATAAATGATTAAGAGAAACCCCCCCCCAAAAAAAAACAACTAAATAAAAAAAAAACTAACCAACATGGGCAATCGCATAACGTTATATATATACAGTAGTGCCTATGACTCCCAACCTCCATCCACACAATTCAGGATAGTGACAATAAGGTTCAGGATCAGACCGTTTAATTCATATGAAAATGCTGAATAAATGGTCTCAAATTTAACTGAAGAATCGAAAACCACACTTCTAATTTTTTCTAAACTTAAACAGGAAATAGTTTGGGAAAACCACTGAAATACTGTTGGAGGATTGGCTTCTTTCCAATTCAGTAAAATGGATCTTCTAGCCATTAGTGTAATAAATGCAATCATTCGTTGGAATGAAGCGGATAAACACTTATTATCTATCATTGGTAGGCCAAAAATTGCAGTAAAAGGATGTGGTTGGAGATTAATATTTAAAACTCTTGAAATAATATTAAAAATATCTTTCCAATAGTTTTGTAAGCAAGGACAGGACCAAAACATATCAGTCAACGAAGCTATATCAGAATGACATCTATCACAGGTTGAATTAACATACGAGTAAAATCGAGCAAGTTTATCTTTAGACATATGAGCTCTGTGTACGACCTTAAATTGTATTAGAGTATGTTTAGCACATATAGAGGATGAGTTTACCAATAATAAAATTTTTTCCCATTGCTCAGTAGAAATAGGGCAATGCAGTTCTTCCTGCCATTCCTTCTTAATTTTTTCAGATATATCTGGTTGTAGATTCATAATCATATTATAAATGATAGCAACAAGACCCTTTTGACAAGGATTAAGAGCTAAAATTCTTTCTGTAATGTCCAATGGACATTCTTTCGAAAAAGACTTTAGTTCATTATATAAAAAATTTCTAACTTGTAGATATCTAAAAAAATGGGTTTTAGATAAATTATATTTATTAGATAACTGTTCGAAGGACATAATGTTATCATCCAAAAACAGATCACGAAAACATGTTATACCTTTTGTTTTCCATAAATAAAAGGCTTGATCTATGGAAGATGGTCGAAAAAAGTAATTAGATGTTATAGGACTTGACAGTATAAACTTATTCAAACCAAAAAATTTACGAAATTGAAACCAGATTCGTAATGTATACTTGACTATAGGATTAGTTATCTGTTTATTCATTTTAAATAACGAAAAGGGAAGTGAAGATCCTAAGATTGAAATCAATGAGAAATCTTGCACAGATTTACATTCCAAATTTACCCATTGTGGGCCAGCAACTGTAGTCAATTCTTGTATCCAAAATATCAAATACCGTATATTAACTGCCCAATAGTAAAATCTTAAATTTGGTAGAGCCAAGCCGCCCTCCTTCTTAGGCTTCTGTAAATATTTTTTAGCTAACCTAGGATTTTTGTTCTGCCACAAATACGACGATATTTTAGAATCAACTATATCAAAAAAAGATTTAGGAATAAAAATTGGTAATGCTTGAAATAGGTATAAAAATTTAGGTAGTATCATCATCTTAATGGCATTAATTCTACCTATCAAAGACATAGATAGTGGAGACCACCTATTAGCAAGTTGCTTAATTTGATCTATTAAAGGCAAAAAATTAGTTTTAAATAAATCTTTATGTATTTTAGTAATTTTAATACCTAAATAAGTAAAATAGTCTGTAACAATTCTATATGGTACCCGATTATAAATTGGAGTATGCATATTTAATGGAAAAAGTTCACTCTTATTAAAATTCAATTTATACCCAGAGAAGTTACTAAATTGAGCAAGCAAAGAAGAAATAGCAGGAATAGATCTTTCAGGATCAGATATATATAATAACAAATCATCTGCATATAATGATACCTTATACATCGTCTCCCCACGGGTAATACCTAAAATATTGGGTGATTCACGAATAGCTATAGCCAAGGGTTCCAAAGCAATGTCAAATAATAAAGGGCTTAAAGGACAACCTTGCCTTGTACCCCGAAATAGCTGAAAAAAAGGGGATCTTTGATTATTAGTGAAAACCGAAGCTAAAGGTTTCTGATATATTAATTTAATCCATGATATAAATTTTGAACTAAAATTAAAATGTTGCAAAGTATTAAATAAATATGACCATTCGACTCTATCAAATGCTTTTTCGGCATCTAAGGAGATGACACATTCTGGGATTTTAGATGAAGAAGTATAAGCAATATTAATTAATTTTCTAATATTAAAAGATGAATAACGATTTTTAATAAATCCAGTCTGATCCTCAGAAATAATCCGAGGCAATATATTTTCTAATCTAATAGCCAAGATTTTACTAAAAATCTTAAAATCCATATTCAGCAAAGATATAGGCCGATAAGATGCACATTCAGTGGGATCTTTATCTTTTTTAAGAATTAAGGAAATAGAAGCTTCATAAAAAGATTGTGGTAGTTTACCTATACTTAATTCATCTTTAAAAATTTTACAAAGCCAAGGAGAAAGTATAGAAGAAAAGGATTTAAAAAATTCTGCAGAAAAACCATCTGGGCCCGAAGCTTTACCCGAGTTCATTAAGAAAATGGCCTTTTCTATTTCAGACTCCGTAATAGGTGTATCCAAAAATACACTATCCTCAGCAGTTACTTTTGGAATATTCAATTTCCTTAAAAATTCACTCATTATAGAAGAGTCTTTAGTACATTCTGATTGATATAAAGAATTATAAAAATCTTGAAAGGCTGTATTTATCTCTTTGTGATCAATCGTCAGAGTACCATCTTGTTTACGAATCTTAGTAATTTGTCGCTTATCCGAAACAATTTTCAATTGGTTAGCTAGTAATTTACCAGACTTATCTCCATATGTATAAAATTGAGCTTTCGATTTAATTAACTGACTTTCAATCGAAGAGGTTAATAATAAACTATGCTCCATTTGAAGTTCCACCCTTTCTTTATAAGGTTCTTTACTAGGGGTCAATGCGTAAATCTTATCAATTGCCTTAATTTTATCAACTAATGTTGATATTTTAGAATTAGTTCGTTTCCTAACTCCGGCAGAATATGAAATAATCTGTCCACGAATATATGCCTTAAAAGTATCCCAGAGAGTTCCACTAGAGATGTCTGCTGTGGAATTTATTGAGAAAAACAAATCAATTTGCTGTTTAATAAAGTTAATAAAGTCAGAGTCCTGCAGTAAAACAGAATTAAACCTCCAACTTTTAGTACTAATATGTGAATCCGTCACCTTAATAGATAACTTCAAAGGTGCATGATCAGATATAACAATAGAGTCGTATTTGCAATCCATAACATCTGTAAGGAAATGCTGATCAATGAAAAAGTAGTCAATCCTTGAGTAATTATGATGCACATGGGAAAAGTATGAGAACTCTTTATCATTAGGGTGTAGAAAACGCCAGATTTCACAGATAGCTGAATCAATCATAAAAGAATTAATAAGAGAAGCCGATTTGTTCGGAAAAGTTTGAATGGGTTTGGATCTATCCATCAAAGGGTTTAAACAACAATTAAAATCCCCGCCCATTATCAATCTGTATTGATTCAGATTAGGAAAGGATGTAAATAAACATTTAAAAAATTCAGGACAGTCAGTATTTGGAGCATAAACATTAACTAAAACAACTTTTTGATTAAAAAGCAACCCAGTAATAAGCAAAAATCTACCTTGCGGGTCTGAAATTGTTTCATAATGTATAAAAGCAGTTGATGAGTCTATAAAAATAGAAACACCTCTCACTTTGGCTTGCGAATTTGAGTGATACTGTTGGCCTTTCCAAAACCTAAACAACCTCTGACTATCCACCTTCCTAACATGAGTCTCTTGTACAAAAATAACATTCGCATTCATTCTATGGAATACTTTGAATACTTTTTGCCGTTTGATCGGATGATTTAAACCATTAGTATTCCAAGAAACAAAGTTAATAGTCTTATCCATATTGACAATACATATTACAGTTAACATATAGGTTTAAAAGAAAAGTGAACTCATGAACTCGGAAGTGGGAAGTAAGTTCAAAGGGAAGCCGGAAGTCACAGCACCGCAGCCATTTTTGTAGTTTCATATAAGCCCATGAAGTAAAACTAAGCAAAAAGCAAGCAGAAAAAAGAAAAAAAAGAAAAATCTCCCTCCCACCACCCTCAAAACCCCAGGAAAAAAGCCAAACAGAGGCAAGCGAGCGATCTAATACTAAAATTACCCCCTTGTCTCAAGACGGCAACTCAGACGTAACAAAGTTAAAAAAAATACAAACAACCCACATTATAAAAAAAGGGTTGATATAGGAAAAATTAAAATATAAAATTAGTGTTATAAATGTATATTATCAAAAGGGTTAAAAAAATTAAAACAATAAATGAAGGTTTAACACTTTCGAACAGATCAAAACAGTTATGACGCTACAGACACTGGAGTCTGTCGGGAAGAAGAAACGCCATTTTATTCTTCCAAATCTTAATATTCAAATGCTAAAAATGTAAAAAAAGAGCGTATATCGATTAAAAAAAAGAAAAAAAAAATAACCCTAATAGGTCATCTTCAACATTAATCGGTTAGTAATATATAAAAATATAAAATCGGAATAAACCCGGTAGAAAAAAGAGAGCTTTAATCGTATATAAGAAATACATATGAACCGTATCAAAAAAGAACCCAAACGTCAATCTATAACAGATCCAAATCTATAGGCTAAATTACATTGATCAGCCCGATCAAATGTCATTGTTCCAGGAAACCTTGAGCATCCGCTGGCGATTTAAACAGCCGAAAAGATCCATCTTGAAGGGTGACTCTCAGGTGTGCTGGAAACAGCAACGCTTGCTTGTAGCCTTTCTGGTGAAAATTCGACATAACCGATCTGAAAGCCAGCCTAGCCCGTAGTACTTCGGGGCTATAGTCCTCCAGAATGCGAAAATTAAAATTTTGATAGGTTATCATACCTTTTTTACGAGCCGCACGAATCAGTCGTTCTTTGATGTGAGGATAATGGATCCTGAGAATTAAGTGCCGTGGTTTCAGACTTGAATCTGCCCGATATCTGGATACTCTGTGTGCCCGATCGATTAACGGGGGGTTATCCAGGACTTCTTCGCCCAGGACATCCACTAGAAATTTGGAGAAGAAAACGGTCAGATCACCGCTTTCAAATTTTTCCGGGATTCCAATTAACCGAAGATTTTGTCTTCGAGAACGATTTTCCAAATCAGTAATTTTAGCTTTATAGCGATCCATCTGTTGGATCGTCGAAGTTTGCTCTTCTTGCATTTTTTCGATTATACGATCCTTCTTACGAGCAGCTTCTTCAAGAACCAAAATGCTTGCATGTTGTTCATTTGATTCCCGTGAAAGGGTCAGGAACTTATCTTCGAGTGATCTCAAACGATTGTCATACTGTGAGAATCTTCCAAGTAATTTTTTCTCCAATTCATCAAATCTAGCGTCTATAAACTTCACAACAACTTCTAAAGTTAACGGTTCTCTCGTCTGTTTCGGTTCTTTTGCTTTAGACATTTCAGCAAGTTGAGAGTAATTCAGATAGTTTTAAAAAAAAATCTATATGTTTAGACCCCTTTAAAATAAGTTTAAGGGGTGTTTGTAGGTTAAAAAAAACGTAAAAGGTTTGGAGCAAAGCCTAGATGCGGTTTACTCCATGAACGCCATCTTGAGACTCCGATAACTCTCCATTCTATCCCTGAGAATCCTCTCCAGTAACGTCCCTACCCCTCACGTGAGACTCTCCAGTCTATGTTTTCCAGGAATATCAATTCCACTTCTTAAACTATGGAATAACATTCATCACCCCTTTTCAGTGATCTTCCTTTTGTCTGAAGAGAACACAAATATATTGTTTAACTCCCCAGTAATCTCCTCTCCTGCCTCTCTCAATAATCTGCGGTATATCCGACCAGGTCCTGAGGAATTATACACCTTACTGATCTCTAAGACGGAAAACACTGCCTCATGATTTATATTATGGGAAGCGATGAAAGCATATTTCAGGGGTCAGATAATGTTATTCTTCTAAAATTAAGAAGGAATATATGGTAGAAATAGATCAATTAGAAAACGAGATTACAAAATTAGAAAAAGAATCCCAAAGATATACGACAGAAGAAAAACGAAAACAACTTGTCAATAAAAAATTACAATATAATACATTCCAGACGTATCGAACAGAAAAAGTAATTATGAGAACTAAACAGAGATATTACGAAGTAGGTGAAAGATCACACAAAATTCTTGCTTGGCAGTTGAAAACAGAACAGGCTTCTAAACCAATAAATGCAATTAGAACAAGTGCAAATAATATTACTTATAAACCTTTAAAAATTAATGAAACTTTCAAAAAATTTTACTCCGAATTATATCAATCAGAATCACAAAATGAGATTGCTGAAATAGACAAATTTTTATCACAAATAACTCTTCCAAATTAAATTTGGAAGAACAGAAAGGACTAGATATGCCCTTTACATTAAAAAAGGTTGAAGAAGTTTTGGATCACTTCAGAGTAATAAATCCCCAGGAGAAGACGGTTTGTCCGCCTGCATTTTATAAAAAAATTAAAGATTTATTAATCCCTCCTTTTATTGAGTTAATATATCAAGTGGAAAGAACGCATAAACTCTCACAATCTTTCTCGACAGCGATCATAATAGTACTGCCAAAAAAAGACAGAGATCCTTTAAAACCAACATCATATAGGCTTATCTTTTTGTTGAATACAGATTATAAAAATATAGTAAACATTTTATCTAATAGAATATCTAAATATTTACCAAAATTAATACATATGGATCAAACAGGCTTTATTAAAAATAGACAATCGACGGATAATGCAACTCGGTTACTTAGCATAATTCATCTGGCACAAGAAAGAGAGGAAATGAGTGTGGCAGTTGCTTTGGATGCAGAAAAAGCATTTAATAGATTGGAATGGGATTTTTTATTTAAGGTATTGGAAAAATATGAGTTAGGAAAATCTTTTATAAAATGGATTAAAACCTTAAGTATTAGTCCTCAAGCTAAAGAAGTGACAAATGATCAAATTTCAACATCATTTCACTTAACAAGGTCAACTAGACAAGGCTGCCCATTATCACCTGGCTTATTTGTATTAGCGATAGAACCATTAGCTGAAATAATTAGAACGGACTTGGATATTGTGGGCTTCAGAGTTAACCAAGAAGAATATAAGATTAATTTATTTGCTGATGATGTTCTGATTTATTTAACAAACCCATTGCGATCGTTGCAAAAATTATCTTTTAGAGTGGAAGAATAAAGGAAAATATCAGGGTATAAAGTAAACTGGGATAAAAGTGAAATTCTACCCCTTACCAAAGGAGATTATAGTCAGAGTCGACGAGTAACTCAATTTACATGGCCAACAAATGGTATAAAATATTTAGGTATAAGAGTCGATAATGATATAAAGAATTTATATAAACTAAATGATTTGCCATTATTGAAAAAAAATAAAAGAAGATCTTGATAAATGGATGATGTTACCAATAACATTATTAGGTAGAGTTAATGCTGGAAAAATGAATATATTTCCTAGATTACAATATTTCTTCCAAACATTACCAATACAACTGCCTCAGAAGTTTTTTTCAAGAATTGAAGAAATGTGTGAGGAAGTTTCTTTGGAAAGGAAAGATGTCAAGAATATCGTTGAAAAAATTGACATGTAAATTTGATTTAGGAGGGTTACAACTTCCAAAGTTTAAGAATTATTACAAAGCAAATCATCTTAGATTTATTCCATATTTTTAATGAAGAAAAACCGGCATGGATTAGAATAGAACTAGATAAGATAGGAGAAAATATACCAGAAGATTTTATATATAAATGGGAATCCAAATGGATACGGGAAGAGAAAGAATCTCTTATATTAAAACATTTGATTGATTTATGGAATAAAGTAAATATGGATGATGAAATTACATAACTGGTTTCAAAAAGGGATCAGATATATAGGTGACTGTTTTGAAGGAGGTATATTGATGTCGTATGATCAATTAAAAATAAATATAAAATATCAAATAACACTCTTTTCTGTTATTTTCAATTAAAAGCCTATTTACGAGATAAACTGGGTCAAACAATGTTAATGGCAAAACCTAATGAAATAGAAATCTTAATTCAAAAAGGAAAAATTTAAAAAATACATCTTGTATGTATAATTTGATTCAAAAACAGACAATTAAACCAGGACATAAATTAAGACAAAAATGGGAAACTGAATTGAATATTAACATTGATGAAAAAATTGGTCAAGACTATGTCTTGATAGTATGATAAATACAATAAATGTCCGACAGATTAGTGCAATATAATTTTTACATCAATTATATATAACAACACAGAAAATAAATAGATTAAATTAAAATTTATCTGACCAAGGTTTTTCGATGTAATCAAGAAATTGGTTCCTTTTTACATTCTACTTGGTCCTGTTCTATAATTCAAACTTTTTGGATAAATTTAAGACTTTTACTGGAACAAATGATTAGAATACAACTCCACATAGCCCAATATTATTTTTATTAGGCGATATTGAAGGGATAATACCGAAACCTAAATTGAAAAATTATCAGAATAAATTATACAAATTGCATTGGCAGTAGCCAAAAAAGCTATTGCAGTTACTTGGAAATCAGATTCATATTTAACTATGGATCGTTGGAATAATGAAATATATAGCTGCATTATACTTGAAAAAATACTTATAATTTAAGAAATGAATATGATATATTTTTGAAAATTTGGCACCCCTATCTACAAAAGATAGGATTAAATATATAGGTCCTTTGAAGATAAAATTATAAGTTATTTGGGGAAAATAAAAGCTGAAGTTATTTTGAACTCCATGGAGCATGTGGGGATCCTCCAATATCCAGGCAATCTTTTTTATCTTTTTTCTTTCTTTCTTTTTTCTTTTTATTTCTTTTATTTTTTTTTCAGATAGGGGTCTAAGGGGGGAGGGTTAAGGGGAGGGGGCAATATTAATTTTTTACTAATCTAATATTCTATTCATTTTATGTAATTCTCTTAAAATTTTAATAAATAAATAAAAAACAAAAGTTCTGAGTAAATTTATTATCAAAGTACATTATCGTTACGATATACAGCCCTGAGATTCATTTTAGAGGGCAAAGTCAGACAATCTACAAAATAGTAACTATAACAGGATCAATGAGAAATCAACCAGGGTACAAAAGACTGCAAACTGTGCAAATGGAAATATAAATAAATAGCAATATATAACGAGAACATGAGATAATGAGATATAGAGTGCCATAAAGTGAGATAATGGGTTCTGGCAATATTTCAATGATGGGGCAAGTGAAGTTGAGTGCAGTGATCCCTTATTATTCAAGACCCCGATGTCGTGGAAGGGTGCTAACTCTTCTTGAAGCTTGCGGTCCATGTCCTGATACCCTTGTACCTTCTATCTGCTGATATCAGCATGACCTGGGTGGTGGGGATCTCCATCGCTCGATGCTGTTTCCCTACGACAGCATTTCATGTAGATGTGCTCAGTGGTTGGGAGGGCTTTACCCGTGATGCACTGGGCCGTATCTGCAGTGAAGGTTCTCGAAAATGATTCCAGCTTTGAAAGGCTTGTCATATAAAGAATGTTTGCTGGCTCTGGGTCTGTATACATTGTATTTCAGAAGAACGAGGGGTGTCCTCATTGAAACCTATCTAATAGCGATAGGTTTTGATAGAGTGGATGCAGAGGGGATATTTTGTGCTGGAGAACTCCAGAGGAGATTCACAAGAATTGTTGCGGATCCCAGCTCGTAACTCCGTGAAAGTGGCTGCACAGGGTGATGGAATGGATCTCGGGCCTGTTTGTCTTTAGTTCTCGAGGCACTGAGATACAGTGTCCGGTGGTTATGTTGTACTTTTATAAATCTTCAGTTTTGTCGTACTGAAGTACTGCAGTTCTGTTAGACGGAAACTCTGGAGGTTCTGGACGGTGGGTAGAAGAGGTTTACCAGGATTTTTCCCGGATGAGGGGAGTTTGGACAATTTAGGGATATTTTCTCTAGAGCGGCTGAGGTCGATGGAGCTCTGGCAGAAATTCATCGGAATATGCGACTCACAGCCAATCTGAACCATCGGTACTTTTCCCTAAGGAGGATATGTCTAATACTAGAGAGCGTGCACAGCAGAAAGGAGAAACACAACTTCATTAAAACACTACCACATTTCAGGAGAAAGAGGAACGCTATTTCTTTGGTACTTTTTGCACTATTTATGTGTTTTTTTTAAATTCAGGGTATTTTTGTATCTGTACGACACGGCTGCTGTAAAACAAACACCTTGTGGTAGAGCAATATTAAACCTGACTGAGAATGCGTTGCAAGTTTTGTTCTTCATACTCACTGTGGTAAGTGCCTGGAATGAATGTCAGGGGTGGTGGCGGAGGCGTATACGATGGAGGCTATTAGATTCCACATGAATGTGTAGATAACGGAGGGATGTGGTCCTTGTGTTGGCAGAAGGGATTCGCTCAGTAAGACATGAAACAACCAGTTCAATTGCTTTAGAATAACATCCGTTTCAATTGCTTTAGAATAACATCCGGTTCAATTGCTTTAGAATAACATCCGGAAACTACAGCTCCCGACGGTCACCGCGATCAACATTCTTCCTCAGCCACCACAAAATTTCTGATGAGTGTCGCAGCCAGATAAATGGACTGCGGATTCTGCAGTTGGAATATAATGTAGACCATTGTGAGGTGTTGCCCATCGCCAGAAATAACCAGAGTAGGAATTACACAGTGAATAGTCGGGGATTGTGGTCTGCAGAGAACAGAGGTATCTGGGAATACAGGTCTATAATTCCTAAGTAGGGTCATGAAGAGACCATTGGCACATCGGCCTTCATGAATCAAAGTACTGAGTACACGAATTGGAATGCTGAAGAGTAAAGTACACTCCTGTGGAAAATCCTGGAGTATTAGAAAGATATCAAGAAGCGTGAATGTTGACTGAGAAGTTTTATAATAATGCCTGCAGAATTTGAGAACCTGAGTTGGAGTGAAAGATTCAACAGGTTTAGTCTCACCCAAACTGAAACTTTTCCACCTCAGGTCGGGTGAGACACGAACAATAGGTATTAGGTTAATAGTAAAAGGTGAAATCTTTAAGGGGATGATGAGAGCGAACGTCTTTACTCAGAGTGCAGTGTGTGTGTTGAATGAGTGCATGAGTAAGTGGTGAAAAGAGGCTCATTTGAAAAACTCAAGATTGGTACATGGATGGGCGGGGTACAAAAGGCTATGGTCCTGGTACAGGTCAATAGAGCTAGACTGGAAAACGTCATCACAGATTGCAAGGGCCGAACGTTTGCTTATGTGTCGTGTTCAGTAACTCCACATCGAATCCATAAAAGTCTTCTTCAGTAATCTCCCAACCCCTGACGTGAGTCTATATTATTGAGGATTATGTATCACCCTTCTTAAATAATATAATAACATTCATCATTGCTTTTCTGGGAGTTTGCTTGTGGCTGGAGAGACCGGAACTATATTGGTCATGTCCACGGTAACTTCATTAACCTACTTCACTGAATAACGTGCAGTATATCCCACTAGGCCCTGGGAAGTTATCCACCTGACCGCTTTTTCAGAGGCCAAATACTAACTCCTTCGTGGTTCCTTACTTATAGAAATTTAAAAACAATTATATTGATCAGTACAAGATCGGAAAGGTTTAGTCATAAACCCTGAGAGCAGGAAAAGTCCCTTCGGCTCCTGTGCCAGTGTGACTGAGATATAAATTCAAGCAAATGCATGGCTCAGGGAAGATGGGAGAGATGCAGGCTGAGGGAATAGCAGGTCAGCCTGGAAGGGCCAGTGTGAAGGTTGACAGTGAAGGCATCACCCGAAACGTCGTCTCTGTTCCGCTCAATAGGTGGTGCCTGGCCTGGCATGTTTCTTGAAATGTTGCATTCGGTTCCGATTAGATCTCTATACAAAGGATATTTTCTGCAGGAGTACTGCGGAGGAAATTCACAAAGATTATGGAGGATCCCAGTTCATAACTGCCTAAAAGTGTCTACACAGGGTGATGGGTTGGTAAAGACGATGCCGGGACTGCTTGTCTTTAGTATTGATACACTGAGTTCCTGCCCTGCCCAGTTACAATTCTATAATAGGAAAAATGTGAAGGTTTTGGACGGTGAGTGGAAAAGGTTTACCAGGATGGCGCCTGGATAAGAGGAGCTTAGACAGTTTAGGGATATTTTCTCAGGAACGGCAGAGGTCGAAGGAAGCCTGACAAAAGATTATCGGAATATGAGAGGAACAGAAAGAGTGGGTAACCTGTATTTGTCTGATACCAGAAGGACTGTACTTAAGGTGAAATGGGTAATACTAATTAATGTGTCTCTTTTGCATAATTTATGTAGCTTGAAATTTATTGTAAGTTTGTATCTTTCCCCACGCTGCTGTCGCAAAAGCCTTATGTTAGACAGTAATGTTAAACGACTCGGATGTTTAAAGGAGATATGTGTTGCAAGTTTTATTTTTCATACTCATTGTGTTGTGTATCTGGAATGAATGCCAGAGATGGTGGTGGAGCAGACGCGATAGAGGCTATTAGGCCCCACGGTCACGATTCACTTGTAGGATGATATAAAGGGTGACAAATGACACAATTTGTTCAATAACACCCGCTTTGCATCGGAACGACAACTTCCGTCGGGCACCGCGCAAAATCGGCGGCAGCTGTCACACTGGCGGAGCCACGTGTCTGTCTGGCTGTTGAGATCCAATGGTCTCACCTTTTCACTCCCTCTGTGCTTCAACACTCTTCCTCAGCCTCCATAACCATCTGCCGGAACAGACTCACCAAGACGCCGGAGGGTAATCACGCCCGTCCTTGTCGAAGCCGAGGCCGGCGACCACTGACTGCAGCAGCTCACTGAACTCCGCCATGGTGATGGGGCCGAAACGGAGAAGCTGAGTACGCGGCAGAATTCCACCAGGTCTATCGTAGCTCAAACGTACCTCTATCCCCTGTTGTCACTGGCTGAGGTGCCTGTCGGTCAAATGAGAACTCAGACTATGATTAGTTAATATGAACGTCAGTCAGTCTTGCAAGTAGTTAAAGTGAATCGTTACAAAGTGTTTCCAGTCAGGGAAGAGATAGTGACGTCAGTGGACACATGTCGGCATCCCAGTTCTCTCATTAAAGATAACTTACTGCTGGATTGTAAATCACAACATGAATATTATGATGCTTATAACGGATATGGTGAATTGCACTGCTCAGAAATATTGTCCTACTCAGGAAATAAAAACTATTGTGAAGCTGAAAAAGGTATCTTGGTGTAACTGGTGTTATGTGGGAAGGTATAAATGAAGCTCTGATGGGTGGGGTATCTATACCCCAGTCTACCAGTGAAGTTACACAATGGGAATAAACTATTGCGGTGGAATGCGAGAAACCTGCTTTCTCATGGTCAAGACTACGAAGTTTATTTCTGATTTGTCAAATCCCCCCGACGTTAGACGTATTCAGGAAACTTGATTGTTCACACATTTTTTTTTTCTGTTCAGAGTTATATTGTTTTTGGACGTGATAGTTTAGTTGTCAGAAGGGTAATGTGGCCATTTTATAAGGAAAGGGGCAGGGTAGAAATTGTTAATGTAACTGAAATATATGAGGCCTTTGACGTATAAATATTTCATTCAACTTGTAGGGGTGCTGAAGTGGTTAATATGAATGTGTTTAGGTTCTGGTGGCCGGGATGTTACCACGGTGAAGAGATGGGATATTTAGATTACGGAACGTGCCCCACTGTGACGTTCTCTGAAACCCCACCTTTTTTGCCTATGAGTAGTAGTTTTTAGGTCACACAGTTCAATAAAGTCAAGTGACTTCGTTATGACTGAGAATCTGTTGGTTCATCAGTATATTTAGGAAAATGATTATTTCATTTTAGCCATTGTTGCCGAAGAATCAAAAGATAACTGGGATGTGTGTGTAACTGATTTTATGGCCAAATTGCATGTAGCGGTAAAGAAACAACTTACAAAACATTCATTAGTATATACAGCTGTACTTGTTGTCGTTATTTTTGGCTTACAGTCGATGGTGGAAATTTGTCCATGTAAAGTTGTAATTTGTTCAGATGCCTTTTCGGTTTTGATGCATCTTAAAACAGGTTATTCTAGCAATCGGTCAGATTTACTTCTGGAAACTCATCAAAAATTATTTCATACGTCGAGTGTTTTATGTGTCCACTTTTTATGCGTCCCTACACATAGAGGTTTAGTTACGAAATCTGTCAAAATTTCTACTCTGGATTAAGACCTTCCACCAAGCAATTCAGAAGTTAAGGGGTCGGTGGGTGAAGAATTATAGGAAGACTGGTGGGATAATGGGCATAAATGGAGACACCTTTACAGAATACATAACTAATAAGTGTATGGGGGAAGGGGGTAAAACAAGAAAGAGAGAAATTGCATTGACTCGACTTAGAATTGGGCATACTATGATCATTGCTTCCTTATGTCGTGTTGGAAAAGGTAATTCTGGGTCGGAAAGTTTTTGTTTTTGTGAAACAGTTGAACACACATTTTCAGGGTGAAGCATATCAGGCGGAGGCTTTATAACAATCTTTGAGGGGTGATAGTTTTCATTTAAACTTTTTCTTAAGCTATGGCAGTGACTTTAATTTAATTCCTAGTATCGTGTTTGATTACGTGCAATCTCAGTGGCTTTTAGGGTAAATTAGCTTTCATTTAAAAAAAACCAGTGAGGGTTTTATTTCCCAGTTCTCTGAGACACACTCCATTCCACTTCGTGGCGGGAATGCCCCTTTAAATTGGTGTGTCAACCGCCGTTCAACTAAACCTTCCCTTATTACTTCACGTTAGCCAATTATTCAAGGGGACGGGTGAGAGTGGGTGTTTGACATTGGATTAGCCAGCCAGCATCCAGCAAGCTCCACGCCGCTTTGTTAGAACGTCTGGCTGGTCCGTTCGATGGGCGGGAATGGGAAAAGATGGATATCCACAGACCAATCGGTGGGCGGCTTTCCGGAGTAACAGTTTACTGTCTACCAGGGCCAATGAGATACTGAGTCTCCCGGACGGTGTTTTGTCCCTGCCCCCACACACACTACTCCAATGTCCCGGACTGCCGGCCGATGGGCCAATCCGCCCGGGAATAACACCCGGGAGATCAGGCGGTGAATGTGAGGATCTGGAGCCCGGACTGGAGTCACAGAGGCCGCCTGTGGCTTTGCTTAGGACGCGCCTTTATGAATGATCTGAAACACCGATGTGACCGGATATTTCACCGCGCCGAACACCTGCTCTCTAAATTTAGACTGTGTCACTCCGTAAATAAATGTGTTCGTGCAGCAGCTGAAATCACTCAGCAAAACCCCGACGTAGATAAAGATCCATTCAGAATCATTGAAACTGAATCCTTCCCCTGAGACCTGATAATATATGAAATTTACAACCAGTGTCATCCACAGGAGGATAAAGCTGCCGGAGAGGGTGAAGAGTAAAACCACAGACCTCCTCCTGCTCTCCATCTCCGGGTCACTGCGGTTCTCCCCCTTGCTCTGACCCTTCAGCCCCTTACGGACCCGACTGGCCACTAAAATGTGCCGGACTGTCAGAGCGTTGAGCAGCAGGATCATAACGAAAGGGAGGAACAGAGTTAAAACCGTATCGAGCCAGTCATACCCTACCCATCTGGGGTCAGTGAAATAATTATCCCTGGTGTCACAGAGCCAGGGTACATTGTTGATGATCATCCCGGGTTTCCAAGTAAAGTAACGAGGAACGTTTTTCAGGCAAAACAGTACGCCGATTGTTGTTAGAACCACAGCTGCAGTTTTCCCGGTGCAATATTTTGTTTTCAGCTTCTGGCAGCAAATGGCGACAAATCGGTCAAAGGTGAAAGTGACGGTGAACCAGACAGAACAGTCTATGGCTGTGAACATCAGTACATCGATAACACTGCACACAGGGGTGATGCTCAGAAAACTCCTCGGGAAATAATACCAATTGATTCGATACAAAATGACCTTGGTGACAACGGTCAGTAGATCCGCCGCTGCCATGGCCACCAGGTAGTGAGTGGTGCAGGTAGAGAGGCCGCACTTTCCCCGGGACAGGATCACAATCGCCATAAGATTCACTGGGGAGAAACAAAGAGAAAGAGAGAGAAAGAGCAGACACTGGACATTCTCCGGGATTTAACACTGATCGGGTTTCAGCTAAAGATCGGGATGGTTAGAGTCTGTGAACGGCTGTTAATCTGACATCAGACACGGGTCACACTGTCTCTGACCTGCCTTCTTCAGTGTGGAGATAGAACGACGTGTGTTCCACCATCGGCGATAAAAAAAAGAGCTGCAAGAACGATGGCCATCGGTGCTGATCCCGATTCCATTCGCTGATGGAGCCGGTTTCACTGATTTAACCCTGAATGACCAGCCCTCTGAAATCTCGGCATCTGATGTGACCGAGAAGGGATACAGAGGGGAGCAACACACCAAAATACTAGAGGGACAGATTAGCAACCAGAGACTGAGTGGCTCGGCTAATGGATTATTTTACAGCGCAGTTTAATTCGATAACACACGGCAGCAGATCTATGGAGACTGTTTCAGGTAATCAGACCCAATTATTGACCAACAGGCAGCGGGATCCGACTGTGACTAACTCTACAGGGAGATGTGAAACTCCGGACCAGAGAATTTCTCTGATCAATAACTGAGAAACAGTGAACTCTCCAATGTCCAGCCCTCCCAGTCACACCTTCACAGAGAATTGGCTGTGCCCAGCAGTGGCACAATTCTGGACAAGGTGTCATTAATGGCGAGAACAGCGTTCGAGCCGATTCCGTGACTTACAGAAGGGGCAGAGATTTAGTACTGCTCGTCATTAAAATGAAAAATCAGAATGTTGAACTGACAGTATCGATAACTCTGACAGATACTTGTGCAACGATCATCAAATTGGAAGCTTGTAAAATGATCATAAATAGGATAGCAGCTGTTAACACACAGAAATAGAAAACATGAATTGCTCTGCTCACTCACCAGGAACTCCAATGATGGCAATGAACACGTACAATATTTTCTCCACACTCTCGTACTTATTCAACATTGGAAATACTGTCTCTGTCCAGTGATTTGTCCCCCTCTACAACAGGCGATCTCTCGGAATGAAATGTTGAGGTAGCACATGCCTGGCGTATTTAATATCATTTATCAATTCCACAGGGACATATTTCAACAGATTTAAAAATATTTTAAAAAATTATTTACAAACCAATTACGTCAAGCAGGCGCAAACCCCGCCGTGACAGATTGTGGTTAATTTAATGAATTAATATTTTGTCCCAACAAAGGTGACTACAGAATATTGATATAATTTGTGTCATTGTAACTTGAAATTGAACTGATTCATCGACTGTTACCATTTTCGTCAGGAGTATAAACTCTGGATGTAGGTTATGTTTAGGGAACTCTACCGAGGAGGTTTCCAAAACAAAAGCGTCTGTTTGTGGTGATGAATAAACACTCCCCTATCCATGAAACCCTCCATGGGTTCGTCCAGGACCCATCCTTAACCCTGACACACGGCCATCAAACTCAGCAGCCCGGTGGGGGGAGTATGTTTTAATCATGACATCCTGTGTGTGTCAAAATACATGGCTGAGAGCCGGAGTGGCGGATAAGCAGGGGTGTGTGTGTGTGTGTGTGTGTGTGTGTGTGTGTGTGTGTGTGTGTGTGTGTGTGTGTGTGTGTGTGTGTGTGTGTGTGTGTGTGTGTGTGTGTGTGTGTTTGTGTTGCATGTGAGTAATCAAGAACAGAGGTTAAAAATCACATTTCATTTATTATTATTTTATGTACAAATGAAACAACATTGAGACTCGTCACCTGTCCAAATCAGCAGGCACCCCCAAATGCACAGAGCAAGAATAATTTCAAATAGTTCACCAAACGGCTGTCTACATTTAACAAAGGCAAGAACAGATGTCAAAGTTCATAGAGCATTTATTATTAAATTATTATTATTTATTATTATTATTATTATTATTATTATTATTATGTATAACATAGAACATAGAATAGTACAGCACAGTACAGGTCATTCGGCCCACAGTGTTGTGCCGACCCGTAAACTCTGCCTCCCATATATCACGCACAAATTCCTCCAGATACCTGTCGAGTAGTCTCTTAAATTTCCCTGGTGTATCTGCCTCCACCACTGACTCAGGCAGTGCATTCCACGCACTAACCACTCTCTGAACAAAAAAAAACTTACTTTAATATTCCGGAACATCTTTGAGATTCGATATACCTCCAAATCCACCGGCTCCCCCAAGTGAGTGTTCACCCCGGAAATCACCAAAGCGCCCAACTCTGTGCATATCAATGTGAACCAACAAATCTGTCCTCAACCCTTAAATCAGTGTGCACACCCGTAGCAGCAGGCACCCCAAAATCACTGTGCAGTCTCCCATTCGCTGACGTACCCCTAAATCTTAGCACATCTGTAAATCAAGATCTGCCGCCAAATCTGTATGCAGCCTCAGATTCACAGACAAACCCCGAAATAAGCGCACATCCCCAAATCCGTGCATATTCCTATAGATTAGTCTATCCAAATGCAGGAGTCATTTCAAACACTTTACAGAATCGCTCCCTCCACCTTGTCCGAACACATGTCCACAGGTCTATTTTCCGTAAAATCAGTGATATCCCGTTAAATATGCGTAGCTCCCCAATCCCATCCTCACCCCTGCATCATTGGGTGCCCCAAATCCACAGACACCCCCATAATCGCTGACAAACCCCTATGTATATGCACATCCAGAAATCCCTGTGCACCCCATAATCACCAAGAACACGTAAATCAGCGTAATTCTCAAATCTGTGTGCATTCCCCAAATCTCTGCCAACGCAGAACCCGCAGACTCCCTCACATCCACCGACATACACAGTTCTGGGTGCACCCCAAACCAGCTGACTCCGCCACATGCACATTAGATTAATTCAGAGCAGGAATATTTCAAGCAGTTCGTAAAATAACTGGCTTCTCCTTAAAAATAGCAAGAACAGAGGTCAAGTTTCAAGTTGCATTTATTATTAAAATATTAATCAACGAAACAACCTTGCGATTCGACACACCTCAAAATCCACCGGGATTCCCAAATCTGCACATATACTCAAATCTGCGTGTACTCCCTAAAGTGTGCACACCCGCAAACCGTATGTCAACCAAAGCTCTGTGTTCACTCCCAAATCAGTGTGTACCTCCAAATCCATGCTCACCCCCAAACCTGCCGATACCCCTAAATTCACCTACCTACCCAGATCTGTGGGCCTCCCAATCCCACATACTCGGCACATCCGCATTAGATCATCCCAGAGCAAAAACCACAAGACCATAAGACAATGGAGAAGAAATCGGCCATTCGGCCAATCGAGTCTGCTCCGCCATTTCATCATGAGCTGATCCAATCTCCCCTTTTGTCCCACTCCCCCGCCTTCTCACCATAAACTTTGATGCTCTGACTACTCAGATACCTATCAATCTTTGCCTTAAGTGCACCCAATGACTTGGCCTCCACTGCCACCCGTGGAAACACATTCCATAGATTCAGCACCCTCTGGCTAAAAAAAATCGCATCTCTGTTCTGAGAAACCATTTCAAACAAATCACAAAATAGCTGCCACCACCTTAAATCAAATGTCAAGAACTGTTCAAATTCAAAGTCTATTTGTTATAAAAGTATCTATAAATGAAACAACCTTAATATTCATTACACCCTCTAAGCCTAATGACACCCCAATCTGTGCACCCCCAAATTCGCCGATGCACCCAAATCCGTGCAGTGCCCCAAATACCTTTGCACTCCCAAATTCCTGTGCACCCTCAAACGCCCAAAACTGTGTGAACCCCCAAATTCACTGACACTCCGAAATCACTGTGCACGGCCATATTCGCCAACATACCGTAAAACCTTCGCACATCCCCAAATCAATGTACAGCCCCATTTCCGTGTGCACCGCAAACTCGCGGACATCCCCGCATGCACATTGGATTTCCCGAGAACAAGAATCATGTCAAAGAGTTCACAAAATAGCTGTCTCAGTCTGAAATGATTCAAAGTACATAATTATTCATTATTAAAGTATCTATGTGTCTCTGCATCTCTGAGTGTTTGTATGCGTGTGTGTGTGTGCGCGTGTGTGTGTGCGTGTGTGTGTGTGTGTGTGTGTGTGTGTGTGTGTGTGTGTGTGTGTTTGTGTGTGTGTGTGTGTGTGTGTGTGTGTGTGTGTGTGTGTGTGTGTGTGTGTGTGTGTGTCTTTTTGTGGGTCTCTGTGTGTTTGTGTCAGAGACCAGCTCGCAGACAGCACTGGCACTTTGCCGTGACGGCGTGGCTATTGCGAACACTTGGCAAGTGAGGAAGGAACCCTTCAGGACAGCAGAGATATTTGCGTATAGTGGTTCGGAAATCTATATAATATTGCATTGTTTATAAGAGATATAACAATAGCATGTGTTTAATTCCCAGAAGGGGGATTCTCCTAGGGGAAGAGAGAGGGGAGTCTCTACTCAATGCATCTGAGGAGTTTTATCAGGGAATGAAAGAGTGAACCTTTGAGGAGCGTTTGATGGTTCTGGGCGAAAAATGAGGGAGAAATCACATTGAACCCTATCGAATATGGAATGCACACAGAATACAATGGAGACCCGGGGAGGCAGATGTGAAAGTGTCATGTATTTGTGTATGTGTGAGTCTGTGTGAGTCTGAAGGGTAAGTGAGTGAGAGTGTGAGTGTGTGTTTATGTGCTGTGTGTTTGTGAGTGTGTGTGTTTTTGTATCTGTGCCTACCTACCTGTGTGCATATGGATGTCTGCATCTGTATGCTCTTCAACGATTTTGAAATCCCTGGCTCTGATGGCTTCACGTTAACCATGGATGTCCTGTACTGATTCACTTCTATTCCCCACCAGCTGGCCTGAAAGCACACGGCTTTGTACCCGACTTCGGACCCATCCAATTCGCTTTCAGCTACATTTCTTTTGGAGTCAGACAGCACTATAACAAAGAAACAGACACATTTTCCCATTTACTCCGAACCGAATTTTTATTCCGCCGAGGCCCATAACCTCACGTGGAGCATAGTCCTCAATGCACTTCCCGTCCCAGGACTTAATCCAAACCTCTCTGCAATAAAATCCGTAAATTCCGCTAACAGTTCTTCCCACACCCTCTCCACCATCTGAATGAAGGAATTTCCACTCAGGTTCTTCTTAAATATTTCATCCTACACCTTAAACAGAGAACTCTAACTCCCGCTTCATCCAACTTCAGAGGAAAAAATCCTGCCTGCATTCACCCTATCAATAACACTCATTATTTTGTATACCTCTGTGAAATGTCTCTTCATTTTTCTACTCTCCAGTGAATACAGTCCTCACCTTTTCCTACGGATCGTTCCGCTAGTCTCAGCAAGCTTATTGAAAATTTTCTCTGCAGGCTTTCAATTTTGTTGATATTTTTCCTGATAACAAAAACTACACACAATACTCCAAATTAGGCCTGACCAACGTCTTATACAACTTCAACATAACATCCCATCTCCTGTACTCAATACTTTGATTTATGAAGTCCAATGTGCCAAAAGCTCTCATTTCGACGCTATCTACCTGTGACGCCACTTTCAAGTAATTATGAATCTGTGTTCCCAGATCCCTCTGGTCTACCGACTCCTCAGGACCCGACTGCTCACCGTGTCTTCATGCACCCCAAATCAGTGCCCACCCCGAATCCAATCCTTTGAATATGAAACAGTGTTTGATGAGTTTCCAGCAGTAAATCTGACCTACTGTGAGAATGACCTGTTTTAAGACTCTTCAAAACCGAAAGGGAAGCTGAACAAATTACAACTCTGCGTGGACAAATTTCCTGCACCCACTGTAAGCCCAATTTGATGGCAAGTGAACCTGTTGTAAATCCTGACAATTGGTTGGTATGTCATTTCTTTACTGTGACATATAATTCAGGTATATAAACAACTACACAAAGAATCCCAGTTAAATTATATATTGATCCTTGTGCAAAATGGTTAACATATCAAAATAAATTTCCTTAATATACTGATGTAGCAACAGAGTATCAGGCATCACAGAATCCTTAGACGTTATTAACTCGTTTATCCTAAAATCAACTGAAGACATTGAAAAAACCAGGTGTGGTTACCGAGAACGCGACAGTGGGACATATTACATAATCCAAAAAACCCGCATTCCTAGTGTGATAAGAACCCAGACACCGAAAAAAAACAATCACTTTTGTTGTGATGTTACAAATCATCATCTAACACACCTTTAACAGGATGATCATCGCTTGCCCTCAAATTAATCCAGTATGCAAACATTAAATTCCACCTCCATAATTTTAACCAGTAAAGCCGATACAGGAGACGACACCACAACACAATCTTAAAGCCTGAATTAGCCTATCTGGCCCAAAGAGTCCGCTCCGCCGTTCAACCATGGCGAATACTGTTTTTTTTTCGTCGTCAACCCCAGTTCCCGGTCTTCAGCCCAGTACCTCTGATGCCATGTTCAATCAAGAACCTATCAATCTCTGCCTTAAATGCACCCAACGACCTGACCTCCACAGCTGCATGTGGCAACAAGTTCCACAAGTTCGCCATCTTATACACCTCTATCAGGTCACCTCTCATCCTCCGTCGCTCCAAGGAGAAAAGGCCGATTTCACTCAACCAGTTCTCTTAACACATGCTCCCCAATCAAGGCAACATCCTTGTAAATCTCCTCTGCACACTTTGCATGGTTTCCACATCCTTCCTATAGTGAGGAGACTAGAACTGAGCACAGTACCTCAAGAGGGGTCTGACCAGCGTCCTATATAGCTGCGACTTTACCTTTCGTCTCCAAAATTAATCCCTCGATTATTGAAAGCCAATGCACAGTATTCTTTCTTAACTACAGTCAAACTTCATCAGTAGCTTTGAGTGTCCTACGGACTCGACCCCAAGAGCCTTCTGATCCTCCACACTGCCAAGTGTCTTGCCAGAATGCTATATTCTGCCATCATATTTGAGCTACCAAAATGGACTACCTCATATTTGAACTCCATCTGCCACTTTTCAGCCTAGTTTTGCATCCAAATGTTACATTTTAATCTAGTTTTTTTCTGGTTTCATATGCCCATGTGGAATCCATGATAAAGTGGAAATGTAGAAGTCTCTATTCCGTACAGGAAGCTCCCAGATTCAGAGAGTGGGGTTTTAAAGTGGGTGCTCGGAATGAATTGGGACAAATTACGTTTGCACTGCTGAGAAAAGTGTATGTGTTACCCCAGATTCTGATGTTTCAGGGTTTATCGACAGGATCGAGCCTCAGAGCCAGGTGACGCCCCGCATGTAAACAGCGAAACATCCCCTGTCCGAACACACCTGCAGAGAATTTTCTAATGAAGGACCGCGGTATGATTTTATTTACCGCTTGGATTCTCCCGTTTGATGAAAACATAACGTTAGTTGTTGTTTAGTTCATCGGATTTTCGGCTAAATTTCAGTACCTAAAGTAGTCCACATCAATCTTTGTCCCGGCATTCAGTAAATGCCCAGATGGGAGGTACAATGTAAATGAGCTCAGTGTTGTGACAAGGTGCCACGGACTCGATTTGCGAGCTGACTGGACACTCCCGATGCAAACCGTGTGTACTGATTGCTGGGTCAGTTTATTTGACACTGAGCAGAAATTACACTGGACCAGTCGATTGTTTCGGGCCGCTTCTGACAGAAGAATTATCAGACACGCAGAGCAGATAAAGGGCGATGTGTGTCAGTATGAATATCGGGTAAATCCAGACCGTGTCCTGCTGGGGAGGGAACAGATTTTAATTTCGCTCACCATCCATTGCTTGTTCCCGTAAAATAAACAAGATCATTTCACATCACAACTTCCTATTACTGACACTAACATCGATTTTATTATCAACCATAATGAGCAGCATCGAATTACCTGATCACAGCGTTGGTCAAACTTATCCAAGCTCTGCAGGTGAGCTGTCTATGTGATCCCCTCACATTCATCTATCATCAACCAATACTGTCTTTACTCAGAAAGCTCTTTAGCCATTCCAGGAATTATCTCGGTAAGCCCACGGTCCACTTCCTCATGACCGGGTTGACATTTCACCCATTCGTTCCCAGTTCAGTACACACCGGACTTCGGACGCGCTTTCAAAAGCCGCGGTACAATTGAAGCAAGGCAATCTGACCACAAACACTCGCCAAGAGAGGGACACAAATAACTGTAGGCGTCTTCAACAATCTGTCAGTGCAAATGGGAGAACGAAAACAATTTCAAAGATTAAAATACGTTTGGGCAGTTACTGAACAGGGTGGGTCGAGGCAATGTGAATCAAATGCACGCTCAGGCAGGCAACATTTCTGTTCCGTCCATTTGATTTCCCCAAACTCCGAACAATATACACGGTGACACAAGAGTTAAAAAAAAAACAAATACATAGGCACCCGCAAATAAGTGCACAATCCCAGATCAGTGTGCACTCCAATAATTCCGTGCGCACCATAAACTTGCTGGCTCCCGTATATGCACATCAAAATATCACAGAGGAATAATCATTTCAAGCAGTTCCACCTTAATAGTATTGCAAGAACAAAGTTCAAAATTCAAACTAAGTTATTTATAAATGAAACAACTTTTAGACTAGCCACACATGCACATTCTCTTTTCTATATTTTTTTAATTGAAGTTCATCAAACAAACATTTCTATAAGATGTATTTCAGACATTGTACATATATATCATATAATCATATATATCACAAATCTCCACAAAGTATTTATCTGGGGTATTCACTTATAGAACAGAGTGGAAAATATAAAAACAAGCAAAAGGAAATAAGTATGTACAAGAAGGGAGTGATTTTTTTTACAACAGATTCATTCATTTGTGAGAATAAAATCAGGCCCATGAGGCATGATGTAGTTAAACCATTTTTCCAACCAATTTAAATCAAATTGTTCCAGCTTATGATTAACAGATGCTGTTATCTTCTCCATTTTGTAATTGTCCACTGTAATTTCCAACCATGTATTTAAAGTTGGGCTCTCCTGTGATAACTATTTCCTAGTAAGAGTCTTTTCACCAGCTGCCAACAGTATATTCATTAAAAATTTATCTCTTTTCAACCATTCTTGAGGTATATATCCAAAATATATGGTCTTATTCTCCAAGGGTATTTCACATTTAAAGATGTCTTGTAGGGCATTGTGTATCCCCCTCCAACAGTTTTTGGTAACAGGGCAGTCCCAAAAAATATGATAATGATTTGCATTTTAATTTCCATAATTTCTCCAGCAAACAGGGAAGTTATTATCATAATGGGATTTCTGAGAGGGTGTAATAAAATATCTTATCAAGTTTTTCCATCAAACTCCTTCCATTTCTGTGAACTGGTACACTTCCATTTATATTTCCATATTGTTATCCATTCTTCCTTCTCCCATTTTGTTTTAATGTATGAAGTCGAATGTGTTTTAAGATTTGACAACCCCTTATACATGCTTGAAATGATTCTACTACCATTATCTGAATTATACGCTTTTTCTAAAGAGCTCTATCACGCATGAATTTGCCTTGGTTACCTTTCTAAGCGTCTTATTAACATATTGTCGCATCTGTAAATACCGATAAAAATTTTGTCTTTCTACTAAGCGTTTCTCTTTAAGCATTTCAAAACTGAACAGTGTTCCTTCTTTCATTATGTTGCAAATAATTGTTATTCCTTTAGCTGTCCAGTCTTTAAATTTAGCATCCAATTTATTTGGTGTAAAATCCGAGTCTGATGCACACCATTAAAGAATTGCAATATCTCCCTCTAGATTATATTCTTTTATAGTAGTTTTCCATATTTTAAGAGTCAATTTCACCCATGGGTTATCAATAGTATTTATGTACCTTTGCAGGTTGTTATCAGCCAAAATTGCTTGTATAGGGATGGGAAATACCCGCTCCTCAATGTTTTTCCATTGAGCGTCATATGCTGTGTTGCACCAACATATCACAGCTCTCAACGGTGCAAAATAATAATCTCTAAGAAAAGGTAAGCCCCATCCACCCCCCCATTTCCTTTGCAAATTGCAAAGTTTTGAGACGAACTCTAGGCCTTTTACCCTGCCAAATATATCTTGATAGCATCTTGTTCCATTCATTGAATTGATTTTGATTAATCTCTATTGGCAGGGTCTGAAAGAGATATAATAGTCTGGGCAGTATATTCATTTTAATAGACTCAATCCTTGAACTGAGACTGAAAAAAAGGAATCAGGTTCCATCTTGCCACATCTTCCTTAGTTTTTTTTTATATAGAGGCTGATAATTACATTTTGAAAATTTCGCCAAATCTTTTGGCATAATGATGCCCAAATATTTTAAAGACTCTGTGTGCCATGCCCAGGGGTATCCACTTTCAATTTCTCTTGGTGGGCTATAGTAATATGAAAGTAATTGTGTTTTATCCATGTTGATCTTCTATCCTGATAATTGAGCATATTGTTCAAAGGATTGCGTCCATTTAGGTAAAGAGTATGTTGGTAGCCCGATATACGTTTGTAGATCAAAATGTCATCCGCATAACAAGCCAATTTATGCTCTGCCCCTTCAATAGTAATTCCCCTGAAGGGCCTTCTCGTCTCCTGCCTTCTCGTTTCCCGCACTATTTCCCAAGCGGAACCGGATAATTCCTCAGCCAGGCTTTCCTTCGTTTTGGTCACGCTGACGGGCAAACCTCTGGCCTTCATGTATATAGTCGCCTTTTCCACTATCTGGTACAACCGCGTCCCGTTGTCATAAAACACTCGAAGTTTAGCAGGGTATAGAGTTTGAAATCTAAACTTATTTTGCTTTAGGACTCGCTTTACTTCAGAGTATTCTTTGCGTTTCTGGAGGACCGCGCCGGGGGGGGGGTAATCTTGGTCGAAATATATTAAATTATCCTCTAAAAACACTCTCTTCTTACCCCAAGCCCTTCGTAGAATCTCCGCCTTGGTGCTGTACCGAAGTAATTAATTATTATTGATCGTGGCTTTCTATCCTGGGTAGGTTTCGGGACGGGCGCGCGGTAGGATATTTCGACTTCCATCTCCATAGCCGGGAGAAGATCCAGCGCGTCCTGCAGTAACTTTCCGACAAACTCCGTTATAGATGAGCCCTCCGCTCCTTCGTGAACGTTGTGGATTCTGATATTTTTCCGCCGTGATCTTCCCTCCAGGTCAAGCAGTTTACCTTCTTGGTGATGTAATATTTTTATTGTCTTACTCAGTATCCGTTCCACGTTTTGAACGCGATCTTCCAGCTTCTCAATTCGGCTGCCTCGCTAGC
The DNA here is from genome assembly GCF_048418815.1 of Hemitrygon akajei. Taxonomy (NCBI): domain Eukaryota; kingdom Metazoa; phylum Chordata; class Chondrichthyes; order Myliobatiformes; family Dasyatidae; genus Hemitrygon; species Hemitrygon akajei. Next base: position 546,767 of record NW_027332012.1, read on the forward strand.
ACGCGGTCAGGTAGGAGAGCCGCTCGCTGCACTGCATTCGGCCGCAGGCTCCGTAGTGTCGCTTTTTTTTAAATTTCAATTCCTTTTCCCCATTCTTGCCCCTCTTTTGTTCAAATATTATTCGAAAAATATTATATTTGATGGGTTAACGGGGCTTAATACGCGTTTTTCCGGAGGAGCTGGTGACGTCACCGGAAACCACACATGCACATTCTCAGAACGGTGAAATACACGCGCACCCCAAATCCATGAGCACTTTCAAATCCACCAGCCCAGCAAAATCCGTACGTAACCCATCTTCAACCCCGCGTCAGTGGGTGCCCGCAATTTCACCAAGCCCGCAAAATCCGTACGTAACCCATCTTCAACCCCACGTCAGCGGGTGCCCCCAAATCCACCAAGCCCGCAAAATCCGTACGTAACCCATCTTCAACCCCACGTCAGCGGGTGCCCCCAAATCCACCAAGCCCGCAAAATCCGTACGTAACCCATCTTCAACCCTGCGTCAGTGGGTTCCCCCAAATCCACTGACATCTCCACATTCGCTGACAAATCCCTATTTCTGTGCACATCCGCAAGTCCCTGAGCCCTTATATTCTCCAAACACCCTAAATCAGCGAAATCTGTCTGCATCCTGAAATCCGTGTGCACCTCCGAAAATGCCGATGTACACTATCCTTTTATTCCTAATTTTTCACTGTTCACTTATTTTTGTAATTACACCCTGGTTCGGATAAACGTTGTCTGGTTTCTATATACGTTATATGATGACGTACGTTATATACAGGCATGCAGTTAAATGAACTGGACCTGAGTTGAATATTGACCGTGTTCTAACTTGTTCTGGATTTCATTGATTTGTTACTCAGTTAAACAGACTTTTTCTGAACAATTTCTATGAAATTTCAGCTAACTGGGACAGCCATAAGACCTAAATTAAGCAGAATTAGGTCATTTTGCCCCTCGAGTCTACTCATCCGTTCAATCACGACTGATCCTACTTTTCCGCTCCTCAGCCACTTAACTGGGTCAGACTGTACCGGTCCTGATGTATCCCCATTAACTGAGGTACACTATTTGGACAGACAGGCTCTGATTACGGATAGTCTGCATGACATTGTGCTCCATAGGTCGTGTCTAACCAAACCTAGTTTCTCGAAGACGTTACCAGGAAAATTGATGATGACAGGGCAGTAGGTACTGTCTACATGGATTTAAGTGAGGCAGATAACTTTCGTATTTCCAGGGAAAGTGAAGCAGTGATCGACGGGAGCTGCAGAAAAATAGTCACCCCAAGGCTACAGGAGACAGATAAATTGCGTGACTGGCTGGAAAGGGAAGGGAGAATGTCAGGAAGTGAGAGCGACCCTGTGGCCGTCCCCTTCAAGTACTCTATTTTGAGTACTGGTGTGCTGGACGACCTACCTGGGGGAAGTAACAGTGTCGGTGCCTCTGGCTCTCAGTCTGGCCCTGTGGCTCAGACGGGTAGGGAACTGAAGAGGATGGCAGCAGCAATAGGGGACGCCTGTCACAGCCGCTGATTCAGCAACGTAGTAGATACGGCAATTACACTCGAGAATTTGCACGTGTCACCTAATTATTATTTAATTGTGATAGTATTTAACTCTATACTTGCCGTCGTAGCGCTTATCGAGACTTCGACAGAGCACAGCAACGCTCGCTTTTGTTTCGCATCGGCCTTGCCTGAGAAATTGGACCGTGGAGTCAACTGACTCCGAAGACTCGCTGCCTCCGTTTAATCATTAGATGTTCTTTTCAGCCGCAGTGTGGAAATCGTTTCCACTTTGAGAGTTTTAGTTAGCGGCCCTGTTTGGCCTCCCGTTTATTGATTTATTTTCCCTTGAACACTTTTCGCATTGAAGTTCTGTGAACTGTCGTCCCGTTTCAGTGTCTCTCACTCTGCACCTGAGCCATTTCCGAACCACTGAGACAACGCCATAGCCAGTGGGAAAGACAAGCGATCCTGAAAAGGGAGCGAGAGCAGCCAGAAGTCGTGGTACACGTTGGTACCAATGACATGGGGAGAACAAGGGAGGATGTCCTGAGAACAGAATGCAGGCTGTAAGGGATAAAGCTGAGAAGCTGGAACTCTAGGAAAGTAAGGACAAAACCTTCGGATTGCTGTCTGTGCCACGCCACAGTGAGGACAGGAATACAATGAGGCGGCTGAACGATTGGAGCAGGGAGCAGGGATTAGGATTTCTGGATCTTTGGGACCTTTTCTGGGACAGGTGTGACCTGTACAAAAGGAATGTGTGTGTGGGAGAATCTCGGAGGATCGTGAAAGGGATCACATTGGTTCATGCATCCGGGAGTTCTTCATCAGTATTCATGTTTTTCAAAAATTCATTTATCGGTGCAACTTATAGTAGATTTTAAAAAAATCTCTTTTCACTGTACTTCTGCCGAATAACAGCAAATTCCTCATCATACAACTCACTGGAAAAACAAAGCACCATTCTGATTTTATTTCTCATCCAGATATCGAGGGTGGAGTGGGGCAATTTACTTCTTCAAATGGCGGGGGAGGCATTTAAGTTGTCGTAACGCACGATCTCTGGCTGCAGTCCCACCCAACTTTAGTGGAAAAAGTTTACTTGTATTTACACGGTCTGCACCCGTAATAATTCTGTGTACGTCTATCAAACTTCCTCTCACTGTTCGGTGTTCCAAAGAGCCTATTAAATCTGACCTTATAACTCAGGTCCTCCAGACCTGACAGAGTCCTTGTCATTATTTGTTTACTCCTTCAACGGTGTTTGATCGTTCCTGTAGGTATGTGTAATGAACAGGATTTGATAAACGATCTTGATGTAAAGGAGCCATTAGGAGTTAGTGACCATAATATGATAAGTTTTTCTCTGCAATTTGAGAAGGATAAGGGCAGATCGGAGGTGTCAGCGTTGCCGTTGAACAAAGGAGATTATGGAACCATGAGGGAGGAGCTGGCCAAAGTTAACTGGACGGATATCCTAGCAGAAAAGTCAGTGGAACAGCAATGGCAGGTATTCTTGGGAATAACGCACAAGGTGCAAAATCAGTTCAGCCCCCGGAGAAGGAAGGATTCAAAGGGGGAAAAGGGGCCACAGTGGTTGACAAAGAAAGTCAGATATTGCATAGCATTAAAAAAAGGAAATATGACAGAGCTAAGGTGAGTGGGAGAACAGATGATCGGGAATTGTTTAAGGAACAACAGAACTTAATTAAAAAGGCAATATGGGGAAAAATGAGGTACGAACGCAAGCTAGCCAGGAATATAAAGGAGGAGAGCAAAAGCTTTTTTAGGTATGTGAAGAGAAAGAAGATAGTTAAGAACAATGTTGGGCCCTTGAAGAATGAATTGGGTAAAGTTGTTATGGGAAACAGAGAAATGGCAGAAGAATTTAATGAGTACTTTAGATCTGTCTTCACTAGGGAAAACACAAGCAATCTCCCAGATGTATGGATGGGCCAAGGACATAGGGTAACAGAGGAAATGAAACAGATTGACTTTAGGAAGGAAACTGTGATGAGTAGACTGATGGGACTGAAGGCTTACAAATCCCCAGATCCAGATGGTCTGTATCCTAGGGTACTAAAGGAAGTGGCCCCGGAAATTGCGGATGCATTGGTAATCATTTTCCAATGTTCCTTAGATTCAGGATTAGTTCCTGAGGATTGGAGAATGGCTAATGTTATCCCACTTTTTAAGAAAGGAGGGAGGGAGAAAACAGAGAACTATCGTCCTTCAGCTTAACATCAGTAGTGGGGAAGATGTTAGAGTCCATTATTAAAGATGAAATAGTGGCATATCTAGATAACAGTGATAGGATTGCCGAGCCAGAATGGATTTACCAAGGGCAAATCATGCTTGACTAATCTATTGGAGTTTTTCGAGGATGTAACCAGCAAGTTAGACAAGCGAGATCCAGTGGATGTAGTTTACCACGATTTTCAGAAGGCATTTGATAAGGTCCCACATAGGAGATTGGTGGGTAAAATCAGAGCCCATGGCATTGGGGGGAAGATATTGACATAGATAGAAAAATTTTTGGCGGATAGAAAACTAGTTGGCAGATAGAAAGCAAAGGGTAACGGTGAATGGGTGTTTCTCGGAATGGCAGGTGGTGACTAGTGGGGTGCCACAGGGCTCGGTATTGGGACCACAGCTGTTTACGACTTACATCAGTGATTTAGATGAAGGCATTGAGAATAACATCAGCAAGTTTGCTGATGATACTAAGCTGGGTGGCAGTGTGACGTGATGAGGATGTTAGGAGACTTCAGGGTGACTTGGATAGGCTGAGTGAGTGGGCAGATACTTGGCAGATGACGTTTAATGTGAATAAGTGTGAGGTTATCTACTTTGGGAGTAAGAACAGGGAGGCAGATTATTATCTGAGCGGTGTAGAGTTAGTTAAGGGAGAAATACAAAGAGATCTAGGGGTCCTTGTACATCAGTCACTGAAGGTGAATGAGCAAGTGCAGCAGGCTGTGAAGAAGGCTAATGAAATGTTGGCCTTTATTACAAAGGGATTTGAGTACAAGAGCAAGGAAATCGTCTTGCATTTGTACAGAGCCCTGGTGAAACCACACCTTGAGTATTGTGTACGGTTTTGGTCTCCAGGGTTAAGGAAGGACATCCTGGCTATAGAGGAAGTGCAACGTAGATTCACGAGGTTAATTCCTGGGATGTCCGGACTGTCTTACGCAGAGAGGTTAGAGAGACTGGGCTTGTACAGGCTGGAATTAAGGAGATTGAGAGGGGACTGGACAAGATAGAGGCAGGAAATATGTTCCAGATGCTGGGAGAGTCCAGTACCAGAGGGTATGGTTTGAGAATAAGGGGTAGGTCATTTAGGGCAGAGTTAAGGAAAAACTTCTTCTCCCAGAGAGTTGTCTGGGTCTGGAATGCACTGCCTCGGAAGGTAGTGGAGGCCAATTCTCTGGATGCTTTCAAGAAGGAGCTAGATAGGTATCTTATGGATATGGGAATCAAGGGATATGGGGACAAGGCAGGAACCGGGTATTGATAGTAGATAATCAGCCATGGTCTTAGAATGGAGGTGCAGGCTCGAAGGGCCGAATGGTCTACTTCTGCACCTATTGTCTATTATCTATTGTCAAAGCAGCACACGGTTCTCCAAATTATGCCTCACCAATGTCTTATATAACTCCAGCATAATACCCTGTTGCCAGGAGTTCGGCTGATGAGGCGGACGTGCAGAAAGCTTTCTTTATGGCCCAATCTACCTGTGAGACCCTTTCAATGAATCACGGAACTGTCTGCCTTGTAAATCTCTATAGGATTGCTTAGACTTGACCCACCGTGTAAGAAACAAAGCTGACGTCCCTTAAACATTCGATGTCTTTCCGAGTACTTATATTGCTGGGCCCTTAGAATACCTTCCAGTAACTTTCCCACTACTGACATGAGATCATCGGCCTATATTTCCTGCATTCTTTCGCAGTCTTTTCTTTAAAACAGCTGAACAGCACTGGCTACCCTCCAATCCTCAGGTATGCACCCCAAACCCGCTGAATCAACCAGCCGTGTGCATTGCAAACCCTCGACTCCCCATATGCATATTAGATTATCCCACAGCAAGCATCATTTCGAACAATTCACAAAATAGTTGATTCCACCTTGCACCATACAGCAAGAACAAAGTTCAAAGTTCAAATTAGAATTCAAACAACCTTGGGATGCAACACCTCCAAATCCATGGACAACCAATACCCGTGTGGATCCCCATATCCACCGATACGTCCGAATCTGCGCACAGCCACAAATCCATTAGCATTTCCAAATCACTGTGTTTGGTGTGTACATTGATTTGTGGGTAAGCACTTACTACTTCCCTCTAAGTGTTTGCACAGAACGACTTAAATATGCAAGTAACCGAGTTTCATGAATACACGTAACATTCTGGACAGTTAATATATATTGTGAAAGGTCGTGGGCCCAGCACCGACCCCTTCGGCAAACCGCTCAGCACCAACACTCATGTATCACAACTCCCTGCTTTCTTTCGGTTTACCAAATCTCTATCAATGCTAACACACCAACCGCAACTCTATTTATCCTTATCTTAGGCGTTTCTGTTACACCTTATCGAACGCCTTCTGGAAATCCAAGTGAAATAACATTCCTCTCTATCCAGCGCCCTCGCAATGTGCACAAATAACCTCTGGAAGTGTGACAAACAGGGCCTGCCTCTGCTGAATCTATGCTGCGTGTGCCTGATTGATCGATATTGCTTCGCTATTTCTTCTTGAACGCTTCAAGCATTTTACCAACTATGGTTGTTAAACTAACTGGCATTTAGTTCCCTGCTCTTTGCCTACATCATCTTTTTGAACATTTGCCTTCCTCCAATCCGCCGGTAGCAGCCCAGAGTCCAGAGAGTTTTGGTAAATTATCACCAAACCCTCAACTACATCCTCTGTCATTTCTTTCGGTACCCTGGGATCCTGCCAGGGCAGGACAGGATCGAACAGGAAAATCGTAAGGATATTCAGTGTCATCATGAGTACCAGTCTTCATAGTATCCGAAGTATCTTCAGGAAGTGGTGGCTCAAAAGGGTACGGCATCATTAATGGCCCCCCTCACGGAAGACATGCCCTCTTCTGACTGTTGCGATCAGGGAGAAGGTACGGAAGCCGGAATGCACACACTCAATGATTGAGGAACATCTTCAGTTCCTCCGCGATCAGATTTCTGAATGGACATTGAACCCATGGACACTAACGCCCTATATATTTTTGCACTACTTATTAAATTTAACTCCATATAGAATATATATGCAAAGATCAGAGGAGGACTGGGAAGGGCAGTATACTGTGATCCTATCCAGATTCACGCTGTACATCGATATGGAAATATGCCATTGATCTCAACAACCAGCGGTCTGAAATGCCGCAGTCTGCGCGCTGGTTGAAATTTCTTTCGTTATCGGAACCAGCAATGGTGCTGATATTTATAACGCTGTCCAAATTACTTGACCAACGAAAACCATCGTGTTGAATGTGTTTAATAAGAAACTCAGGATGTAATTACATTAACTTGGTCATATATCATCGAGTCCCGCGATTCCCATTGCTAGAACGCTAGAACACTAAAATACTACAACACAGTAGTATTCGGCATCATTACTACAACACTACAACATCAGGCCTCGATGTTGTGTCGACCCATATATTCTTTTTAAAAAAGTACTAAACCCACACTACCACATAACCCTCTATTCTCCTTTCATACATGTGCCTGTCCAAGAGGCTCTTAAATGCCCCTAATGTTTTAGCCTCCACCACCATCCGCGACAAGTCATTCCAGGCATCCACAACCCTCTGTGTAAAAAATTTACCACTGATGTCTCCCTTAAACTTCCCTCCCTTAACTTTGTACATACGCCCTCTGGTGTTTGCTATTCATGCCCTGGGAAACAAGTACTGACTATCCACCCTATCTATGCCTTTCATACTCTTGTAGACCTCTATCAAGTCCACTCTCATTCTTCTACGGTCCAAAGAGAAAAGTCCCAGCTCTGCTAACCTTGCCCCATAAGTCTTGGTGGATCTTGGTGATTCACTTGGTGGATCTGTGAAATACAAGAGGGCCCGCGGTAGAGAGGTCGGTAAAGGAAAGTATAAAGACATTGCATGGATGGAACTAACTCTGGAGTTTTGTGACTGAGAAAACACTGAATTATTGTTGTTCCTTCATTTTGAAGGCAAGCTGGTGAATTGATGAGGGAGTGAGAACTCACCAACTAGTGAGCCATGTAGCGGTGATGTGTTCCGCATGTTGCTTAAGATTTCCAGCATCTGCAGGATTTTGGTGTTTATGGACAGTGGAATCTCCGTATTCAGCTGCTGCTGCACAACGCACGTAGCCATTATATTTCTAAATCAGACAAACATTCTGAATGAATGTTGCTGGAAGGATGTAACGTGACAGGATTGCATCTTTCATGAGTCCAGTTTTGCAAACTCAAGGCTAACTTTAAAGAATTAGAACTAGAACTCACAGAGTACCTGGTTCAAAAAGGTTAGTATACACAAACGTAATTACGCAATTTTTGTTGTTATATTAACTGAGGAATACAATGTATTGCGTCGTGAAGCATTGAGTAAGAAATTGTTTGTTCAGTGGGTTGTGAGTGATGTGACTGATGAAGGGCTGTCTTTAATTGGCTCAGTGTAATATCCCTCTGCCTTTTAAATGATCCGACAGTTCTCCTAGATAGTTAAAATTGTCTAATGCAACCACTTTATTCGAAAATGCGATATCCTGCAATTTATTACATCGCGAGCATTTTCTATCCCACATTTGTAGCTGTTGGCATTGTCGGTAAGAAACTGGAACGGGCTGCAATTCTGTGGCCATGTCTTTATCTTACATTAGCCGTAACGTAGAACATTTATCTCGGTACATTTGGTTCTAGTTCTTCTATCAACTGCGTCATTTAATTTCCAAATTTTTTAGCCATTCGCGAAACAATTGCAGAAATATTTGTGAAAATGTCTTGTCAAATATCAGTCTGAAAGAGATACCTCTCCACGGTTCCTCATTGATGTCTTATTTTTGCCAGTCAATTTAAATGTGTCATTCTTACTAATAACGTATTTTCTACACGTTTTAATCTATAATTGATGTTACCTTTCGTCTGTGCGAGTGATATCTCACAACTGCTGAATTACTCCGAACTACCGCTGGTCCATTGCTGTCGATATGTCCCTCCGCTGTCTCTAGCGAGTCACGGCTGCTCATTTCGTTTTCCAAAACTGCCTCAGGCTGGTCTGAGGACAACGTTTTAAGTTTCTACTTAGCAGTCGGGAGATGCCGCATACAGAGACGCTCGTTTGGTTTTAGCAGAATCAATTCAATTACTTATTTTGGTTTGGACATGCTTTCCCCTCGTCATATTGAACGCTCCAGGAAGTAACCCTCTGTATCTTTTCCTTTTTTTTTCTTCTTGCAGTTAATTTAACGGCGATTGTGATCCTATCCCGCGGAAAATGTGGTCTGTCTAAATGTATCACTCGCTACCTGGTGGCCATGGCGGCGGCGGATCTGTTGGGTGTTTTTCTTGGTGCCCTGATGGAGCAAACCAACAATATCTATATGTTGGCTCGTTTCTTGCTCATAACTCCGGTATGCGCTGTGTCACTTGTTCTGAGGATTGCAAACACGGACTGCTCAGTTTGGTTTACAGTCGCCTTCACTTTCGATCGCTTCGTGGCTATCTGCTGTCAGAACCTGAGAAAGAAGTATTGCACCGAAAGAGTGGCGACTGTGGTGACAGTCATAGTGGGGACGGTGAGCTGTGTGAGGTGTATTCCGTGTTACTTTGCAGTCGTTCCGTACGCAATCATTGACCAAGTTCCATGGCGTTGCACCCAAAGAGCTGAATATTTTACTTCTCCCTTGTGGAAAGCGTATGAGGTATTTGACAGCATCGTAACACCATTACTGCCAATCAGTTTGATTCTGTTATTCAATGCGCTAACCGCCAAGCATATTATAGCGGCAAATAGAGTCCGGCAGGGACTGCGAAACAAGAACGACAATCAGAAAGATGAAGAGGTGGAGAACCGAAGAAAGTCACTGATTCTATTATTCGCGCTCTCGGGTAATTTCATATTGCTGTGGATGCCGTACGTGATACACTCCATGAACTGGCGAACGGAAAACTACTTCTACACTGATAGATACTACAACACCCCGATATATATCGTGCAGCAGTTCGGGTTCATGCTGCAGTATCTCAGTTCCTGCACCAACACTTGTATCTACGGACTGACACAGAGGAAATTCAGAGCGGAGCTGAAAAATGGAGTGAAATATCTGTTTACATTAAACGGACACCTATGTAAATAAAATTCAAACCTTATTTCATTTTGTTTGAGTTCCCGATTAATTGTTCCAAACGCTTCATAGATTTCATTGCTCTTTCAAACGTTTGAGTATCTGACGGAATAAAAACGAACAATCCCTATGTCAAGCTCAATAACTGAAGTTTAACTAAGAGTAACTGAACGAGCTGATTGGGTTCCAGCGATGTGCCCGTTACATTAGACGATTGGTGGTAGAGAAAACTGATTCACCGATTCTTATAAGCGGAAGGCAAAGTCGTACGATGAAGGCTTTTAACTCTGAAAAGTAATAATATGGTCAGAAATGAGATGGGCAAACTATTGACTCTATATAACAATAACAAAACATTGATATTTTGACATCTACGTAATGAGAAAACACGCCACACTAACACAGCTGGATTGCGGAGCGCTGGAAAAGGGCGATCTGAAATTCTACATTGTGCATTTTAAATGAGATTGTGGAAAATGGGGCATGAATCATAAATGTCTTCAGACCCTGACATCTACTGGTAAACCTCACACACGATTTCGCCACCTCGCGTCATCGTGGCGATTTACATCGTTCCATTTAAATTGTGTGAAGAAATTGCAATGGGAGCTTATTTTCGTAGTCCGTCTTTATCTTCTTAATGACATTTTAGTCCTTTGCTGTTGGTATTTGAAATCTTCCCAAGCCTCTCACTTCCACCGAATGTTTGCTCAATTAAAGTATAAGCCATCACTTTGGCTTTCACGCCGGCTTTGAATTCCCTTGCTAGCCACGGTTATGTTATCTTTCCTTTGGAATAAATGCTTCTTCCTCTTTGGGGTGTATAATGACTCTTCTGAATTACATCCAGAAGTTCTAGTCCTGTTGCTTTGCCGTTTTCGCTTCTCGTCACTCCAATCATTTCCTCTCTATTAAAATAGCAATACCGTTTACTTCATTGTAATACATAGAAAAACCTACAGCACAATACAGGCCCTTCTGCCCACAGTGCCGTGTCAAACAAGTACTTACTTTCGAGAACCTAGGATCTCTATTTCTCTAAGCTCCATGTACCTATGCTTGAGTCTCATGAAGACCTAATCGTATCCAACTCCACCACCGTGGTCGGTAGCCCATTCCACGCACTCAACCCCCCTGCGTAAAAGAAAACTTGCCCCTGAGATCTCTGCATCTATGTGCAAACACCCTTACTGTGCCCTGTCGTGCTAGCCATTTCACCACTGGTAAAAGCCTCTGACTATCCACACAATCAATCCCTATCATCATCTTACACAGCTCTCTCAGGTCACATTTCACCCTTCGTCGCTCCAAGGAGAAAAGGCCAAGTTCACTCAACCTATTCTCAAAGGACTGTTCCCCAATCCAGGCAACAAATACGGAAACATTAGCTTCTGTATTCGTGGCCACAGGCAGCAATCGAGACAAAATCGGTATTTATATTTAAGGCAGATTTTGATAGGTTGTAGGTTGATCAGAGAATGAGGGGCGAAGGCTGAGAGAAGGAATGGAAAAGCCATGATGAAATGGCGGAGCAGACTCCCTGATCTTAATGGCCTAGTTCTGCTGCTATGTCCTATGGTCCAAGTCCCCACAGCAAAATATGCGATTCTGCACCTGCTATTAGTAAGTGAGACAGAGCGGGAGGCAGACGTTTGTTAGGGGAACACTTTGCCGTTAAGTTTAAAAACACCATTCAAAAACGATAGGTCTACTCTGCGGGCGGAGATTCCAATAGATACAGGGCAACTTTCTGGCATCAAGAATGACCTGGCATGCGTGGACTGGGACAAGCTGTATTCTGGAAAAGGTATACATAGTAAACGGGTGGTCTTCAAAGGTGAAACTTGTAGAGTAAAAAGAGAGCGCAATTAAGAGCCTGTCAAGATGAAACGTAAAGCTAACAGGTGTAGGGAACCTTGGATTTCAAGAGATATTGAGGCCCTGGTTAAGAGACGAAGGCGGTGTGTGTATCGGAATGAAGGAACAAATGAGGTGTTTATGGAATCCAGAAAGAGATAAAACGGAGAGTATTTGGGAAATCATCTGGAGGGATAAATGAAGGCACAGGTTTGTCTTCTCAGACAAGGCGAATGAGACTCCGAAGGGTTTCTACCGATATGCTGAGAGTAGAAGGATTGCAAGGGAGGAAGTATGTGCTCTGTAAGATGAGAATGGGATTACATTTGTGGAGCCAAAAGAGATGGGGGAGGTCTTAAATTATTGTTTTGCATCTCTGATTACTCCGGAATCAGACCCAAAGTCTATTCAAGTGAGTGAAGTGGCATCAACTTCATAGACCCTGCACAGAGTGCAGATAATGAGGTGCCTGCTGTCCTAAGACAATTTAGGGCAGATAAATCAACAGGGCCTGATAAGGCTGTCCCTGGGACCCTACGGGAGGCAAGTGCAGGAATTGCTGGGTATCTAGCAGAAATATCTGCATCATCCTTTGCGACAGCAGACCCATCAAGGATTGAAGGATCGCCAATGCTGTTCTGCTGTTTAAAAGAAATCTCAAAATAAACCAGGAAACTACAGGCTGGTGAGTGTGACATCAGCTGTGGGGAAGTTACCGGAAGGTATCCTGAGGGACCGGATTGGGATAGTATGGATTGATTACGTACGGTATAGTCAGCATGGGCTCCGTGCGTGGTAGGTCAGTTCTAATTAATCATTTAGTGTTCTTCGAGAAAATTACGAGGATGAAATAAAAGCGGTGGATGCTTTATATGTGGATATTAACAAGGCATTCGACAAACTCCCGCATAGGTGGTTCGAAAGTAATGATCCAGTCACTTAGCATTCCGTATGAGGTAGTAAATTGGATTGGACATTCGCTTTGTAGGAGAAGCCAGCGAGTGGTCGGAGATGGTTGCCACACTGCCTGTGACTAGCTAAGAGTGAACTGTAGAGCACTGAGGAATGTGGTGGAACGACGGGACCAGGGAATTCAGGTCCATAATTCACGGAATGTGGTTTCACAGGTAGATTGGGAAGTAGGTGGTATCACAGGCAGATAGGGTTATATGCGGTGTTACAGGTAGATAGGGTCGCAGGTGGTGTCACTGGTAAATAGTGTAGTAGGTGGTGTCACAGGTAAATAGGGTCGCAGGTGATGTCACAGGTAGATAGGTAGAGAGGTGGATTTGACTCACACAAAGAGGGAGAATTCATGTATTTTCTACCCACAGTTAAACAAACCCTCCTATGTATTTATTCTGTCTCTTTGTTGAAGATTCTGACTGCAAATCCATTTGTACCCCCAAATCCGTTTGTAAACCCTTATTGACCTACACTCCACAAAGCCATTTATACTCCCAGATCCATGTGGAAACCCTTATTTACCTGCCCACCGCAAATCCACTTGTACTCTCAAATCCGTGTGCAACCCCTTATTAACCTGACAACCGCAAATTTCCATTTGTACCCCCAAATCCGTGTGCAACCCCTTATTAACCTAACCACCGTAAATTTCCATTTGTACCCCCAAATCCGTGTGCAACCCCTTATTAACCTAACCACCGCAAATTATCCATTTGTACCCCCAAATCCGTGTGCAACCCCTTATTAACCTAAGCACCGTAAATTTCCATTTGTACCCCCAAATCAGTGTGCAACCCCTTATTAACCTAACCACCGCAAATTTCCATTTGTACCCCCAAATCCGTGTGGAACCCCTTATTATCCTAACCACCGCAAATTTCCATTTGTACCCCCAAATCCGTGTGCAACCCCTTATTAACCTGACCACCGCAAATTTCCATTTGTACCCCCAAATCCGTGTGCAACCCCTTATTAACCTAACCACCGCAAATTTCCATTTGTACCCCCAAATCAGTGTGCAACCCCTTATTAACCTAACCACCGCAAATTTCCATTTGTACCCCCAAATCCGTGTGCAACCCCTTATTAACCTGACCACCGCAAATTTCCATTTGTACCCCCAAATCCGTGTGCAACCCCTTATTAACCTAACAACCGCAAATTTCCATTTGTACCCCCAAATCCGTGTGCAACCCCTTATTAACCTGATCACCGCAAATTTCCATTTGTACCCCCAAATCCGTGTGCAACCCCTTATTAACCTAAGCACCGTAAATTTCCATTTGTACCCCCAAATCCGTGTGCAACCCCTTATTAACCTAACCACCGCAAATTTCCATTTGTACCCCCAAATCCGTGTGCAACCCCTTGTTAACCTGACCACCGTAAATTTCCATTTGTACCCCCAAATCAGTGTGCAACCCCTTATTAACCTAACCACCGCAAATTTCCATTTGTACCCCCAAATCAGTGTGCAACCCCTTATTAACCTAACCACCGCAAATTTCCATTTGTACCCCCAAATCCGTGTGCCACCCCTTATTAACCTGACCACCGCAAATTTCCATTTGTACCCCCAAATCCGTGTGAAACCCCTTATTAACCTGACCACCGCAAATTTCCATTTGTACCCCCAAATCCGTGTGCAACCCCTTATTAACCTGACCACCGTAAATTTCCATTTGTACCCCCAAATCCGTGTGCAACCCCTTATTAACCTGACCACCGCAAATTTCCATTTGTACCCCCAAATCCGTGTGCCACCCCTTATTAACCTAAGCACCGTAAATTTCCATTTGTACCCACAAATCCGTGTGCAACCCCTTATTAACCTAACCACCGGAAATTTCCATTTGTAACCCCAAATCCGTGTGCAACCCCTTATTAACCTAACCACCGTAAATTTCCATTTGTACCCCCAAATCCGTGTGCAACCCCTTATTAACCTAAGCACCGTAAATTTCCATTTGTACCTCCAAATCCGTGTGCAACCCCTTATTAACCTAAGCACCGTAAATTTCCATTTGTACCCCCAAATCAGTGTGCAACCCCTTATTAACCTAAGCACCGCAAATTTCCATTTGTACCCCCAAATCCGTGTGCAACCCCTAATTAACCTAAGCACCGTAAATTTCCATTTGTACCCCCAAATCCGTGTGCAACCCCTTATTAACCTAACCACCGCAAATTTCCATTTGTACCCCCAAATCCGTGTGCAACCCCTTATTAACCTAACCACCGCAAATTTCCATTTGTACCCCCAAATCCGTGTGCAACCCCTTATTAACCTAACCACCGCAAATTTCCATTTGTACCCCCAAATCAGTGTGCAACCCTTAATTAACCTAAGCACCGCAAATTTCCATTTGTACCCCCAAATCCGTGTGCAACCCCTTATTAACCTAACCACCGCAAATTTCCATTTGTACCCCCAAATCCGTGTGCAACCCCTTATTAACCTAACCACCGCAAATTTCCATTTGTACCCCCAAATCCGTGTGCAACCCCTTATTAACCTAAGCACCGCAAATTTCCATTTGTACCCCCAAATCCGTGTGCAACCCCTTATTAACCTAAGCACCGTAAATTTCCATTTTTACCCCCAAATCCGTGTGCAACCCCTTATTAACCTGACCACCGCAAATTTCCATTTGTACCCCAAAATCCGTGTGCAACCCCTTATTAACCTAACCACCGAAAATTTCCATTTGTACCCCCAAATCCGTGTGCATCCCCTTATTAACCTGACCACCGCAAATTTCCATTTGTACCCCCAAATACGTGTGCAACCCCTTATTAACCTAACCACCGTAAATTTCCATTTGTACCCCCAAATCCGTGTGCAACCCCTTATTAACCTGACCACCGTAAATTTCCATTTGTACCCCCAAATCCGTGTGCAACCCCTTATTAACCTGACCACCGCAAATTTCCATTTGTACCCCCAAATCCGTGTGCAACCCCTTATTAACCTAACCACCGCAAATTTCCATTTGTACCCCCAAATCCGTGTGCAACCCCTTATTAACCTAACCACCGCAAATTTCCATTTGTACCCCCAAATCCGTGTGCAACCCCTTATTAACCTAACCACCGCAAATTTCCATTTGTACCCCCAAATCCGTGTGCAACCCCTTATTAACCTGACCACCGTAAATTTCCATTTCTACCCCCAAATCCGTGTGCAACCCCTTATTAACCTAACCACCGCAAATTTCCATTTGTACCCCCAAATCCGTGTGCAACCCCTTATTAACCTGACCACCGCAAATTTCCATTTGTACCCCCAAATCCGTGTGCAACCCCTTATTAACCTAACCACCGCAAATTTCCATTTATACCCCCAAATCCGTGTGCAACCCCTTATTAACCTAACCACGGCAAATTTCCATTTGTACCCCCAAATCCGTGTGCAACCCCTTATTAACCTGACCACCGCAAATTTCCATTTGTACCTCCAAATCCGTGTGCAACCCCTTATTAACCTAAGCACCGCAAATTTCCATTTGTACCCCCAAATCCGTGTGCAACCCCTTATTACCCTAACCACCACAAAGCCATTTATACCCCCAAATCCGTGTGCAACCCCTTATTAACCTAACCACCGCAAATTTCCATTTGTACCCCCAAATCCGTGTGCAACCCCTTATTAACCTGACCACCGCAAATTTCCATTTGTACCCCCAAATCAGTGTGCAACCCCTTATTAACCTAACCACCGCAAATTTCCATTTGTACACCCAAATCCGTGTGCAACCCCTTATTAACCTGACCACCGCAAATTTCCATTTGTACCCCCAAATCCGTGTGCAACCCCTTATTAACCTAACCACCGCAAATTTCCATTTGTACCCCCAAATCCGTGTGCAACCCCTTATTAACCTGACCACCGCAAATTTCCATTTGTACCCCCAAATCCGTGTGCAACCCCTTATTAACCTGACCACCGCAAATTTCCATTTGTACCCCCAAATCGGTGTGCAACCCCTTATTAACCTGACCACCGCAAATTTCAATTTGTACCCCCAAATCCGTGTGCAACCCCTTATTAACCTGACCACCGCAAATTTCCATTTGTACCCCCAAATCCGTGTGCAACCCCTTATTAAACTGACCACCGCAAATTTCCATTTGTACCCACAAATCCGTGTGCAACCCCTTATTAACCTGACCACCGCAAATCTCCATTTGTACCCCCAAATCCGTGTGCAACCCCTTATTAACCTAACCACCGTAAATTTCCATTTGTACCCCCAAATCCGTGTGCAACCCCTTATTAACCTGACCACCGCAAATTTCCATTTGTACCCCCAAATCCGTGTGCAACCCCTTATTAACCTAACCACCGTAAATTTCCATTTGTACCCCCAAATCCGTGTGCAACCCCTTATTAACCTGACCACCGCAAATTTCCATTTGTACCCCCAAATCCGTGTGCAACCCCTTATTAAACTGACCACCGCAAATTTCCATTTGTACCCACAAATCCGTGTGCAACCCCTTATTAACCTGACCACCGCAAATCTCCATTTGTACCCCCAAATCCGTGTGCAACCCCTTATTAACCTAACCACCGTAAATTTCCATTTGTACCCCCAAATCCGTGTGCAACCCCTTATTAACCTGACCACCGCAAATTTCCATTTGTACCCCCAAATCCGTGTGCAACCCCTTATTAACCTAACCACCGTAAATTTCCATTTGTACCCCCAAATCCGTGTGCAACCCCTTATTAACCTGACCACCGCAAATTTCCATTTGTACCCCCAAATCCGTGTGCAACCCCTTATTAACCTAAGCACCGCAAATTTCCATTTGTACCCCCAAATCCGTGTGCAACCCCTTATTAACCTAAGCACCGCAAATTTCCATTTGTACCCCCAAATCCGTGTGCAACCCCTTATTAACCTGACCACCGCAAATTTCCATTTGTACCCCCAAATCCGTGTGCAACCCCTTATTAACCTGACCACCGCAAATTTCCATTTGTACCCCCAAATCCGTGTGCAACCCCTTATTAACCTGACCACCGCAAATTTCCAATTGTACCCCCAAATCCGTGTGCAACCCCTTATTAACCTAAGCACCGCAAATTTCCATTTGTACCCCCAAATCCGTGTGCAACCCCTTATTAACCTAAGCACCGTAAATTTCCATTTGTACCCCCAAATCCGTGTGCAACCCCTTATTAACCTAAGCACCGTAAATTTCCATTTGTACCCCCAAATCCGTGTGCAACCCCTTATTAACCTAACCACCGCAAATTTCCATTTGTACCCCCAAATCCGTGTGCAACCCCTTATTAAACTAAGCACCGCAAATTTCCATTTGTACCCCCAAATCCGTGTGCAACCCCTTATTAACCTAAGCACCGCAAATTTCCATTTGTACCCCCAAATCCGTGTGCAACCCCTTATTAACCTAACCACCGCAAATTTCCATTTGTTCCCCCAAATCCGCGTGCAACCCCTTATTAACCTGACCACCGCAAATTTCCATTTGTACCGCTAAATCCGTGTGCAACCCCTTATTAACCTAACCACCGCAAATTTCCATTTGTACCCCCAAATCCGTGTGCAACCCCTTATTAACCTAACCACCGTAAATTTCCATTTGTACCCCCAAATCCGTGTGCAACCCCTTATTAAACTAACCACCGTAAATTTCCATTTGTACCGCCAAATCCGTGTGCAACCCCTTATTAACCTAAGCACCGCAAATTTCCATTTGTACCCCCAAATCCGTGTGCAACCCCTTATTAACCTGACCACCGCAAATTTCCATTTGTACCCCCAAATCCGTGTGAAACCCCTTATTAACCTAACCACCGCAAATTTCCATTTATACCCCCAAATCCGTGTGCAACCCCTTATTAACCTAACCACGGCAAATTTCCATTTGTACCCCCAAATCCGTGTGCAACCCCTTATTAACCTGACCACCGCAAATTTCCATTTGTACCTCCAAATCCGTGTGCAACCCCTTATTAACCTAAGCACCGCAAATTTCCATTTGTACCCCCAAATCCGTGTGCAACCCCTTATTACCCTAACCACCACAAAGCCATTTATACCCCCAAATCCGTGTGCAACCCCTTATTAACCTAACCACCGCAAATTTCCATTTGTACCCCCAAATCCGTGTGCAACCCCTTATTAACCTGACCACCGCAAATTTCCATTTGTACCCCCAAATCAGTGTGCAACCCCTTATTAACCTAACCACCGCAAATTTCCATTTGTACATCCAAATCCGTGTGCAACCCCTTATTAACCTGACCACCGCAAATTTCCATTTGTACCCCCAAATCCGTGTGCAACCCCTTATTAACCTGACCACCGCAAATTTCCATTTGTACCCCCAAATCCGTGTGCAACCCCTTATTAACCTGACCACCGCAAATTTCCATTTGTACCCCCAAATCGGTGTGCAACCCCTTATTAACCTGACCACCGCAAATTTCAATTTGTACCCCCAAATCCGTGTGCAACCCCTTATTAACCTGACCACCGCAAATTTCCATTTGTACCCCCAAATCCGTGTGCAACCCCTTATTAAACTGACCACCGCAAATTTCCATTTGTACCCCCAAATCCGTGTGCAACCCCTTATTAACCTGACCACCGCAAATCTCCATTTGTACCCCCAAATCGGTGTGCAACCCCTTATTAACCTAAGCACCGTAAATTTCCATTTGTACCCCCAAATCCGTGTGCAACCCCTTATTAACCTGACCACCGCAAATTTCCATTTGTACCCCCAAATCCGTGTGCAACCCCTTATTAACCTAAGCACCGCAAATTTCCATTTGTACCCCCAAATCCGTGTGCAACCCCTTATTAACCTGACCACCGCAAATTTCCATTTGTACCCCCAAATCCGTGTGCAACCCCTTATTAACCTAAGCACCGCAAATTTCCATTTGTACCCCCAAATCCGTGTGCAACCCCTTATTAACCTGACCACCGCAAATTTCCATTTGTACCCCCAAATCCGTGTGCAACCCCTTATTAACCTGACCACCGCAAATTTCCATTTGTACCCCCAAATCCGTGTGCAACCCCTTATTAACCTGACCACCGCAAATTTCCATTTGTACCCCCAAATCCGTGTGCAACCCCTTATTAACCTAAGCACCGCAAATTTCCATTTGTACCCCCAAATCCGAGTGCAACCCCTTATTAACCTAAGCACCGTAAATTTCCATTTGTACCCCCAAATCCGTGTGCAACCCCTTATTAACCTAAGCACCGTAAATTTCCATTTGTACCCCCAAATCCGTGTGCAACCCCTTATTAACCTAACCACCGCAAATTTCCATTTGTACCCCCAAATCCGTGTGCAACCCCTTATTAAACTAAGCACCGCAAATTTCCATTTGTACCCCCAAATCCGTGTGCAACCCCTTATTAACCTAAGCACCGCAAATTTCCATTTGTACCCCCAAATCCGTGTGCAACCCCTTATTAACCTAACCACCGCAAATTTCCATTTGTTCCCCCAAATCCGTGTGCAACCCCTTATTAACCTGACCACCGCAAATTTCCATTTGTACCCCCAAATCCGTGTGCAACCTCTTATTAACCTAACCACCGCAAATTTCCATTTGTACCCCCAAATCCGTGTGCAACCCCTTATTAACCTAACCACCGTAAATTTCCATTTGTACCCCCAAATCCGTGTGCAACCCCTTATTAACCTAACCACCGGAAATTTCCATTTGTACCCCCAAATCCGTGTGCAACCCCTTATTAAACTAACCACCGCAAATTTCCATTTGTACCCCCAAATCCGTGTGCAACCCCTTATTAACCTGACCACCGCAAATTTCCATTTGTACCCCCAAATCCGTGTGCAACCCCTTATTAACCTAAGCACCGCAAATTTCCATTTGTACCCCCAAATCCGTGCGCAGCCCCTTATTAACCTGACCACCGTAAATTTCCATTTGTACCCCCAAATCCGTGTGCAACCCCTTATTAACCTAACCACCGGAAATTTCCATTTGTACCCCCAAATCCGTGTGCAACCCCTTATTAACCTAAGCACCGCAAATTTCCATTTGTACCCCCAAATCCGTGTGCAACCCCTTATTAACCTAACCACCGGAAATTTCCATTTGTACCCCCAAATCCGTGTGCAACCCCTTATTAACCTAAGCATCGCAAATTTCCATATGTACCCCCAAATCCGTGTGCAACCCCTTATTAACCTAAGCACCGCAAATTTCTATTTGTACCCCCAAATCCGTGTGCAACCCCTTATTAACCTAACCACCGGAAATTTCCAATTTGTACCCCCAAATCCGTGTGCAACCCCTTATTAACCTAAGCACCGCAAATTTCCATTTGTACCCCCAAATCCGTGTGCAACCCCTTATTAACCTGACCACCGTAAATTTCCATTTGTACCCCCAAATCCGTGTGCAACCCCTTATTAACCTAAGCACCGCAAATTTCCATTTGTACCCCCAAATCCGTGTGCAACCCCTTATTAACCTAACCACCGCAAATTTCCATTTGTACCCCCAAATCCGTGTGCAACCCCTTATTAACCTAAGCACCGCAAATTTCCATTTGTACCCCCAAATCCGTGTGCAACCCCTTATTAACCTAACCACCGCAAATTTCCATTTGTACCCCCAAATCCGTGTGCAACCCCTTATTAACCTAACCACCGCAAATTTCCATTTGTACCCCCAAATCCGTGTGCAACCCCTTATTAACCTAAGCACCGCAAATTTCCATTTGTACCCCCAAATCAGTGTGCAACCCCTTATTAACCTAACCACCGGAAATTTCCATTTGTACCCCCAAATCCGTGTGCAACCCCTTATTAACCTAAGCACCGTAAATTTCCATTTGTACCCCCAAATCCGTGTGCAACCCCTTATTAACCTAAGCACCGTAAATTTCCATTTGTACCCCCAATTCCGTGTGCAACCCCTTATTAACCTAAGTACCGTAAATTTCCATTTGTACCCCCAAATCCGTGTGCAATCACGTTGTCACGGTCCCTACCGTTGATTCCTCATATTCTCCTAATTCCCTTTTCCCCGTGTTCTCTCGGGCTCCTCGATTGCGCACACCTGATTCTGATCCTGAACTGCAGCATAAATTCCCTGCTTTGCATCCACTCTCCGCCAGATCGTTGTTTTAAGCCAGTGTTAATTCACGTTCCCGGCCGCTTAGGATTTTGTACTCTAAGTTTTACTTCCGTACCGAGGTTTATCTGTGTTACCTGTCTCTCCGTGTCAAGATAAGTATTGCCTGCCGTTTCCCTTTCCGTTTGCCGTTCAGCCTAGCAACGCTCCGTGTCAGGATGAGGGTTGCCCGCTGTTTCCCATTCCGTTTGCCGTTCAGCCTAGCAACGCTCCGTGTCAGGATGAGGGTTACCTGCCGTTTCCCATTCCGTTTGCCGTTCAGCCTAGCAACGCTCCGTGTCAGGATGAGGGTTGCCTGCCGTTTCCCATTCCGTTTGCCGTTCAGCCTAGCAACGCTCCGTGTCAGGATGAGGGTTGCCTGCCGTTTCCCATTCCGTTTGCCGTTCAGCCTAGCAACGCTCCGTGTCAGGATGAGGGTTGCCTGCCGTTTCCCATTCCGTTTGCCGTTCAGCCTAGCAACGCTCCGTGTCAGGATGAGGGTTGCCTGCCGTTTCCCATTCCGTTTGCCGTTCAGCCTAGCAACGCTCCGTGCCAGGATAAGGGTTGCCTGCCGCCTGCCTTTCTGTTTGCACTGGGACTGGGACAGCACGGCCAACACCACCAGGAGGTCATGGAGAAGCTCAGTTCCCTATCTTCTCACGTCAAGTTGATCGGTAACAAACTGGACCGTGTCTCCACTCATTTCACTCAACCCATTCCTGGAACCCAGCCTAGCCAGCCCAGACAGTCTGTAGTGGCAAACCCCACCTGTCACCAAAACCCTCTCCTAGAAAGCCTCACGTACCTGAGCCGGAGCAGTACGCTGCAGATTTGGGGAACTGCCGGGCCTGCCTCCTTCAGTGCTCCCTGGTGTTGAAGCAGTAGTCGTCGACTTATTCCACAGATAACTCAAAGATTGCTTATGTCATGGTGTTGCTGACGGGAAGTGCAATATCGTGGGCCACAGCAGTTTAGGACAACCAACCGGATATCCGCTCTTCTGTTCGCAAACTTGTACCGTCGCTTCATCAGGGACTATTCAGTGGCATCAGTGGCAAAACCCCTTACTCGACTCACCTCTCCTGCGACCACTTTTCACTGGACACCCGAAGCGGACTCGGTCTTCTCGGAGTTGAAGAAGCATTTCACCTCCGCTCCCATCCTGGTCCAACCTGACCCCTCTCGCCAGTTTTTTGTGGAAGTCGACGCCTCCGACTCTGGGGAGGGAGCGGTCCTCTCTCAACGTTCCATCCCAGAACAAAAGCTCCATCCCTGCGCTTTCTTCTCTCGCTATCTGTCCCCCGCCGAACGGAACTACAACGTTGGGAACCGGGAGATGCTTGCCGTCAAACTCGCCTTGGAGGAGTGGAGGCACTGGCTGGAGGGCGCTAACATCCATTCATTCTCTGGATGGACCTTAAGAAATTGGCATACATCGAAACCGCTAAACGCCTTAATTTCTGCCAAACCCGCTGTTATTTATTTATTTTGGCCGTTTCAAATTCACCCTCACCCATCGTCCTGGTTCCTAGAACGGGAAACCAGATGCTCTCTCTCGTCAATAGGTCTCCGAGCAGGGCCTTCCCAATCCCGATACCATCCTCCAGCATCCTGTTTTGTGGCTGCCCTCACCTGGGAGAAGGAATCCATTGTTAAAGAGGCCGAACGGACTCAACCTGAACCAGGCGATGCCGCCCCATCCCCCGGCCAATCGCCTCTTCGTGCCTGACTCTATTCGGTCTCAGGTTCTCCAGTGGGGGCATACCTCCTGTTCCGCCTGCAATCCCGGAATTGATCGAACTCTGTCCCTTCTGAAGCGACATTTCTGATGGCCCTCCATGGATGCTGACACTCGCTCCTTCGTCTCTGCCTGTACTGTGTGTGCCCGGGGAA
This sequence comes from Hemitrygon akajei, assembly GCF_048418815.1. Classification (NCBI taxonomy): domain Eukaryota; kingdom Metazoa; phylum Chordata; class Chondrichthyes; order Myliobatiformes; family Dasyatidae; genus Hemitrygon; species Hemitrygon akajei. The sequence continues at coordinate 570,497 of NW_027332012.1, forward strand.
AAGCCTCTCATCGACCACCTGCTGGGTTGTTTATCTGTCCCCTACCTGACCCTAGCCGCCCTTGGTCACACATTGCTCTGGATTTAGTCACTGGACTACCCCCTTCACATGGTAACACTGCTGTACTCAACATGATGGACTGTTTCTCCAAAGCCGTGCACTCCATAGCCCTTCCCAAACTCCCTACAGCTCGTGAAACAGCCGACCTACTTGTCCATCACGTCTTCCGCCTTCATAGAATTCCATCTGATATTGTTCCTGACCCGGGCCCCCAATTCATCTCTCAATCTGGAGATCCTTCAGTCGAACCCTCGGAGCCTCAGTAAGTCTGACTTCCGGTTTCCATCCACAGACTAATGGTCAAACGGAACGAGCAAACCAGGATTCGGAAGCAGCACTGCGCTGTATACCCGCCAAAAATCCTTCATACTGGAGCACCCATCTCACTTGGGTGGAGGTCGCCCACTGCTCCCTGGTCAGCACCACCAGCGGAATGTCTCCCTTCCAATGCTCCCTCGGTTATCAACCCCCTCTGTTTCCTGCCCACGAAGACGACATTGCTGTGCCTTCCGTTCAGGCCTATCTCCGCCAGTGGAAGGATGGTCTGGAAGGATGCACGCTCGACCCTGCTCCAGTCAGCTGATCGCAATCGGAGGATTGCCGATCGCCATCGAGTACCTGCGCCCAACTATCGGCCTGGTCAGAAGGTTTAGCTTTCTTCAAAAGACATCCCACTCACGAATTAATCCAAAAAATTCTCCGCTCGTTACCTCGCACCATTTGAAATCGAGAGCATCATCAACCCTTCGGTGGTCAAAATCAAACTACCCAGATGCATGAGCATTCATCCCACGTTCCACATCCCCCAACTGAAACCCTTTGTGCCCTCCTGCTGAAACTCCTCCACCCGCCCGGATCATTGACGACTACCCAGTGTACACAGTCCAGCGAATACTGGAATGCGCCGCCGAGGTAGGGGTCTCCAGTACCTGGTCGATTGGGATGGATACGATCATGAGGAGCACACCTGGATTCCCCGCTCCTTCATCCTGGACACTTCTCTCATCCGAGATTTCGAGCCTGGGCGGTCTCCTGGAGGCTCCCGTTGAGGGAGGGATACTGTCATGGTTCCGGGTGGCTGTTCCCCTTAACGCTCCTTTATCCCTGATTATGCTCTAATTTCAGTCATTAGATTTCAATTGCTGCTAGTTTACTTAATTATAGTACACCTGGTTTTCATCAGCGACTGTGAAATAAGTAGGATGGCGTCACTATCACAGGCTGCCAGTTTGTTGGTCTATTCTCGTTTGATACTTCGTTCCCTTGTCTGATTAGAACCGTTAGTTCTAAGTTCAGCTCCAGTTTCAAGATAGTCCCTGTAAATCCCGTCTTCTTGTCAAGATTCCTCCGGTTTGCTGTTCTACGTTCACGTCTAAGCCAGCAGCCCCAACTCAGTCGACGTGCGGGTGTCCCGCACTTGGGTTCTCGTCAGTCGCCCCATGCAACAGTGAATTGTACTGATCAAACACCTCGTCCTACTGGGGAAATTAAAATTATTGTGAGAGCTGCAGAAATATATCTTGGTGTAACTGGTGTTACCAGTTTTATAAGGAAAAGGGCAGCGTATAGAGTTGTGAATGTGAGTTAAACGTATGTGGCATTCGTAGTAGAAATACATCGTTCAACAGGTGGGGTATTAAAGTGGTTAATTTTTACAACTTGTGGAAAATGACAGTAGTATTGCCTATTCTAAACTCGGAGCTCCCTGTCTGATCCTTCCAGTTATGGACCAATATGGTTAGCCTCTCATTTATGTAAACTTATGGACGTATAGTACTGGAACAGTTGAATTAAATTTTTGAAGAGGGAGGCAAATTATCATTTTATCAGAGTATATTGTGGAAGGGGAGAATGATATTGGATTCAGTTTTATGTTTGGAATACGATATTAGGAAAGCACAGTTAAATTAAGTTGTTGCACTGACAGTACTTTTGACATTGTAAAGGCATGTAATATTTATGGAAGGAAGGACTTTTGGAAATTAGGAGAGGGGAGACTGCAGAATTTTCTTTCAGATTTTTTTCCCAGTCATTTGGAAGTTCCCTGCAAGTAAGGCTGGGAAAGATATATCCTGGTGTGTATGAGATAGCGACTGGAACCGCACAAGACAGTATTTGTGACCCTTTATTATTTAATAATGTGATTAATGATATTTCTCGAGATAGCGTCGGTAAATTACTATGCACAGATGAAGGAGCTTTCTGGATTAGAGGTAGAAATTTGAATTTTAGTGTATGGAGTTGCAATTATCTATTAATCTGTTTGAACAAAAGGGAAATAGATGAGGATGTAAGCTTTTAGTAGCTAAACATAAATTATGTGTTTTAAAAATACGATTAATTGATCTGCAGATGATTTGAACTTATACGATCAAACTCTTGAAGACGTGCCAGTACAAACATTTTCAGGCATATGGGTTGATGCACCATCAATAACTAACTCTGAGACGTAAGAAGTGAGATATCGGCTTTTATTGACTGGAAGAATGAACAACACTACATCCTGGAGAATGAGGCCGGGCACAGGCCTCAATCGCATTTATACAGGAGTCTGTGGGAGGAGCCACAGGAGCAGTCCAGACAGGTATATGTAGTTCACCACATGGGTGGACAATAAACTGACATGGAAGCGCTACATCGTTATAATAACTGATCAATAAAAAGGAGCATTAAATACTCTCAGCTGTCTATGTGGATATTCTTGGGTGCTACACGAAAATGTTCATCAATCATTTAGAATTGATTAATTAGATCTGTTCTTGATTCTGTCTGTGTGGCTTATGGATCAACTTCATCTTCAGCTTTAAAATGCTTGGATGAGATGCAAGCATAGACTTTAAGATTGTGTTGTTATGCAGTAAAGTCGCCCCATGTATCGGTTTTACTGGGTGAAATGGGATAATTACCCTCACAATTGCGGCAGCTGAACTTGATATTAACTTCCCCGATTAATTTCAGGGGGCAGAGACATTATCATGCTGTTGAAAGTGTACTCGAGGACGGGTGGGAACACTCAGGAAGAGTATATTTAGTTTTGGATATCTGGGCTCTTATCACGCTTGGAGTATGGGATTGTTGGATTATGCAATATGTCCCAGTGTCGCGTTCGCAGTAACTCTACTTTGTTTTTTTTTCTCAATCACATTAGTCAATTTTAGGTTGAACAGTTTAATAGAATGTAAATATTCTGTTCTTCCGGAGAATCTGTTGTCCTATCAGCATATTAAGGAAAATTATTATGATAAGTTAACCATCAAACGTTACTAATCATGTCAAGGTTTTCAGCATTTTTGCAGATGGAACGAAAGATAATTTAACTGGGAATGTTGGAGTAACCCATTTTTGTCCCTGAAGTATAGAAAATGATGGAGAAATGACTTTGCAACCACTTACCAGTAAATACAGCACAACTGGTTGCCATCGTTTTAGGCTTAAGGTGGGTGAAGAAATTTCTTCCCACGTAACGTTACATTTGTTCAGATTACATTCCGGTTTTGATGACTCTTAAAACACGTTATTTTAGCAGTCGGTCAAATTTACTGTTCGGAAACTCACCAGGCATTAATTCATATTCAAATACTTGTTTATATATCTTCTTCTTCTTGGTCCCTGCACACAGAGGTATTGAGAGCAATGAGTGGGTTGACTGTAAGTTACAAAAGTTCAACTGTGGATAAAGATCCTTCACTTAACAAATCTGAAGTTCAGAATTTTGTATGTTGAAAATTAGGAGCTTATGGACAGACTGATGGGAAAATGGGTACACCTTCAGAGAATACAGAACCGTTTTGGGTGTATGGGGAAAAAGGGGTAAAGCAATAAGGGATGGAACTATAGTGACATGAACAGGAATGGGAACATATAAATGCTGGGTTTATGGGAGAAACAAGAAGGGAAGGAATTATATCGCCATGACTTACTATGCTACATGATTCCTTTTGTCATGTTGCAAAACATGCTTCCGGATCGTGAAAGTTTTTTTTAATTGTGAAACAATTGAACACAGGCCATTTTAGCGTGAAGCATATCAGGAAAGAAATCATACAGGCTCGATTTAAATTTTGGGGAGCCTTGATTGATTCCAATTAACCGCTTTCTTAAGTCATGGGAGTAACGTTAACAAAATTCGCAGTATTGTGCTTCATTACGGATAATCGATAGGATTTGTTGGAGGTAATTTAGCTTTCACTAGAAGACAGAAACAGTGAGTATTTTATTTCCCAATTGACTACACCACAGTCCAGTCCAGCTGACAGCGGGAATGCACCTTTAAGTTGGAGTTTCAACCGCCGTTTATCCAAAGTCTGACTTAATTTCTTAACTTAGCCAATCATTAAACGAGATAGCGGAGACTGGTGTGATTCACATTGGGATGGTAAACGAGCATCTGACTCGGCCGGCGCACTTATGGGAATGTCTGACAGTGAATGGGAATAGATGGACATATCCGCAGACGAATGTGCGCCTTTGGCGACTACTCAGGATGTGGCGCCGTTAATCAACTGAAGCATCGAAGTGACGGGATATTTCACCGCGCTGATCACCTGCTCCCTGAATTTCGACTGAGTCACGGCATAAATAAATGTGTTCGTGCAGAGGCTGAAGTTCATTAGGAAAAACCCGACGTACTGAAAGATCCATTCAGAGTCATTGAAATCGTTTCCTTTTCCTGAGACCTGATAATATATGAAATTTACAACATATGTCATCCACAGGAGGATGAAGCTGCCGGAGAGGGTGAAGAGTAAAATCACAGACCTCCTCCTGCTCTCCATCTCCGGGTCACTGCGGTTCTCCCCCTTGCTCTGACCCTTCAGCCCCTTACGGACCCGACTGGCCACTAAAATGTGCCTGACTGTCAGAGCGTTGAGCAGCAGGATCCCAGCGAAAGGGAGGAACGGAGTTAAAACCGTATCGAGCCAGTCATATCCTACCCATCCGGGGTCAGTGAAATAATTGTCCTTGGTAATACAGAGCCATGGTACATTGTCGATGGTCACACTGGGTTCCCGTACAAAGTAGCGGGGAATGCTTCTCAGAAACGCTGGTACGCCGGTTGTTGTCAGAACCACAGCCGCAGTTTTCCCGGTGCAATATTTTGTTTTCAGTTTCTGGCAGCAAATGGCGACAAACCGGTCAAAGGTGAAAGTGACGGTGAACCAGACAGAACAGTGTGTGGCTGTGTACATCAGTACATCGATAACACTGCACACAGGGGTGATGCCCAGAAAATTCCACCGGAAGTAATACGTTCTGATTTGAATCAAAATGACCCCGGTGACAATGGTCGGTAGATCGGCCGCTGCCATGGCCACCAGGTAGCGAGTGGTGCAGGTAGAGAGGCCGCACTTTCCCCGGGACAGGATCACAATCGCCACTAAATTCACTGGAGAGAGAGAGACACTGGGCATTACTGAAAACATTCTCCGGGAATTAACATGGGATCGGGCTTTAGCTAAAACTCGGGAGTGCTAGAGCCTATAGACGGCTGCTAATCTAACACCAGGAATGGGTTGCACTGTCTCTGGCAAAAAGACGATGTGTGGGGAATCGTCGACGATAAAAGCGATCTGCATGAACAACAATGATCGGTGCAGATCCCCATTCCAGTAGCTGATGGGGCCGGTTTCACTGAATTAACTGTGACTGACCAGGACTCTGGAAAATCAGCATCTGATGAGGCCGAGAAGGGACACAGAGAGGAGCAACACACACAAAACTGGAGGAACTCAGCAGGTCCGGCAGCATCCGTGGAATTGAACAAACTTCGGTTTTGAGCCGAGACTTTTCTACAGGACGAAGCGGTGCCCCAATTTACGACGCCTCTCAGAGGGAAAGCAGGAACAACTTAGTAACCTGAGGCTGAGTGGCTCCGTTAATGGATTAATTCCACAGCGCAGCTCAATTCGATAACTCTCGTCAGCAGATCTGCGGACAGCAGTTCAGGTGATCAGACCCAATTAATGACCGACAGGCAGTTGGATCCGACTGTAACAATTTCCACAGGGAGACATGAAACACAGGACCAGGGTTTCTCTCTGATCAATAACTCAGAAACAGTGAACTTTACAATGTAAACCCCTCCCAGTCACAGCTTGCGGGAGAGCTGCCTGTCCCCACACTGGGACAACTCCGGACAAGTTGTCATTGAAGGCAAGAACAACGTTCGAGTGGATCCCGTGAGTTAGATGAGAGACAGGAGTTTAGTTCCACTTGTCATTAATTATGAAAAATCAGAGTGTTGAACTGACAGGATCAATATCTCTGACGGATATCTGTACAATGATCATCAAGTTAGAAGCTCGTCAAATGATCATGAACAGATTCACATGGTTAAAACACAGAAATAACGAACATGCATTGCTCTGCTCACTCACCAGGAACTCCAATGACGGCAACGAACACGTACAATATTTTCTCCACACTTCTGTACCTATCGAACAATGCAGGCATTTTCTCTGTCCAGTGACCTGTACCCACTGTGCTACAGGCGATCTCTCGGAATGAAATGTTAAGACAGCAAATGCCTGCGGTTTAAGTACCATTTAGCGACTCCACAGGGACACATTTTAACAGATTTAAAAATAACTGTTTTAAAATTATTTACAAACCAATTATGTCAGGCAGGTGCAATCCCCGTGGTGACAGATTGCGATTCAATAATTAACTAGTGCAATGTTTGTATTGTTTGTGTGAATTAGTTTGTCCCAACAAAGGTGACTGAACCTTCAGTGGTTTCTTATCAATTCAATGTGCTCCCACTGTAAATATGTACTTCAATGGAGCCAATTGAGAAACACAGAATATTGAAGTAAATTGCGTCATTGCAGCTTGTAAAATTGTATTGAATCCCCTACTGCTACCATTCTCTTCGAGAGTATAAACTCTTGGATTAGTTTGTGTTTGGGGGACTCTAACAAGGGGGTCGTCAAGAAAAGATCTGCTTGTGATGGTGAATAAACACTTTCATATCCACAGAACCCTCCGCATCTTCAGTGACTTAGTCACAGTCAGAACATTTCGGTGCTCGTCCAGGACCCACCCTTAACCCTAATACATGGCCATAAAGTCTAGTAGGGGGTTGAGTATGTTTCAATCATATCTCCACGTATGTGTTAAAGAACACGGCGGAGCGCTGGAGAGGCGGATAAGAAAGTGCAGTTCTGTGTAGCGTGTTTTTGTGTCTCTGTGTGAATCAACCCATTGTCTTTACCTGACCCTGCCTGACTATACACGTATCCATCGAGTTCAATTTATCCCCTCGGTTCAGTCCCTTCCCATCTGTCCCCGCAAACTGCACATGCTCTCGAACTCTCATTTCAAACGCTTCACAAAATGGCTGCCTGAACCATAATCAAGAACAGAAGTCAAAATCCAAACTGCATTCAGGATTAATCTGTGTACAAATGAAACAACATTGAGATTCGTCAGAGCTCCAAATCAGCAGACACACTTGCACATTGGATCATCTCAGAGCAAAATCATTTCAAATGGTTCACAAAACGGCTGCCTCCATCTTAGAAAATAATAAGAACAAACTTCAACGTTCAAAATGCATTTATTGATAAATTATCTCTAAATATAACAAGTCTGATAGTCGTCACCCCTCCAAATCCTCAGAACCCTGAAATGCATTCCTATCCCCAATGTGTGCTCCAAAAACCACCGAACCTCCAAAATCCAGACGCACCCTGAAATCCGCCGACATTCCCAAATCTCTGCACACACTCAAATTCGCACCAACACATAAATACGTGTGCGCCCCAAATCTGTGTGCAACTGAGTTAATGTGTGCCCTCAATCCGCTTGCATCCCAATATTAGCTGGCAAACACCCGTTCCTGTCCACATTCCCTGTTCATCCACCATATTCTACAAAGCACTCCTGAATCAGTACATATCATAAAATCCGTCTGCACCCCCGAATCCGCTGCGCACCCGAACCCGCTGATGGATTTTTCAACATGCACATTAGATTATCCCAGGGCAAGAATCATTTCAAATAATTCACAAATGGACTGCTTACATTAAAAAAACAGCAAGTACAGAGATCAAAGTTCATATCGCGTTTATCTTTAAAAGAAACAACCTTGTGATTCGACACATCTCCAAATCCAGCAGCTCATCAAAGTCAGTGTTCACCCCCGAATCCGTCAACACACCCAACTCTGCATATACAGTATCTGCAAATCTGTGTACACCCATAAATCTCTGCTGACCGGCAAACGCTCATTCAAACCTCAAATCAGTGTGCAACCCCAAAAAACTGAGACCCCGATCTGGCTCTGTTGTTCATTGTCATCTGTATGTCGTGTGCATTTCTCCGGGTCTGTCAACAAAGAACCAGAAACACAGAGTGGATCTGTTCAGAGTCATGCTTACTGCGAGCTGTAATGAGAAGCATCTCAACTCTCCATGGCGAGAGATTGCTTCTGCGAACGTGAGCGGGAGAGCCTGGTGGGTTACACAATTGTAGCAAAAATGTGGAGGTTTTGGACGCTGAGTGGGAAGAGCTTACTAGGATGCGGCCTGGATAAAGAGGGCTTGCACAATTGTAGGGTAATATAAATGTTAACAATTGCCATTCATGTAATTAATTTGGATCACTTTGTAGAGATCTGTTTTCATTTTGATATGTAAGAATCTTTTTCTGTTGATCACTGTCAAAAAACCCGAAATAAATCTACTGTGATTCAATGTTTTAAAAACAATAAAACATGAAAACTTCAAAAAAAAAACAATTGCCATTCATTGTTGCTAATAAAAACTGTTGTACATAATTCAAAAACACACGCTTTGCAATGGAACTACACCTCTCGTCGGGCAACGCGCCCAGTCGGCGGCAGCTGCTGATCAAGCGGATCCGCGGGGCCATATGGGAGTTGTAGTCCTAGATCGCCTCCTGCTTCAAAGCTTTTCTTCAGCCACCACAGACATCGTCAGTATGGACTCACTAATGCGTTGAAGGAGAACCCCGCCTGTCCTTGTGGACGCCCAGCCGGCGAGCAGCAACTCGCTGAAATCTGTCATGGCGATGGAGCTGAAGAGGAGGGTCTGAATATGGGGCAGATCTCCACCCGGCTAATCGTAACTCAGACCCACGACTGTCCCCCGCTGTCACTGGCTGAGGTGCCTGTTGGTCAAATGTGTACCCAGAAGATGATTAGGTAATATAAACGCCAGTCAGCCTTGCAAACAGTTAATACGAATGATGACAAAGAATTCCCAGTCAGAGAACAAACTGTGACGTCAGCATCACAGCTCTTTTACTAAAGATACTTTACCGCTGGATAAAATGAAGATTGTGTTGTTTATAACGGATGTGGTGAATTGTACTGGTCAGACATCTCATCAGAATGAGGGAATTAAAATTATTGTGGAAGCTGCAGAAAGGTATCTCGGTGTAACTAGTGTTATGTAGGAAGCTGTAAATGACGCTCTGATGGGTGGGGTATCTGTATCCCAGTCTACTTGTGAAGGTATATAATGGGATTAAAATATTGCAGTGGATGCGAGAAGACTGATTTCTCAAGGTCAAGACTATAAGTAGTTTATTTCTGATTTGTCAAATCCTCCCGATGTTACAGTATTTACATCCTAAAGAGGAAGAAGTATTCTCAAATTTCGATGACACAATCGTGGCTAACAAGAGAATTCAAAGTCAACATAAAAGGAAAGGTTAGGACGTGTAATGGAGCTAAACGTACTGGGAAGTTAGATGACTGGGAAACTTAAAAAAAAACAACAGGAAGCAACTAAAACGTCGTAAAGGAGAGAAATAATAGAAGCGAACGCTCATGCCCTTTGGTGGAAGAAATAAAAGGATGAATATTTTCTAAATGGACAAAACATTTAAACGTCCGATGTGCAAAGGGATTCCCTAAAGATTAATTTCCAGGTTGAGTCTGTGGTAATTAAGGCAAATGCGATGTTAGCATTCATTTCAAGAGGAGGAGAATATACACACAAGGATGTAATATTGAGTCTTTATAAACCACTGGTGAGGCCTCACTTGGAGTATTGTGAGCAGTTCTGGGACCTTTATCTCAGAAAGAATGTGCTAACACTGCGGAATGCTGAAAGGAGTTTCTTCAAAATAATTTTGGGATTTAACAGAATCTCATAGGATCAGCGTCAGATGTCTCTAGGTTTATGTTCACTGGAATTCAGAAGAATAAGCGGTGGATTCATTGTAAATATCGTTTAGTAAAAGCTGATAGAGTAGATGCCGAGAGGATGTTTTCTATGGTGGGTCTAATACCAGAGGCCAGAGCCTCGGAACAGATAGGCCTTCTTTCAAAACGGAGGTGAGGAGGAATTTCCTATCCAGAGAATTTTGAATCTGTATAATTCTTTGACACGTGCCTTAAGTTTGAAACCTTGAAATACATTTAAAGCGGCAGTTGATAGATTCCTGACTGGTAAGGGCGTGAAAGGAAAACGGGAGAAAACAGGAGATGGAAGCTGAGAGGGAAAATGGATCAGCCATGGTGAATTGGCGGGGCAGACTTGATGGGCCAATTGTCGAATTCTTCACCTGTATGTTCTGGTTTTACGGGCTTATAGGTCGTGGACTGCGGTTATAGTCGCGAATTTTAACTTTCTCATCTTGACTGGGACTCGCATAGAGTAAAGAAAAGTATATGGCACTTGTTAAATGTGCTCTGCAAAGTTTCCATAGCGAGAATATCGAAATCCCAACGACAGAAGGTGCAATTCTTGACCTGTTGTTCGGGAATGAGGGTGGGGAATCACTTTAATGACTCATTCACGTAAACTTTTGAAGCGAATGGTAAACGAGCGTTTCACTTCCATTTTGGAGAAGATAAATAAGTTAGGAAGTGTAGAATGGAATTGGATTCAGATTTATGTCTGGAAAGTGATATCAGGAAATTAGAGGGAAATAAATAAGCTGTAATAGCAGACGTTTAGATTGAAGAGGTGCATGGTATCCCATGGAATGAAGGACTTCTAAATTAATTTGTGGAAACTAGCAGTGTCGGTGAAAATGTAACATCTTTTTCGGGAATTTCTGTTTGGAATTTCTATGCAGGTGCAGGTAAGGCTGGGCAAGTTATAATTTTGTTTCTCTGCAACAGAGACTGGAACCCACAATGCAGTATTTACAGTGCTTCATTATTTCATGTTATGAGTAATGAGATTTTCTCTCAAAGAGCCACTGGGGTGGGTAAATCACTATATGTAGATGATAGAGCTGTTACAGGAGAGTGGCGGTGAACGAACCCAAGTGCAGAACACAAGCACGGAGGCCGAGTCGGAAGGCGTTAATGACGTAGCGAGCGTGAAATCGGTATCCAGGAGCGATGCTAGACTTAGAACTGGCAGTCCTAGGAACCATGAAAGAAGGTTACTCACACCGGAGACGACCAACGAACTGTCAATTCCTGGTTGTGTTTCCTGGGGTTTTATCCTGCAGTTACCGTTGGAAAACAGGTTTGTGTAATTTGCTGAATTGGGCACGATTAGAAATCAGGCATGGGGGTTAGGGCCAAATTAAAGAGATAATATGGAATAGCCAGACGGGGCCATGACAACAGCATTTTGGATTGGGTGCAGATATATCGATTTTACTGTACAAGGAAGTAATTAGCAATTCATAACTTCCAACAGTAGGCAAATAGCTGAGGACTTAATCTCTCAGTTTTGTGTTTTTCAAATAGGTAGTATTAATAGCCCTGCAAGATTTAAAGTTACAAAGTCCAACAATTGAAGGTGGCGGTGGTAAGACTTTCAGGCATGTAGATAGGTAATAAACTGACATGAAGCAGTATTTCAGGAAAATAATGGATAAATGTAAAGGAGCGATAAATATTCTCACGCGTCCATCTGTGTATTCTGGGGAGCTACACGAAAATCTCTGTTGAACATTTATATTTTTAATTAGGTTTGTTCTCGATTGTAACTATGTGGCTTATGGATCACTTTCATCTTCAATCTTTAGGATTGTGTAGTGATGCAATAAAGTCGTCTCCTGGTTCGGCTGTACTGTTTGAAATGCCCTTACAATTACGGAAGTTGAGGTTGATGTTAATATTCTAGATTAACTTGAGGAGGCAGAGAAAGTATCATCAGGTAGCAGTTGTGTTGGAGGGCCGTTGGAAACATCAGATGAAGTGTGTTTCTTTTCTTTAGGGTGGTTGGCTTTTTATCGCAAGCAATATTGGTGCGTTGGATTCCGCAGTATGTACCTCCATAGTTTTCTCGTTAACCCAACTTGATTTTGTTTTCAAAGCCTTTAGATTACAATGTTGTGCCGACCCTTAAACCCTGCCTCCCATATAACACCCCACCTTAATTTCCTCGATATACCTGACTAGTAGTCTCTTAAATTTCACTAGTGAATCTGCCTCCACCACTGACTCAGGCAGTGCATTCCACGCACCAACCACACTCTGAGTAAAAAACCTTCCTCTATTATCCCCTTTCAACTTATAGCCATGTCCTCTTGTAATGAGCAGTGGTGCCCTGGTGAAGTGGCGCTGGCTGTCCACTCTATGTATTCCCCTTAATATCAACTATACCGCTATCATTTCTCCTCTCATCCTCCTTCTCTCCAAAGAGTAAAGCCCTAGCTCCCTTAATCTCTGGTCATAATCCATACTCTCTAAACCAGGCAGAACCCTGGTAAATCTCCTCTGTACCCTTTTCAATGCTTCCACATCCTTCCTATAGTGAGTCAACCAGAACGAGGCACAGTACTCCAAGTGTGGCCCAACCAGAGTTTTATAGAGCTGCATCATTACCTCGTGACTCTTAAACTCTATCCTTCGACTTATGAAAGCTAACACTGCATAAGCTTTCTTAACTGACCTATCTGCCTATGAGGCAACTTTCAGGGATCTGTGGACATGTAGCCCCAGATCCCTCTACTCCTCCACACTCCCAAGTATCCTGCCATTTACTTTGTACTCTGCCTTGGAGTTTGTCCTTCCAAAGTTTACCACCTCACACTTTTCCAGGTTGAACTCTATCTGCCACTTCTCAGCCCACTCCTGCATCCTATCAATGTCTCTCTGCAATCTTTGACAATCCTCTACACTATCCACAACACCACAAAACTTTGAGACGTCTACACACTTGCCAACCCACGCTCCTACCCTCACAGACAGGTCGTTAATAAATATCACGAAAGTAGAGGTCCCTCCACCACGACACTATGCTTTCTTCAGGCAAGCCAAATTCGAATCCACCTGGTCAAAAATCCCTGGATCCCATGCCTTCTGACTTTCTGAATAAGCCTACCGTGTGGTACCTTGTCAAATGCCTTACTAAAATCCATGGAGATCACATCCACTACACTACCCTCATCTATATACCTGGTCACCTCCTCAAAGTACTCTATCAGGCTTGTTAGACACGATCTGCCCTTCAGAAAGCCATGCTGAATGTTCCTGACCAGACCATAATTCTCCAAATGCCCATAGATTTTATCTCTAAGAATCCTTTCCAACAGCTATATCTTGTGTATGTGACTGAGCTGTCTTGCAAATAGTATATAAAAGAACGAATTGTTCCCCTGTTCGGAGAGCATAGCTTGTCTGAATTCTGCATGCGCTACAGTGGTTTTCCCAGGCTTGCGCTGGTTTAAATAAACCTTTGTAAGTTATAGATGTCGGTGTCTTGCATTTGTATCAATTGTATAAGGGTTTCAGAAAAACGAACTTGACAACATAACACCAGTTACACCAAGATACCGTTCTGCAGCTTTCACAATAATATTAATTTCCTCAGCAGGATGAGAACAACTCAGCACATTAGTTGTAAACATCACACACTAAATTTTGTCCAGAAGTAAAGTATCTTAAGTAAGAGAACAGTGATGCCGACGTTTATCCACTGAATTCACAGTCAGTTCTCCAGTGAGATAGCGCATCCCTCTCGGTGCCACAGATACAGCTATGTGTGCTAAAGGGTTTCGTGTCATTAATGTTCATCGAGAACACAGAACATTACAGCACAGAAATGGCTTCTCGGCTCACGGTGTCTGTGCTGAACAATGCCAAACAGAAATAAACTACTTCGGTTTGTGTGTGAACTATGTCGCTCCCTTTCCTACATATTCTGAAAGATACCCACAGGGAGGGGGAGACTGCAATTGATTGTATCCATAATTTGCTGTCTAATAGCAGGGTTTTACTTATTTCTGCCCCTTCAGTGCTGGGATTGTACTCATAGGTAAAAGTGGATAACAGGACTGAGTGTGTGCAGGTCAGGGTGTTCACTAACGTTAGCACGTTGAGTTATACGCATCTGTGCCCCTTTAGTGAAGGACTGGGTTTGCACAGTGTCCTGCATTCATTCATTCTCTCTCTCTCTCTCTCTCTCTCTCTCTCTCTCTCTCTCTCTCTCTCTCTCTCTCTCTCTCTCTCTCTCTCTCTCTCTCTCTCTCTCTCTCTCTCTCTCTCTCTCTCTCTCTCTCTCTCTCTCTCTCTCTCTCTCTCTCTGTCTCTCATTTAAGACCATCACATCTGTCTGCTCAACTGCCTGTACCTCCTCCGAGGCAGGCTTAGCTCTGACACCAGTCAGATAATGCACCATCCTGCCATCTCGCTCGTGGCCACAGATACAGCTATGTGTGCAAACGAGTTTCCTCATTACTGCTCTACCGAGAACACAGGGGGAGTTTCTTTTGCCTGTGGATGTTGAATCTGTGGTATTCACCGTCAAACGGTTGCTTGTGCTGAGCATTTCTGCCGGTGCTCAGATTTGTACGACTTGTTGGAATCGTGAGATATTAGGGTACGCAAACAAATCTCTTGTGAAAATTTAACTGTTTGCTTCTATCGCCTGAAGCACTAAAGGCACTGGGAAGACTAAACGGTGACTAAACCGCCCCCTCCAAGGAATGAAGGCACGTCGCACATTTCACCGACATTGAAATCGCTTCAAACTTGCTCCAATTGTTACAAACAATGTTATAGTTGATCGGTAACTGATGGAGATAGTGTTTGTTTTTTAAATGAATAGTGTAGTAATGAAATTTATGATTCACGATTCTAGCATTACGAAATAGAATTGCAACGACCCTCTCCACTGAAAGTGAGCCGTAGCAACATCAAATGTAGATCCTCTAATTCCCCTTGAACAGCTGAATATGATAAACAATGACACAAAGAGTAAAAATAGTTGACACTGCGTGTTTGTTCAGTGAATAGTGTCTAATGTGACCACTGGGAGCACGAGCTGCTTTAACCATGGTTCTGGCTGGCGTATAAGAACTCCTTGAATCGGTGCATGCAGGTGGGACAATTTGTACAGCAGATCGTTGCTTCAGGTAGAAAATGGGATATTCCGCAATTTACAAAATCGTCAGAATTTACTGCCCGTTGCTTGCAGCAGTGGGTGTTCCAGGTATTGTAATGTCTTTGTATTACGCTCGGGGAATCGTGGATTAATTGTATCTTGATGTCCAAGGTGTCCATGCTGTCCAGTTCATCAGTTTTGTTATTGGACGATGAAAAGATTGTTATTCTTGTTAACACACTTCAATGCCAGACATGTTTAAATATGCTTTCTAAACGCGCAGACAGGAACATACCACACACACAATGCTGGCGGAACTCAGTAGGTCAGGCAGCATCTCTGGAGCGGAGTAGATATTCGACGTTTCACGTCGAGATCCTTCCCGAAGGCATCATCAGGACAGGTTGCAGATATACTGTTTCAAGTAGAACCTTTCAGAGACAGCAATGACTCACCAGGCCCAGTCACCGCTGAGTCCGCTCTGTGCCGTGATGTCCCTCTCTGACCTCAAGCAGTGCCGGCACAGTTCCTCTCATTATACCGTGGCATTTTACTGCAGGGATGAGGAGACTCGATAACGCGCAGGTATTGGTTAAGTCCCAAAGTATCTTCAGCTGCTCCCCTCTCTGCCCACGTAAAATAAATTATTCATCTGCTGTCATCACAAACTGAGGAAATTAAAAATATATTGTCTCTATGCGATCCATGTGTTTTCGGTTTAAGGCGCAAAGCTATACACAAGCTGTACAGAGTTATTCAGTGTCAGAAGGAAATGGTTATATCATTGCATTTCGTTTTATAATTGCAATTGAATTACATAAAAATGTGTCCAACCTTTCGAGATACCTTGATCACGTATATTTCAGCCGTGTTACCATTTGATGTTCAATCAATAAACGTCGCTCTTTCTCATCGATCCTCCCCGATAGCGGAGAAAACGCAGTTATGCAAATCCAATATGATTTTTAAAAGCCATTCCGATTGTCAATTATTTATCCATGTTTCTCCAAACAAGAGCAGGATTGGCCTCAAACCAGAGCCCGAGGTTATTACTCCATTACTTTGTCATTTTCAGCATGACAGTCTGCTGAAGGGAGGAGTATAATGTGTGTCCCATTACAATAACCGCCCAGTTCGTTAGCTGTTTCCTTTCTGATTTTGCTATTAACTATCCAACCAACTATTTATTGAATGCGTGGAACTTCATATCCAGGCACTGCTTCTAAATTAATATTGATTTTCAATGAATATGTGCATTCCCCACGTCTGTTCCACTGATTGCTGCTGTCTTGGTTACGCTAACTTTTTAGCTCTCACGCAGTATCCGTCTGCAATTTGTCCTCTCTCCCTTCGTGGGGCATCTGACGTTGAGGATGCCTCGCTGGTATCTCTATTCTTCCAGACAGAGGGCGGTGACTGATTCAACCTTGATGATCGTATCGCCTCGAGAGCCGTTTCACATCTTGTGAGACCAGGATTCCCCCATCGTCTCCAAATAGCTTCCGATTTTCAATTAAATACATTCATGACATTTTTGTTGATACAATTATTCAATAATTCATTTTAAATCGACGCCAATAAAAAACTACTTTAAAGAAGTTTAATGACGTCATATAATCTGAAATTAAATCTATCTCCACATTTCATGTGCCGTTCTCCGCAAGACGCTGTCCCGTTAGCGACAGCCCTTGATCGCCTCGCCTTACAAAACTGGTAGCAGCCCTTTGTTCACTACCTGTGGGTGCCCTGCTGACAGCCTCCCGTTTTCCTTCAGATTGCTGACTTCAGAATGTGAAAATGCACATTATGACATCGAATCAGCTTGATCGGGTTATCCGCATCCCAGCTTGATCAGCGCAAGTGAACTATTACGCTGATTCTAGAGAATGGCCCAATCAACAATTATTCACACTACGTAAATAAGGTCACAATAATCACTCTGCAGTAACTGATAGCAATTGTTTTTTTTAAATATAATTTATTTCAGTTAATTTAACGGCGATTGTGATCCTGTCCCGCGGGAAGTGCGGTCTGTCCAAATGCATCATTCTCTACCTGGTGGCCATGGCGGTTGCCGATCTGATGGTGGTCATCGTTCTTATTATATTACAAAAGATAAATTATATTTATTTGTTTGCTAATTTCTTGCTCCGAACTCCGGCGTGCTCTGTGGTACCCGTCCTGATTGTCGCAACCAGGGACTGCTCCGTCTGGTTGACGGTAGCTTTCACGTTCGATCGTTGCGTCGCCATTTGCTGTGAGAAGTGGCGGAACCGATATTGCACCGAGAGAACAGCGACTCTAGTGGTCGCAGCAGTGAGTGCAGCGTGTTCTGCCAAGGCCATTCCATGTTACTTTGCAGTGGATCGATGGCGGTGTAGCATCGTAGCTGAATACTTCACGTCACCCCTTTGGAAAGCCTACGAGGTATTTGACAGCATCACAACACCGTTATTACCAATCTGTTTAATTCTTCTATTTAATATTACAACCGTCAGACGGATTATAGCGACGAATAGACTTCGCCGGGTACTTCGGAAAAACAGTGATAATCAAAATGATCCCGAGGTGGCAAACCGGAGAAAGTCAATGATTCTGTTGTTCGCTCTTTCTGCCAATTTTATATCACTTTGGATGCCCTATGTCGTTCATTCTATGAACTGGCAACTTCAGAACTATTTCTACACAGACAGGTATTTCAGCAACCCGACTTATATCCTGCAGCAATGTGGGTTTATGTTGTCTTGTCTGAGTACCTGCACCAACACCTGTATCTATGGTCTGACGCAGAGAAAATTCAGGGAGGAGCTGAAGAATGGAGTGAAGTATCTGTTTGTGGCAACGGGGCAGATCTGCAAATAAAATTCGAACACAATCATTCCTTCTTGCAACTTCAGAGCAATTATTTGGAAGTGTAATTGATTTGACCTTCAAGTCACCGCTCTTTCGGGATCTCATTGTACAACAGATTACTGATTATCGGGGAAAGTTATTGATCAGATTAAGCAAAGTGATTAATATCTTATCTCTACGGAAGCACTGTTGACTGGGATATCATGACATTTCAGTGTACTGTTGTTGATTACAAGAATTCTCAAATATGAATAGGAATTAATCTGTTTGCTACGGTAAACACACTGTTGAAAATCTCCGCATGGTTTTAAACACATACCTATTATAAAAATAAATGCTTATTTAATACGAAAATTATCAATTTCTGTCTCATTACGACTTTATTGTTTCATTTTATTGTCTTTGAGTGTCAGCAAATGACGGTGTACAATGTACTGTGTATGTAATCAAAATGGCATCTTTGGTTTGCTCGAGTAGGAATGCTTTTATGTCTGATAAGTGTTTTTTTCTCGCAGTTGTTTAGCTTTGGACTTGTTGATATGGGGATTGTATTCATTTGTTAACCAATGGGGAATGTTATTTTGTCTTGTGGGGCTGGGAGCTTGGGGGGTTTCGCGGTCTTTTGAAGGGAGGCGGGAAGGAGACGCCAAGGAAGGTGGACGTGCGCTGCACGGCTCAGTCGACCACCCGGGTAGTCCCAGGTGCGAGGACGTGGAGGTCGGAGGAAAATGACGAGGGGTTGAATGGTTCGATGGTTGAGCTCCCACGATGTGCACTAAACTGACTGAACTTTGATAAGTTGGCGCCTTTTGCTTTATTTCCTTTTCCTTCATCTATACTGTATTGCATAGTACTCTTTTAGTTTTAGTAAACTCTTTACAGTGTATTCTGTAAAGGTATCTGGTGTGAGTTTGATATCGTGTGTGTACACGCGGCATAAACTTGATTCTCACAGCACCTGCGTGTACGGGAGGTGGGGTTGGTGAGTGGCTGGATCTCCTTTTCCCCTAGACATATTAGCACGGACCTGTTGGGTAAGTGTTACAACGGTAACATCAATATAATAACTGTAGAATTATGTGGTTGCTCTTTCCCACACAGTAACAGGCCCGTGCTTGACTGGTCGGGAATAACAGAGGTTCCATGATCCTTACCAGTCACGAATATGAGGCGATCAGCTGAGGCTTTCTCATTGCACTGAGGTGATGCCAACGACTTCGATGTAAATTAGTGCGAGCTACTCGTCTGCTGTAATATTTTGATTATAAAATCTAGGACTATGTTACTCCGAACTTATCCATAAGAACATAAGATTTTGGAGCAAAATTAGACCATTTGGTCCACCCAGCCTGCTCCGCCGTTTCATCATGACTGATCCAATTTTCCTCTCAACCCCAATTTCCAGCGTCTTTCCATTCATGCCTTGACCAATCAAGAATCTATTAACCTCTGCCATAAATATACATAAGATTTGGCTTTTCCAGCCACCAGTGGCAATGAATTGAACGGATTCCACACTCTCTAGCTAAAGAAATTCCTCCTCACTTTCGTTCTCAAAAGAAGCCCCTCCCCTCTATTCTAAGGCTCTGTGCTTTGGTCTTAGACTCTCCCACCATAGGAAACATCGCCTCTGCGTCAACTCTATCATGGCCTTTCATCGTTCGATACGTTTCAATTCGTCCCCCGTTACTCTTCTCAGCTCTGGTGAATACAGCCGCAGAAGCACGACACAAGCCATTCAATCCTGCAGCTCTTTTGTGATCCACCTTGGATCCCTGTCTCTCCGGATCCTTCTTCAGTGAACGGGGTTACCCTTCCTCTCCCTGAGCTGGATTCCTCACTCAGAATCTCACGGCCAACCGTCCTCAACACGCCTTCCGCCTCATTAACAGGGAAAGAGTCCCTCTTGTCCTTGCCCACCTCCGCATCCACCGTGTCATTGTCTACAACTACCGCCGTCTTCAACGGGATCCTACCACCAATCCTATCTTCACCACCAGCCCCACCCCACAACTCTCCGCTTTCTGCAGGGAACACTCCCTCCGTGATTCCGTTGATAATTCGTCCCGCCCCACCGATATCCCTCCTGGCATATTCCCCTACAAATGGAAGAATTATTACACCTGCACAGGCCCGTCCTTCCTTATGACAGAAATGCCCATCTTCACCCGTTATCGACCTGCAATTTAGGCTCAGTTTGTTTCTCTTTCTCCTCTGCCGTTATTATAGTCTGCCGCGCTGGACGGGCCCACAGTTCTGTTGTTCACAACACTTAACAGAGAAAAAATAATAATGACCCGATTCTAACCGTCACAGTCACTCATTCAGTCTCACCTGATCAGCGGATTTTCATTTTCCCGATGACTTTCGCTATCCTTGTCTGAAAATGAAAAGTAGCTTTCCCAGTTGTGACGAACAGGCATCCATTTGAAATATTAAATCTGTCACCCTTTCCACAAACGTGTTTGATCGGCTCCAATTTCCAGCATTTTTCTGTTTTTACTTTATATACGTTGACTATCTGTAATCAGATTATATCTCTGCAAATACTCATAAATCCTGCCTCTCAGGATCTCCTCCAATACCCTGCCCACCAATGAAGTAAGACTCATTGGTCTATAATTTCCTGGGTTATCTGTATTCACTTTGTTGAAAAAGGGAACAACATTTTCAATCTTCCTATCCACAGGTACTTCTCCCGTCCCTATTTATGATGCAAAGATCATCGCAGGAGGCTCAGCAATCTTCTCTCTCTCTTCCCATAATAGCCTGGGTATCTCTTGTCCAGTTCCGGCTACATATCTGTCTTAATGCTTTTCAAAAGCTCCAGCGCATCCTCTTTCTTAACGTCTAGACGTTCAACCGTTTCAGACATCTATAAGTCATCCCCCCAATTGTCCAGGTCATTTTCCTTGGAGAAAAAGGAAGCAAAATATTCGTTAAGTCCCTCCGTTACCTACTCCCACTCCAGCCACACGATTGTACGATCGCACCTCCTTGACCCTATTCTCGCACGGCTCCTCCTCTTGCTCTTCACATGCTTATCGAATGCATGGGGTTTTCCTTTATCCTGTTGGCCAAGGCCTTCTCATGGTTCCCTCTAGCCCTCACTTTAAGCTCCCTTCTGGCAACCTTGTAATTGTCTAGAACTATAACACTACCTAGCTTCTGGAACATTTGGTAAGCTTTCCTATTGCTCAAGTACATTTTCCACATACTTTGTACTCAGTTGTTCTTTAACCCTACCATCCTTGCCCTGCCTCATTGGAACATTTCTGCCGTGTATTTCCCCGAGATCATCTGCTCCCAAGATCCTGCCTAATAGCATCATATTTCTCCGTACACCAATTACGTGTTTTCCCAATTGTCCATTGCAATTGTAAAGGAGATAGAGTTGTGGTCACTACCTCCAAAACTTTCTCCCTGCGAGAGATTTGACTCCTGACCGGGTTGATTTCGAAAAACCAAGTCAAGTACGGCCTCTCCTCCAGTTGGCTTATCTACATTACACCTAACAAACTCCACCTCATTTAAACCCCTTGTTCTAAGGAGATGGCAGTGAGTGAGTAGGCCAGTGAAGGAGTGGAGCTTTGAGGCTTTGACTCGAGAGGTTTCGACGAGAAGAGGCGGAGGATGAGCTTGCTCCCAGTTAGCCTTTACAATGCCTCCTGAGACGGTGATGTGCGTCTCCTGTGAGATGTGGGAGTCTTGGGGGAACTCCCTTCTCCACCAGAGTCACATCTGCCAGAAGTGCATGCAGATGTGCGATCTGGAAGATCGGGTAAGGAATCTGGAGCAGTAACTGGATGACCTTCGACTAATAAGGGAGAATGAGGCAGTCATAGATGAGAGCCACAGTGAGGTAGTCACACCTCCCGGTAGCAAGTCGTTGGGTGACAGTCAGAGGGGGGAAAGCGAAGGTGAGTACACAGATAGTCAGAACACTCCTGTAGAAATTGACAAGGACACCCGCATTGTTTTTTTGCCTCCCGGGTGCCAGGGTCCGGGATGTCACTGACCGGATGCATGACATCCTGTTACGCGAGGGACAGCAATCAGAAGTCGTGATACATGTTGGCATCAACGACATAGGCAGGTAAAGGGATGAGGTCCTGAAGTGTGAGTTTCGGGAACTAGGCAGAAGGCTGAAGAACAGGCCCCGAAGGGTGGAGTTCTCAGGATTGCTGCCAGTGCTACGTGAGAGTGATGGTAAGAATTGGAGGAGATGGCAGTTGAATGCGTGGCTGAGGAGTTGGTGCAGGGGGCAGGGTTTTAGATTATTGGATCATTGGGGTCTCTTCTGGGAAAGATGGGACCTGTACAGATTAGATGGGTTTCACCTGAACTCAAGGGGGAGCAATATCCTTGCAGGTAGGTTTGCTAGCATGGTTCGGGAGTGTTTAAACTAATTTGCAAGGGGGATGGGATCCGAAGCGATTGAGCAGTGGAAGGATTGCACGGAGTAAAGCCAGATCTAACATATAAAGAGGCTTTGAGGAAAGAGAAGCAGAATAAAGGGTGTAAAGGTAGTAAGATAGAAGGGCTAAAGTGCGTGTACTTCAATGCAAGAAGCATCAGGAATAAAGGTGATGAACTGAGAGCTTGGATACATACATGGAATTGTGATGTAGTGGCCATTACAGAGAGTTGACTGGGACAAAGGCAAGAATGGATTCTCAATATTCCTGGATTTCAGTGCTTTAAAAGGGATGGGGAGGGGAGGAGTGGTGGCATTACTGGTCAGGGATACTATTACGGCTACAGAAAGGGTGGGTAATGTAGCAGGGTCATCTTTTGAGTCAGTATAGGTAGAAGTCAGAAACAGGAAGGGAGCAGTTACTCTATTGGGAGTATTCTATAGGCCTCCTGGTAGAAGCAGAGATACCGAGGAGCAGACTGGGAGGCAGATTTCGGAAATGTGCAAAAGTAACAGGGTTCTTATCATGGGTGGCTTTAACTTCCCTAATATTGATTGGCACCTGATTAGCTCCAATGGTTTAGACGGAGCAGAGTTTGTTAAATGTGTCCAGGAGGGATTCCTGTCACAGTATGTTGATAAGCCGACTAGAGGGAATGCAAGTCAAGTCCAGTCAAGTCACTTTTATTGTCATTTCGACCATAACTGCTGGTACAGTGCATAGTAAAAATGAGACAACGTTTCTCAGGACCATGGTGTTACATGACACAGTACAAAAACTAGGCTGAACTACGTAAAAAAAACAGAGAGAGAAAAAAAAAACACACACAGCGACTACGCTAGACTACAGACCTACCCAGGACTGCATAAAGTGCACAAAACAGCGCGGGAGTTACAATTAATAATAAACAGGACAATAGGTCAAGGTGACAGGCCAGGCGCTGGGTATTGAGGAGTCTGATAGCTTGGTGGAAGAAACTGTTACATAGTCTGGTCGTGAGAGCTCGAAAGTTTCAGTGCCTTTTCCCAGCCGGCAGGAGGGAGAAGAGTTTGTATGAGGGGTGCATGGGGTCCTTCATAATGTTGTTTGCTTTGCGGATTCAGCGTGTAGTGTAAATATCCGAGACGGCTGGAAGAGAGACCCCGATGATCTTCTCAGCTGACCTCACTATCCGCTCCAGGGTCTTGCGATCCGAGATGGTGCAATTTCCGAACCAGGCAGTGATGCAGCTGCTCAGGATACTCTCAATACAACCCCTGTAGAATGTGATGAGGATGAGGGTTGGGTGATGGACTTTCCCCAGCCTTCGCAGAAAGAGGAGACGCTGCTGGGCTTTCTTTGGTATGGAGCTGGTGTTGAGGGACCAGGTGAGATTCTCCGCCAGGTGAACACCAAGAAATTTGGTGCTCTTTACGATCTCTACCGAGGAGCCGTCGATGTTCAGCGGGGAGTAGTCGCTCCGTGCCCTCCTGAAGTCAACAACCATCTCTTTTGTTTTGTTCACATTCAGAGACAGGTTGTTGGCTCTGCACCAGTCCGTTAGCTGCTGCACCTCCTCTCTGTAAGCTGACTCGTCGTTCTTGTTGATGAGACCCACCACAGTTGTGTCATCGGCGAACTTGATGATGTGTGTTGCAGCACAATCGTGGGTCAGCACAGTGAATACCCTGGGGGGACACCCGTGCTCAGTGTGATGGTGTTGGAGATGCTGTTCCCGATTTGGACTGACTGAGGTTTCCCAGTCAGGAAGTCTAGGATCCAGTTGCAGAGGGAGGTGTTCAGGCCCAGTAGGCTCAGCTTTCCAATCAGTTTCTGAGGAATGATTGTGTGGAATGCTGAACTGAAGTCTATGAACAGCAACCGAACGTATGTGTCTTTTTTGTCCAGGTGGGTTAGGGCCTGGTGGGGGATGATGGCAATGGCGTCACCTGATGAGCGGTTGGGACGGTACGCAAACCGCAGGGTGTCCAGTGAGGCTGGAAGCAGGGTCTTGATATGCCTCATGACGAGCCTCTCGAAGCACTTCATGCCATTCTAGACCTCGTATTGGGTAACGAACCGGGTCAGGTCACAGATCTGTCAGTGGGTGAGCAACAGGGAGACAGTGACCACCGCTCCCTGGCCTTTAGCATTATCATGGAAAAGGATAGAATCAGAGAGGACAGGAACGTTTTAATTGTGAGGCTATAAGGCTAGAACTTGCGGGTGTGAATTGGGATGATGTTTTTGCAGGGAAATGTACTATGGACATGTGGTCGATTTTCGCTGATCTCTTGCAGTATGTTAGGGATAAATTTGTCCCGGTGAGGAAGATAAAGAATGGTAGGGTGAAGGAACCATGGGTGACAAGTGAGATGGAATAACTAGTCCGGTGGAAAAAGGCAGCATACATGAGGTTTAGGAAGCAAGGATCATGGGTCTATTGAGGATTATAGGATAGCAAGAAAGGAGCCTAAAAGTGGCTGAGGAGAGCAAGAAAGGGCCATGAGAAGGCTTTGGCGAGTAGGGTAAAGGAAAACCCCAAGGCATTTTTCAATTATTTGAAGAATAAAAGGATGACAGGAGTGAAGGTAGGGCCGATTAGAGATAAAGGTGGGAAGATGTTCCTGGAGGCTGCAGAATTGAGCGGGGTCCTCAATGAATACTTCTGTTCGCTATTCACCAATGAGAGGGAACTTGATGACGGTGAGCACAATATGAGTGAGGTTGATGTTCTGGAGAATGTTGATATTAAGGGAGAGGAGGTGTTGGAGTTCTTAAAATACATTAGGTCGGATAAGTCCCCGGGACCTGACGGAATATTCCTCAGGCTGCTCCACAAGGCGAGGGAAGAGATTGCTGAGCCTCTGGCTGGTATCTTTATGTCCTCGTTGTCCACGGGAATAGTACCGGAGGATTGGGGGGAGGCGAATGTTGTCCCCTTGTTCAAAAAATAGAGTAGGGATAGTCCGAGTAATTATAGACCAGTGAGCTTACGTATGTGGTGGGAAAGCTGTTGGAAAAGTTTCTTAGAGATAAGATTTATTGGCATTTAGAGAATCATAGTCTGCTCAGGGACAGACAGCATGGCTTCGTGAAGGGCAGATCGTGTCTAACAAGCCTGATAGAGTTCTCTGAGGAGGTGACCAGGCATATAGATGAAGGTAGCTCAGTGTATTGATCTACGTGAATATTAGTAAGGCATTTGACAAGGTACCACACGGTAGGCTTATTCAGAAAGTCAGAAGGCATGGGATCCAGGGTTGTCAGTTTGCAGAAGACACAAAGGTTGGTGGTGTTGTGGATAGTGCAGAGGATTGTCCAAGATTGCAGAGAGACATTGATAGGATGCAGAACTGGGCTGAGAAGTGGCATATGGAGTTCAACCCAAGGAAGTGTGAGGTGGTACACTTTGGAAAGGACAAACTGCAAGGCAGAGTACAAAGTAAATGGCAGGATACTTGGAAGTGTGGAGGAGCAGAGGGATCTGGGGGTACATGTCCACAGATCCCTGAAAGTTGTCTCACAGGTAGATAGGTTAGTTAAGAAAGCTTATGGAGTGTTAGCGTTCATAAGTCGAGGAGTAGAGTTTAAGAGTCGCGAGGTAATGATGCAGCTCTATAAAACTCTGGTTAGAACACACTTGGAGTACTGTGCCTCGTTCTGGTCGCCTCACTATAGGAAGCATATGGAAGCATTGGAAAGCGTACAGAGGAGACTTACCAGGCTGCTGCCTGGTTTAGAGAGTGTGCAGTGTGATCAGAGATAAAGGGAGCTAGGGCTTTACTCTTTGTAGAGAAGGAGGATGAGAGGGGACATGATAGAGATATGCAAGATATTAAGAGGGATAGACAGAGTGGACAGCCAGCGCCTCTTCCCCAGGGCACCACTGCTCAATACAACAGGACATTGCTTTAAGGTAAGGGGTGAAAACTTCAAGGGGGATATTAGAGGAAGTTTTTTTTTACTCAGAGAGTGGTTGGTGCATGGAATGCACTGCCTGAGTCATGGTGGAGGCAGATACACTAGTGAAGATTAAGAGACTACTAGACAGGTATGTGTACTATTCTGTACAGCAGAGTGCAGTACAGGCTCTTCGGCCCACAATGTTCTATGTTCTATGTAATAGTAGGAAAGTTAAAAATCTCCCATCACTGCAACTCTGTATTATTTCACCGTTCCATGATATTGATTCTCCTTTGATAAAATGAAGCCAATACTTGTTGCACAGTGACACCTGCCCCTGAAATCTCCGTGATGATCGGGAAATCTGAATCCCTGCCCCTTATCCACAACCTCATTCGATTCGTATACCCACTGTCACATGGCACAGGCGATGATCCCGGGATTACTAAAATTGAGGTCCTGCTTCTCAGCTTGTTTCCTATACTCCCTGTATACGACTTTCAATACCTTCTCGTTTTTTTTCTACCTATGTCGTAGGTAGCAATATATACCACGAACTCTGGCTGCACGCCCTCCCATTTCAGGAAATTGTAGATCTATTCAGCAGCATCACGAACCCTGGCACCTGGCAGGAAACTACCATTCCTGTTTCTTTTTCGCCGCTGCGGAATTGCCTGTGTGTTCTCCAAGCTATAGAATCCGCTATTACTGCTGCCATCCTCTTCAGTTTCCTATCCTTCTGAGCCATAGGGCATCCTCGCCGAATCCCCGATGACCCTTCTCTCCCTCATACTGCTCCGACGACCGTTCCGCCAGGCAGTGGCTCCTTTTTAACCCGGAACCTTTACAGCGATCTTGTGCGATGACGAGCTAATGCGTCTGCGCACTTCTCCCAAACAAACATCACGCTGAAACTCCTCGCTTTCTAAATCTTCTCAGCGACCTTGCGCGATGACGAGCTTCTGCGCACATCCCCATTCTGCTTCTAAATTATAACTAATACAGGCCTGCAGCCATTAATAAGCCTTTAAAACCTGGAATAATGGACCTGAACCTTTTTTGAACGCACTGCCATCTCAGAAATTCCTTTATTGGATAAACGGCCAATAAATGATCAGAGTACACCAAGTGAGGCCTCACTAGTGCCTTCAAAAGGATAAACATTGGATATTTGCTTTTATACTCTAGTCTTCCCGAAACGAATGCTAACATCGCACTTACCTTCCTCACCACCGACTCACACTGCAAATTAATCTCCAGTGAATCCTGTAAGAGAAGTTCAGTCTCTTTGCAGCTCAGATTTTTTTTTAAATTTCTCTCCATTTAGAAAATAGTCTACCCTTTTATTTCCTCTACCAATGTGCATGACCACAGACTTCTTGACTCGGTATTCCATCTGCCACTTCTTTGCCCATTCTCCAAATCTGTCTTGATCCTTCTGTAACATCTCTACTTCCTCAAAACTACCAGAGCCTCCACATACCTTCGTATCGACGGCAAACTTTGTAACAAAGCATGCACCATCGTAATCATTCACTTATAATGTAGATGCAAGCGGTACCAACTCAGACCACTGTGGAGCAACACTAGTCATCGGCAACCAACCAGGAAAGGGTCTGGGTCTCTTTATTCCCACTCTTTCGCCAAGGTCTGTAAGTCTGAACCACGAGCAGGGTTGGGCAGCACTGCATGTGAGGCATGGGGGCCGCCATCTTGGTCGCCGCCATCTTGTCTGCCCGCCTCGTGCGAGACATGGGGGCGGCCATCTTTGTCGGCTGCCAATCAGCCAATGTTCTATCCGTGCGAGCATGCTTCCTATGATACGATTGTCTCTAAACTTGTTAAGCAGCTTCATATGTGACAATTTGTCATAGGCTTTCTGAAACTCCAGGTGGACAATATCAACCGATGCTCCTTTGTCTATCTTGCTTGTTATTTCTTGAAAAACAATTCCACCAGATATGTCAGGCAAGATTTCTCCTTCAGGGATCCATGCTGACTCCTCGCGGTGTGACTCTTCAACTTCGCACCTAATTCCCTGAACTGCCTGTGCAGAACCACGTTACTCCTTCTACCCATGTTATTGGTACCTACATGGACCACGGTCTCTGACTATGCCCTCTCCCACTTATTTAAATCTGAAGCATTGCTCCGAGATGTACTAAGACCTGGAATCCCTTTCTCGCCCGCATAATCTCCTGTCCGTTCCTCTAACTAAGGAATCCCCTGTTAGCACAACTTGCCATTTCTCCCTCCATCTCTTCTGAGGGACGGAAACCGACTGAGTGCCACAGACCCGACCACTATGACTTTCGTCTTTAAGGTCAAACACCTCCCATCCCCCCAAAGTATACAACGTGATATATTTGTTGTCGAGGAAGATAGTCTTGGGGCTTCTCTGCAGTGACTCCTTAACCCCTTTCGCCTTGCTAGCTGTCACCCTCTTCCTTGTGCCCTTTACCTTGAGTGTAGCTACCTCCGTATATATCCTATCTACCACCCACTCAGCCTTCTGAATGATCCAGTGTTCATCCAGTTCCAGCTCCAACTCCTTAACACGGTTGGTTAGAAGCAGCAGCTGGATGCATTTCTCGTAGTTATAGCCGTCAGGGATACGAAAGGTCTCCCTGCCTTCCCACATCCGCAACAGGTGCATTCCACTAACCTGCTGTCCTGCATCTCTACTGTCCTGGCTGAGTAGATATAAAGAATGGAAGGAGATAAAAAGAAAGCAACCTAGGACTGATTGATGCCTGATGCCCCTCATCACGGAAGTCTCGAAGAACTAAGGCGTTATGGATTGCGGTGATGTTGCTGATATTAGGAAAGGATGCAGAGTGATTATCCGTATGTTGCCGTTTTGGAGACAGTGCAGATACGAGTTGGGAATGTTATTGTACTGAGCGGGTACAGAGAGGATTTGAGAATATTATTGTACTTAGAGGGTGCAGAGAGGGTTGGATGAGTGATTGTATTGGAGAGACTGGGGGTGAGTTTGAGGGTGCGATCATATTGGAGATAATGCAGAGGGAATTGCGTGTGATTATATTGGAGAGGACGTAAAGCGGATTGGGGTTGTAGATGCATTTGAGAGAAAGCAGAGTGTAATGGGGCATGATATTCTATTGGAGACAATGCAGAGATGGTTAAAAGTGTGATTGCATTGGGGAGGTTGCAGAGAGGACTGGAGGCGTGATTGCATTGAAGTGGATGCAGAAGGATTGGATGCTAATTATACCAGGAAGGAAGGGACTGGGGGAGTGATTGTGTTGGAGAGGGTGGAGATGGAATTGTGGGTCTGATGCATTGACAAGGGTACGGATGGTATTCGGGGTGTGGCTATATTGGAGAGGATGCAGGGTGGATTGGGTATGATATTTTTAGAGAGGATTTGGGGATTAACTCTGCTAGAGTGGCTGCAGAGGGGATTGGGGATGTGCCGGTACTGGAGGGAACGAAGAGGTTATTGGAACTGATTGTATTGAAGAGAAGGTAGAGGGCATTGGGGATCTGATTGTACTGGGAGAACGTAGAGGAAGATAGGAATATTATTCCTTAGTGCATAGTGCAGAGGGATGAAATAAAGCGTCGGGTATGCACTCTCTTAGGAAATATAAAGTCGTAGTCTTTCTAATTAGAGAGTGTATTTAGATATTCCAGCTGCAGAGGAACTTGGGAATATTTGTTCAGGATTCGTCGGTCTCATTCGATAGTGAGGGGGCAGATAGGAAATTCCGTGGCAGACGAGCTGCCGAGATGGTGCTTTACCTTTGATTTCTCTGACAGCTACAGAAAATTCTCGAGGGATAGTGTGAACGGTCAGAGGGATAGTGTGTACATGCTGGTAGTATCGACGCAGATAGAAAGTGATATGTGGTCCTGCATTATAAGCTCATGGCGTTATGTTGGAAATTACCTTGAGGGTTGTGTTCTCTAGCTTAGACCCGGTGCCACAAACCAGCAAGTTTCGAAATACCATACGAGGAAAAGCCAGTTGACTATGTGGTGCTGGAATAAATAACTCATGTTCTTGGTCGATTAGGACCTCTTCTCGTCCAGAAGCTTTGAGAGATTGGACATAGCTAGAAAGAACGCCTGCCGAATCAACTCCTGAATGGCCCTTGAACCAGAATAAGAACAATATCATTGCAAGCAGAATATTCACAGAAATATTCTGTGAATAATTAGTTCACAGAAATTCTTAAACTAAAGTCGGATCGGCAATAAATTGAACTACACAATCCAGTGCTCGAGGTTTAACGGGTTAGGCGGATGACCTCAGAATTTAGGTTGGCGGTGAGGACTGGAATATTGCAGTCATAACAGATTAAGGACTGAGCGAAGGATGGGACAGACAGCACAACATTCCAGGATAAAGATTCTATAGGTGTGACAGTAGGACAAAGGTACGGGTAAGCGAGAAGGAGTGTAACATCAGTATTTAGAGATGACATTCCTGGGGGAACGTCCATTGAGACCATATGATGGTCTCAGCTAATGGGGAGCGAGAATTGGAGGAGCAAATTAGTAAGGAGATAGCAGATATTTGTAGTAAGCACAAGGTTGTGATTGTGGGAGATTTTAATTTTCAACACATTGACTGAGAAGATCAAAAGGGCTGGATGGTTCGGAGTTTGTAAAATGTGTGCAGGATAGTTTTTTGCAGCAATACATAGAGGTACCGACTAGAGAAGGGGCAGTGTTGGATCTCCTGTTAGGCAATGAGATAGGTCAGGTGACGAACGTATGAGTTGGGGAGCACTTCGGGCCCAGTGATCACACTGCCATTAATTTCAATATAATTATGGAGAAGGGTAGGACTGGACCCACGGTTGAGATTTTTGACTGGAGAAAAGCTAACTTTGAGGGGATGCGAAAGGACTTAGAAGGAGTGGATTGGGACATTTTGTTTTATGGGTAGGATTTAATGGAGAAATGGAGGTCATTTAAAGGTGAAATCTTGAGGTACAGAATCCTTATGTTCCTTTTAGGTTGAAAGGAAAGGTCAAAAGTTTGAGAGAGCCATGGTTTTCAAGGGATATTGGAAACTTGGTTCGGAAAAAGAGGGACATCTATAATAAATATAGGCAGCATGGAGTAAATGAGGTGCTCGAGGAATATAAAGAATGTAAGAAGAATCTTAAGAAAGAAATTTGAAAAGCTGAAAGAAGATACGAGGTTGCCTTGGCAAGTAAGGTTAAAATTAATCCGAAGGGTTTCTACAGTTATAGTAACAGCAAAAGGATAGTGAGGGATAAAATTGGTCCCTTAGAGAATCAGAGTGGACTGCTATGTGTGGAGCCGAAAGAGATGCGTGAGACTTTGAACAATTTCTTTTCTTTGGTATTCACTAAAGAGAAGGATATTGAATTGTGTAAGGTAAGGGAAACAAGTAGAAACGTTATGACGATTAAAGAGGAGGAAGTACTGGCACTTTTAAGGGAAATAAAAGTTGATAAATCTCCGGGTCCTGACAGGATATTCCCTAGGACCTTGAGGGAAGTTGGTGTAGAAATAGCAGGGGCTCTGACAGAAATATTTCAAATGTCATTAGAAACGGGGATGGTGCCGGAAGATTGGCGTATTGCTCATGTGGTTCCATTGTTTAAAAGGGATTCTAAGAGTAAACCTAGCAATTACTGGCCTGTCAGTTTGACGTCAGTGGTGGGTAAATTAATGGATTCTTAGAGATGGTATATATAATTATCTGTATAGACAGGGTCTGATTCGGAATAGTCAGCATGGATTTGTGCGTGGAAGGTCATGTTTGACAAATCTTGTTGAAATTTTTGAAGAGGTTCCGAGGAAAGTGAACGAGGGCAGAGCAGTTGATGTTGTCTATATGGACTTCAGTAAGGCATTTGACAAGGTTCAGCACGGAAGGTTAGTTAGAAAGGTTCAATCGTTAGGTATTAATATTGAAGTAGTAAAATGGATTCAACAGTGGCTGGATGGGAGATGCCAGAGATTAGTGGTGGATAACTGTATGTCAGGTTGGAGGTGACATACTCCAACATACAGGTTGGAGACTAGTGGTGTGCCTCAGAGATCTGTATTGAGTCCAATTTTGTTTGTTATATACATTAATGATCTGGATGATGGGATTTTAAATTGGATTAGTAATTATGCAGATGATACTAAGGTAGGTGGCGTTGTGGATAATGAAGTAAGTTTTCAAAGATTGCAGAGAGATTTAGGCCAGTTAGAAGAGTGGGCTGAACGATGGCAGATGGAGTTTAATGCTGATAAATGTGAGGTGCTACATTTTGGTAGGTATAATCCAAAAAGGACATACATCGTAAATGGTAGGGCTTTGAAGAATGCAATAGAACCGAGTGATCTAGGAATAATGGTGCATAGTTCCCTGAAGGTGGAAATTCATGTGGATAGGGTGGTGAAGAAAGCTTTTGGTATGCTGGCCTTTATAAATCAGAGCATTGAGTATAGGAGTTGGGATGTAATGTTAAAATTGTACAAGGCATTGGTAAGGCCGAATTTGGAGTATTGTGTAAAGTTCTGGCCACCGAATTATAGGGGAGATGTCAACAAAATAGAGAGAGTACAGAGAAGATTTACTAGAACGTTACCTGGGTTTCAGCACCTTAGTTACAGGGAAGGTCTGAACAAGTTAGGTCTTTATTCTTTGGAGCGTAGAAGGTTGTTCGGGGACTTGATAGAAGTAGTTAAAATAATGAGAGGGATAGATCGAGCTAACGTGGATAGGCTTTTTCCATTGGGAGTTGGGGAGATTCAAACAAGGGGTCACGATTTAAGAGTTAAGGGGCAAAAGTTTAAGGGTAAAACGAGGGGGAATTTCTTTACTCAGAGAGTGGTAGCTGTGTGGAATGAGCTTCCAGTAGAAGTGGTAAAGGCAGGTTCGGTATTGTCATTTAAAATAAAATTGGATAGGTCTATGGACAGGAAAGGAATGGAGGGTTATTGGCAGAGTGCAGACCACTGGGACTAGGTGAGTGTAAGCATCGGCACGGACTAGAAGGGCCGAGATGGCCTGCTTCTGTGCTGTACTTGTTATATGGTTACATACGTTTATAGGATTGTTTTGAGGCGACAGGCTGTCAGGCCCTCTGTGAACCACATGGAGAAGACTGGTTGCATCAGCTTCTGTGTGGACTGCAATGTTCTGGCGAGACCTGTCCTTCGTTATTCAAATAACAAGCCATGGGTAACAAAGGACATTAAGGACATCCTGAAAGCTAAAAAGAGGGCATTTAGAGATGGAAATAGGGAGGAGTTGAGGACAATACAGAGGGACCTGAAAGCCAAGATCAGGGAGACTAAAGACAGGTATAGGAGGAAGCTTGAGTGGAAACTCCAGCAGAACAACATGAAAGAGGTCTGGAGTGGGATGAGCACCATCACTGGGTTCCAGCAAACTAGCAATAGAGGAGCTGAAGGCAGTGTGGACAGGGCCAAGGAACTTAACCTGTTCTTCAACAGATTTGACATTGTGGCCCCTGCCCATCCCCCACATGATTCATCTGTTGTCGGCCCCAACCAACACATACTCCACTCTCCCCTCCTACCCCTCCTCACAGCCACCGCCCTGCTCTCAGGACTACACACCTCCCTCAGCTGAAACCACCACGGTGGGCTTCACAGCTGAGCAGGTGAGAAGACATCTGAAACCTCTCCACCCCCAAGCAAGGGTGCAAGCCCGGATGGTGTCAGCCCCAGGGTGCTCAAAGCCTGTGCCCCCCAGCTATGTGGGGTACTTCACCATGTCTTCAACCTGAGCCTGAGTCTCCAGACGGTTCCTATGCTGTGGAAGCTGTCCTGCATCTTCCCTGTACCGAAGACGCCGCGCCCCAGTGGCTCCAATGACTACATTGAGATTGGCATTGACCTCCCACATCATGAAGACCCTGGAGACACTTGTTCTAGAGCAGCTCCGGCCTATGGTTAGGCCACACTTAGACACCCTCCAGTACGCCTAACAGCCCCGACTAGGAGTTGAGGATGCCATCGTCTACCTGCTGAACCGTGTCTACGCCCACCTGGACAAGCCGGCGAGCACTGTGAGGGACATGTTTTTGACTTCTCCATTGCGTTCAACACCATCCGCCCTGCTCTGCTGGGTGAGAAGCTGACAGTGATGCAGGTGGATGCTTTCCTGGTGTCATGGATTATTGATTACCTGACTTGCAACACTGTGTGTTAGACAGAGTGGTCAGCAGTGCTGGGGCTCCACAGGGGACTGTCCTGTCTCCCTTTCTCTTCACCATCTACACCTCGGACTTCAACTACTGCACAGAGTCTTGTCATCTTCAGAAGTTTTCTGATGACTCTGCTATAGTTGGATGCATCAGCAAGGGAGATCAGGCTGAGTACAAGGCTACGGTGGGAAACTTTGTCACATGGTGCAAGCAGAATCACCTGCAGTTAATGTGAAAAAGACTAAGGAACTGGTGGTGGGCCTGAGGAGGGCCAAGGCACCAGTGACCCTTGTTTCCATCAAAAGGGTCAGTGTGGACATGGTGGAGGATTACAAGTACCTGGGGATACGAATTGACAATAAACTGGACTGGTCAAAGAACACTGAGGCTGTCTACAAGAAGGGTCAGAGCCGTCTCTATTTCCAGAGGAGACTGAGGTCCTTTAACATCTGTTGGACGATGCTGAGGATATTCTACGAGTCTGTAGTGGCCAGTGCTATTATGTTTGCTGTTGTGTGCTGGGGCAGCAGGCTGAGGGCAGCAGACACCAACAGAATCAACAAACTCATTCGTAAGGCCAGTGATGTTGTGGGGGTGGAACTGGACTCTCTGACGGTGGTGTCCGAAAAGAGGATGCTGTCCAAGTTGCATGCCATCTTGGACAATGACTCCCATCCACTCCATAATGTACTGGTTAGGCACAGGAGCACATTCAGCCAGAGACTCATTTCACCGAGATGCATAAGAAGTCATTCCTGCCTGTAGCCATCAAACTTTACAACTCCTCCCTCGGAGTGTCAGACACCCTGATCCA
Organism: Hemitrygon akajei; assembly: GCF_048418815.1. Taxonomy (NCBI): domain Eukaryota; kingdom Metazoa; phylum Chordata; class Chondrichthyes; order Myliobatiformes; family Dasyatidae; genus Hemitrygon; species Hemitrygon akajei. The sequence goes on from NW_027332012.1 coordinate 605,964, forward strand.
GTAGGCTGGTCCTGGACTTATTTCCACTTGGCATAACTTACTTAGTATTATTTCATTACTTCTGGTTTTATTTTGCTATATTTCTACTCTATTCTTGTTGGTGCAACTGTAACGAAAACCAGAGGACTGGTGGGCAGGTTTTTGGAATAGTGAGGGAGGAATCACCTGCTCCTGAATGTGGCCGAAACCGGGAAATGTTGATTGATTTTAGGACGAAGAGGACAGTGACGAGTCCTGTATACCTTCTGGGAGAAGACGTCGCGGTGGTGGAGGAGTACAAATACTCGGGGTTCACCTCGCAGTAGACGTGACTGATAAACCAACACCAAGGCTGTTCACAGGAAGGGGATGCGCGGACTCTGTTTTCTAAGGAAGCCGAGATCCGTGAATGTGTGAGGCGGGATGTTGCAGGTCTTTTTCCAGTCTGTTGTAGAGACTGCAGTCTTCTTTGCTGCTTCATGTTGGGGGGGGGGGGGGGCAGCGTCGGTGCTGGTGATGCAAAATAAACTCATCAGAAAGGCTGGATCCATCCTTGGCAACAACCCGGAGTCTTTTCAATCAGTGATGGAGAGGAGGTCGCTCAACAAACTGTTATCCGTTATTGTCAGTCTGTCACATCCTCTCCGTGACCGACTGAGTAGGCAGCGGAGCCCCACCCCCATTCGAACGGACTCACTCAGCTCCGGTCACAAGGATTGTTACAGAAACTCTTTCCTACCAAATGCAATCAGAATACAACCGTTCATTTTCTGCAACAGGAGAACACACATCGTAGTTCAAAAGTCTCTGCGTTATTATTTAACATATAATTATTGTGTAGATTGTTAATCTTTATTTTTAGTAAAGTCTGCACAGTGCTAAGTATGTTTTTAAATGTCGCTGCTGTAACGAAAGAATTCCCCACTCGGGATTAATAGTATTTAATAATAATAATTCTCCACCCCTTTATCACTCTCACCAATCAACCTCTCAGTTCTTAACTCCTCCCCGTCTCCCTGTTTACCCTATCACCTCACCTTCCCCCAGATTCGTACTCCCTCCCTTCCCTCCCAGTCCTGAAGAAGGGTCTCGGTTTGAAACGCCGACTGTTCTCTCCTCTCCATAGTTGCTGCCGGCCCCTCGGATTTTCCTCCAGTATTTCCCCTCAGTTGCTTTGGATTTCCGCATCTGCAGATTTCTCTTGTTTGCTCAAGTGCGCATGCGCGGAGGTCTGAGGCGGTCCGAACTATCGCGCATGCGCTCCGTAGACGAGAGGCTCACAAGGACTGGCTGCAGGTAGGAGGGTCTCCGGGAGGGATTTAATCTCCGGTGTCTGAAACGCGATTGAAGGGCTGTTACTGTGAGCTCCTGCCGCACTGGTCCTGGACCCCAGGACAGCCCCGGTCCGTTCCCTCTTCCTCAGCCCCACGATCCGTACCCGGGCCCCGGGGAGCGCTGGAGCCGCCGCCATCTCTGCGGCGCATGCGCATCGCTAGATTGTTCGGTGGCTGACAGACAGCTTTCTCGCTCGTGCGGCCTTTTGGGTAAAGAGGCAGCCATGCCTGACTCTGCCAGCGTTGTCCCGGTACAGTCGGAGGAAATGTGAGCGAATGTATCTCTCAAACACTGCCGAGGTCCAGCTGTATACATACAAAGATTAGTAATTCGGAACAAAAATATATTACCTCGTTAATTTTGGATGAAAAGTCTACCTTCCAATCAATTAAATTGTCAATTAGTGCTGTATGGCAAAAAAAATCCTTCCGTCAGATTTAGATCCCGCTGGGTAAATAACTCCTTTGTCCTCCAGGACAAGTGACTTGTGGCTTTCACATCACAAAACTGCCACACTCCAATGAGAATAACTGCTGCCCTCCCATTCAAGATTGCTGGCATTGACATTAATGGATTCATCACTGTCAATCAGCTGGGGTGGGGATCCGAGTAATTAGAAAATCTCCGGGATTCTATATGTTGTGACAATTGCTCTTTGTAGTGTTGTGGAGCATGGCCAGAACTTGAAATAATCCCAAAGGACAGAGACAAATTGAGCCAAGTCATAGGTTGATTGAACGCAGAAACATCCTCATACAGACAGGAATACAGTCAGAGAATTTGATGGTCAGCCAGGATAACTGATCCGTGCCTTGTTAGAAGATGAGGAGTTCATATAGAGACAGAAATCCACAGTGTAATTACAGGCCCTTCGGCCCACATTGTTGCACCGAATGTGTAACCTATTTGAAAAACTGCCTATAATTTCCCTACCACATAGCCCTCTATTTTCTAAGCTCCATGTACCTATCTAAAAGTCTCTGAAAAGGTTCTATTGTATCCACCTCTGTGTGAAAAACATACCTCTGACATCACCCTTATACCTACTTCCAAGCACCTTAAAACTATACCCCCTCATGTTAGCCATTTCACTCTTGGGAAAAAGCCTCTTGCTATCCTCACGATCAATGCCCCTCATCATCTTATTCACCTCTATCAGGTCACCTCTCATCTTCCTTCGCTCCGAAGTTCACTCAACCTATTCTTATGAGGCATGCTCTCCAATCCATACAACATCCTTGTAAATCTCCTCTGCCCTCTGTCTATAGTATCCACGTCCTTCCTGTACTGAGGGACCAGAACTGAACACAGTACCAAAAGTGAGATCTAACTAAGGCCTTATATCTGTAAATCTCCTCTGCCCTCTGTCTATAGTATCCACGTCCTTCCTGTATCGAGGGACCAGAACTGAACACAGTACCAAAAGTGAGGTCTAACTAAGGCCTTATATCTGTGAATCTCCTCTGCCCTCTGTCTATAGTATCCACGTCCTTCCTGTATTGAGGGGACCAGAACTGAACACAGTACCAAAAGTGAGGTCTAACTAAGCCCTTATATCTGTAAAGTTACCTTAAGGCATTTGAACTCGGTCCCATTGTTGATGAAGGCCTTCTTAACAACACTGTCAACCTGTCCAGCAGCTTTGTGTGCACAATTGACACGGACCCCAAGATCTCGCTGAACCTCCACTCTGCCAAGAGTCCTAACATTAATGTTGTATTCTGTCTTCAAATGTGACCGACTGAAAGGAACCACTGGGTTGAACTCCATCTGTCACTCCTCAGCCCAGTTCTGCATCCTATTGATGTCCGGCTGTAACCTCCAACTATCCACAACAATCCGAACATTTGTGTCATCGACAAACCCTTCTAGAAACATAGGAAACCTACAGCACAAAACAGGCCCTTCGGCCCACTTAGCCCTCTATTTTACTAAGCTCCATGCACCTATCCAAAAGTCTCTGAAAAGACACTATCATATCTGCCTCCACCACCGTTGCCAGCAGCCCATTCCACACACTCACCACTCTCTGAGTAAAAGACTTACCCCTGACATCTCCTCTGTACCTACGCCCCAGCACATGAAACCTGTGTCCTCTTGTGGCAACCATTTCCGACCTGGGAAAAAGCCTCTGACTATCCACATGATCATGCCTCTCATCATCTTAAACACTACTTCCTCATCAAGGTCATTTGTAAAAATTACAAAGAGGAGGGGTCCCAGCAAAGATCCCTGCTGAACGCCACTGGTCACCGTGCTTCATACAGCATCTACATCCACCCTTTGTCTTCTGTGGGCAAACCAATTCTGGATCCACAAAGCAAGGTCACCTTGGATCCTTGCCTCATTAATTTCTCAATGAGCTTTGCTTGAGGAACCTTATCGAAAGTCTTACTGAAAACCATGCCCACGACATCCAATGCTCTACCTTCATCACTGTGCTTTGTTGCATCTTCAAAGAATTCAATCTGGTTCGTAAGGCATGACCTGCCCTTAACAAAGCCATGCTGACTATCCCTGATCAGATTATGTCTCTCCAATTGTCTCAAGTCCTGCCTCCCAGGATCTTCTCCAACCACTTGCCCACCACTGAAGCAAGACTCCATAACATACAGGAGCAGAAGTAGGCCATTTGGCCCATCGAGACTGCACCGTCACTCAATCATGGGCTGATCCAATTCTTCCAGTCATCCGCATTCCCCTGCTTTCACCCAATACCCTTCGATGCCCTGCCTAATCAAGAAACTATCTATCTCTGCCTTAAATACACCCAATGACTTGGCCTCCACAGCCGCTCGTGGCAACAAATTCCACAGATTTACAACCCTTAGACTAAAGTAATTTCTCCGCATCTCAGTTCCGAAAGGTCATCCTTCAATCCTGAAGTCGTGCCCTCTTGTCCTAGACTCCCCTACCACGGGAAATAACTTTTCCATATCTAATCAGTTCAGGCCTTTCAATGTTCAGAGTGTTTCTGTGAGAACTCCCTCATTCTCCTGAACTCCAGGGAATACAGCTCAAGAGCTGCCGGACGTTCCTCATGCGGTAACTGTTACGAACACAAAAGTCTCAGCAGCAATGGAACGCCTGGAGTCTGGTTTTGCTGTTAACAAAACACTGTTTTATTAGTAACCACGTCATTTAGTAACTTAAACCAGGTAAATCAAGAGTTAATGCTGTTAAATCCCCGAACTTCTTCAAGCTTAGGTGGTAAATGATACAGTCTTACGATGATGTGGTAAGGAAATTCAATTCGGTCCACGGGATTGAAGTGAGAGAGAGAGAGAGATGTGTAATCCAAGTAAACAGATGTTGTCGATGTCCTCCAAATCTTCTAAGTTAGCCAAACATGACCAGCTTAAGAGCGCCATCTCCAAGTGATAATCTACCAACCCAAGCAGGGGTTAGACACACCAGTAGAGGCCACAGGGTCGCCCTCAAACGCACTAATAGTCATGGATCGATTCCTCTTAATCGATCCTCAGCCCCACCCTTGTGGGCACTTAAAAGTTCAGTGGCAATTCCGCCACCAGCCTTTGTGCATCTGCGTGTCCCAGGAAAGAGACAGTGACACTTGTTTAAATGCCGGTGTGCTGAACAGCAGCTGTCCATCATGTAGCGTTCTCGTTCTTTCTCTCTCTCTCTCCCTCTCCCCCCTTCTCCCTCTCCCTCTCTCCCTCTCCCCCTCCCTCTCTCGCTCCCTCTCTCTCTCCCCCTCCCTCCCCCTCTCTCCTCCTCCTTCCCCCTCTCTCCTCCCTCTACTTGTGCTGTACGTCTCTTTCTCTCTTACAGGCATGATTCTTAAAGGCACAGTCCATAATGAATAAAACTTAAGATTTCATTGCAGTAACCATTTCATACCTGGAATCATTCTCGTGAATCTTCTCTGAGCCATCACGAATGTCAATATATCCTTTCCAAAATGAGGAGCCCAATCCTGTACACAATACTCCAAGTGTGGTCTCCCGAGTGCCTTATAAAGCCACAACATCACATCACTGCACTTATATTCTATACCTCTAGAATTTTGCCTTATTCACAACCGGCTCAACCTGGAGGTTCACCTTTAGTGTATCTAGCACAAGGACTCCCAAGTCTCTTTGCATTTCTGCATTTTGAATTCTCTCCCCATCTAAATCATAGTCTGCCCATTTATTTCTTCTACCGAAGTGCATGACCACACACTTTCCAACATTGTATTTCATTTACCACTTCTTTGCTATTCCCCTAAACTATCTAAGTCTCTTTGCAGGCTCTCTGTTTCCTCAACACTACCCGCTCCTCCACCTGTCTTTTTATTATCGGCAAATTTAGCCATAAATCCTTTAATATCATAGTCAAAATCATTGACATGTATCATAAAAAGCAGCGGTCCCAACTCTGACCTCTGTGGAACTCCACTGGTAACATGAAGCCAGCCAGAATAGGATCCTTTATTCCCACTCTTTGTTTTCTGCTGATCAGCCAATGCTCCACCCACTTTAATAACTTCCCTGTCATACCATGGGCTTTTATCTTGCTAAGCAGCCTCATGTGCGGCACATTGTCAAAGGCCTTCTGAACATCCAAGTACAACACGTCTACTGCATCTCCTTTGTCTACCCTGCTTGTAATTTCCTCAAAGAATTGCAGTAGGTTTGTCAGGCAGGATTTTCCTTTCAGGAAACCATGCTGGCTTTGGCCGATCTTGTCATGTGCCTCCAGGTACTCCATAATCTTATCTCTAACAATCGATTCCATCAACTGCCAGCCATTGATGTCATGCTAGCAGGTCTATAGTTCCCTTTCTGTTGCCTCTGACCCTTCTTAAATAGCGGAGTAACATTTGTTATTTTCCAGTCATCTGGTACAATGCCAGAATTTATCAATTCTTGAAAGATCATTGTTAATGCCTCCGCAATCTCTCCAGCTATTTTCATCAGAACCCGAGGGTGCATTCCATCAGGTCCTGGAAATTTATCCACCCTCAGACCATTAAATTTCCAGAGCACCTTCTGAGTCGTAATTGTCACTGCACAAACTTCACTTCCCTGATAGTCTTGAATGTCTGGTACGCATTCAGTTCCTCTTACTTCTCAGCAACTCTCATTACAGTAACTCCAGCGATATTTTATATTGGTCCTATATCTACCCTCGACTTTCTTTTACCCTTTATATACTTAAAAAATGCTTTCCATATCTTCTTTGATATTAGTCACCAGCTTCCTCTCATAATTCATCTTTTCCTTCTGAATGACCTTCTGTTTTCTTCTGCAAGTTTTTAAAAGCTTCCCTATCTTCTATCTTCCTACTAGCTCGAGCTTCCTTGTATGTCCTCTTTTGCTTTTACTTTGGGTCTGACTTCACTTGTCAGCCACAGTAGTGTCCTTCTTCCCTTTGAAAGTTTCTTCTTATTTGGAATACATCTGTCTTGCATTTCCCTCATTTTTCGCAGAGACGCCACCCGTTGCTGCTGTGCTGTCCTTCCTGCAAATGTCCCTTTTCAGTCAACTGCAGCCAGTTCCCCTCTCGTCCATTTTTATTTCCTTTATTCCACTGAAGTACTGACACATTGGATTTTATTTTTTCCCTCTCAAATTTCAACGTGAATTTGATCATATTGTGATCACTGTTCCCTAAGGGTTCCTTAACCTTAAGCTGCCTTATCACCTCCAGATCATTGTACATGACCCAGTCCAGCACAGCCGATCCCCTAGTGGGCTCAACAACCAGCTGTTCTTAAAAGCCATCCCTCAGACATTCTACAAATTCTTTCTCTTGAGGTCCTCCTAATTCAGTTTCATGTTAAAATCGCCAATGATTATCATGACATTGCCTTTCTGTCAGGCCTTTTCTATCGCCTGTAATCCACATCCCGACGACTGTTTGGACAACTGCCATTAGGGTCCTTTTACCCTTGCCATTTAACTCAACCCATAGAGACTCATGACCCTATCATGTGGAGAAGATGGTGAGGAAAGTTTTTGGTCTGCTGGCCTTTATAAATCAGAGCATTGAGTACAGGAATTGGGATGTAATGTCAAAACTGTACAAGGCATTGGTGAGGTCGAATTTGGAGTATTGTGTACAGTTCTGCTCACCGAGTTATAGGAAAGATATCAACAAAATATAGAGAGTACAGAGAAGATTTACTAGAATGTTACCTGGGTTTCATCACGTAAGTTACAGGGAAATGCTGAACAAGTTAGGTCTTTATTCTTTGGAGCGTAGAAGGTTGAGGGGGAACATGATAGAGGTATTTAGAATAATGAGGGGGATAGATCGAGTTGACGTGGATAGACTTTTTCCATTGAGAGTAGGGGAGATTCAAACAAGAAGACATGAGTTGAGAGTTCGGGGGCAAAAGTTTAAGGGTAACACGAGGGGGAATGTCATTACTCAGAGAGTGGTAGCTGTGTGAAATGAGCTTCCAGTAGAAGTGGTAGAGGCAGGTTTGGTATTGTCACTTAAAGTAAAATTGGATAGGTACATGGACAGGAAAGGAATGGAGGGTTATGGGCTGAGTGCGGGCCAGTGGGACTAGGTGAGTGTAAGTGTCCGCATGGACTAGAAGGGCCGAGATGGCCTGTTTCCATGCTGTAATTGTTATATGGTTAGACGGTTACACCTTACAATCCTATGTCATCTCTTTCCAATGATTTAATATTATTTTTATCCATAGAGCCACACCACCCTCTCTGCCCAGTAACCTATCATTGTGATACACCGTATATCCTTGGACGTTCAACTCCCAACGGCAGCCACCTTTTATTCAAGTTTCAGAGATTGTCCAAGTTGCCAATCTGCAGCTGAATTTCAAAATCGTCCATTTTAATCCTTATGCTCTGTACATTCAAATAACACTCTCAGCCCAGGATTTGTTGCTTTCTGTTTTAACTGCCCCACATCTCTATTGTTCCTCATGCCACTGGCTTTGATTAAGCCTCATCTCCTGACCATTCTTTCTACAATCTCTGTTGCACGCTATCTCCGATTTATTTCTGTTTCCCTTTTCCTCAGCCCCATCACTCCGATTCCCATCCCCACGCCAAATCAGTTTAAACCCTCCCTAACAGCTCTATTAAATGTGCTGGCTAGGATATTGGACCCCTTCGGGTTCAGGTGTAACCCGTCCTCTTTGTACAGGTCGTACCTCCCCCATAAGAGGCCCCAGTGATCCAGGAATCTTAAGCCCTGCCCCTTACACCAGTCTCTCAGCCACACATTAATACCCCTGATCATGCTATTCTTGCTCTCGCTAGCATGTGGCACAGGCAGCAATCCCGAGGTTACTACCCTAGAGGTCCTGCCTTTCAGCTTCCTACCTAACTCCCTGAATTCTCTCCTCACGCCCTCCTCCTTTTTTCTACCTGTGTCATTTATACCAACGTGTACCGAGACTTCTGGCTGGTCACCCTCTCCCTTCAGAATACTCTGCACCCGATCGGAGAGATCCCGTACCCTGGCACCTGCGAGGCAACACACCACGCGTGTATCTCTGTCAGGCTTGCAGAACCTCCTGTCCGTTCCCCTCACTATTGAATCCTGTGACTACCGCATTCCTCATCTTCCTCTTTCCCTTCTACACCACGGAACCAGCCTCAGTGCCAGAGACCCGATCGTCATGGTCGTCCTCTGTCAGGTCATCCCCCCTCAACCGCATCCAAAGCGAGGTAACGATTACTGAGGGAGATGGCCACTGGGGCACTCTCCACCCACTGGTCTATAATTTCTGGGTTCCCTCTACTCCATTCCCTTAACAAGGGAACAATGTCTTCCAATCCTCTGGTACATCTCCCTTCCTGAGTGGTAATACAAAGGTCATTGCCAGAGGCTCAGCAATCTCCTACCTCGCTTCCCACAGTAGCCCGGGGTATATCTCAGGTTGAGTTGCTCCAGCTTGAGTTGATCTGGGTAAAATTGTGATGCCACAGCTCACATTGACAGGAGATCTTACAGAAACATGTAAAATTATGAAAGGGGTACATAAGCCAGAGGCAGGAAAGTTGCTTCCACTGGTAGGTGAGGGTGGTACGAGAGGACATTGCCTCAAGATTGGGGGATGTGGGATGGAGATGAGGAGGAACTGTTTTTCCCAGAGAGTGGTGAGTCTGTGGATTTCTCTGCCTAATGAAGCAGTGGAGGTGACCTCAGTAAATGTATTTGAGACAACGTTTTATAGATTTTTGCATAGTAGGGGAATTAAGGGTTATGGCGAAACGGCAGTTAGATGGAGATGAGTCCATGGCCAGATCTGCCATGATCTAATTAAATGTCTGAGCAGGCTGGACCGGCTGTGTTTTCACCACAGACTAAAATCCCACCTGAAATATTCTCCTTCACCCGTTGATGTATTTTGCATTGTTGTTGATCCTAGGAGATAAAGATGTACCTCATTCCAGTTGGAATTGTATCTGTGTCTGAAATGAAGTTTTCTATTGTAACTCAGTGTTATCCACAGGAACCGGGGGTACTGAGAACACACCAGCATTTGTTCACTGGAGATCAGTTCTTCAACTGCATTGATTGTACAAGGGATTCAAACGTCTGACTGTCTGAATTGCCAGATGATTGATTGCAGTGAGATATCATTCTCCTTCTCTCAGTGTGGGAAGGGATTCACTCACAGCCTACCCACAGACACACCAGTGAGTTCACCGTGGGGAGATATCATTCTCCTTCTCTCAGTGTGGTAAGGGATTCTCTCACAGCCTACCCACAGACAGGCCAGTGAGTTCACTGTGGGGAGAGACCATCCACCTGCTCTGTTTGAGGGAGGGGAACTACTCAGTCATCCAGTCTGAAGATACATCAGCAAGTTCACACCATAGTGAGATGCTCCACCTGTTCTGACTGTGGGAAGCAATTCATTCTGTCATCGATGCTGAAGATATATCAGAAAATTCACCAGTGAGGAGACGTATCTCAGAGTGTGGGAAGGCACTGACACAATCAACCACACTACAGAGACACCAGCAAGTTCACACGGTGCCATGGCCTCTCCCCACCTCTGAATGGCGAAACAGATTCATTTAGTCATCTCAACTGAACAAGCGTCACCAGTTCACACTGAGAAGATGCCGTTCACCTGCTCAGACTGTGGGAAGGAGTTCACTTCGTCATCTCAACTGAAGGTACACGGGCGAGTTCACACTGGGGAGAGGCCGTTCACCTGCTCAGACAGTGGGAAGCGATTCACTCGGTCATCTCACCTACTGAGACACCAGCTGGTTCACACTGGGGAGAAACCATTCATCTGCGCAGAATGTGGGAAGGCATTCACTCGGTCATCTGACCTGACGGTACATCAGCGAGTTCACACTGGGGTGAGTCCGTTCACCTGCTCTGAATGTGGGAAAGGTTTCACGCACTCATCCAAACTACAGAGACACTTGCTGGTTCACACTGGGGAGAGGCCATTCACCTGCATTGAATGTGGGAAGGGATTCACTCAGTCATCCAAACTACAGACACACTGGCTGGTGCACACTGGGGAGAAACCGTTTGCCTGCTCCGTATGTGAGAAAGGATTCACACGTTCATCTCAACTGAAGGAACATCAGCGAATTCACACTGGGGAGAAACCGTTCACTTGCTCAGACTGTGGGAAGGAGTTCGCTCGTGCAGCTCAGCTGAGCGTACATCAACGATTTCACACTGGGGAGAAACCATTCAGCTGCTCTGAATGTGGGAAGAGATTCACTCTGTCATCTGACATGAAAATACATCAGCGAGTTCACACTGGGGAGAGGCCGTTCACCTGCTCGGACTGTGGGAAGCGATTCATTCGGTCATCTGAACTGAACACACATCAGTGCTTTCACACTGGGGAGAAACCGTTCATTTGCTCAGACTGTGGGAAAAGATTCACTCTGTCATTTCGTCTACTGAGGCACCAGTTAGTTCACACTGGGGAGAAACCGTTCATTTGCTCAGACTGTGGAAAGGAGTTCGCTCGATCATCTGGCTTGAAAATACATCAGCGAGTTCACACTGGGGAGAGGCCGTTCACCTGCTCAGACTGTGGGAAGGAGCTTGCTGGGTTATCGGACTTGAAAATACATCTGCGAGTTCACATTGGGGACAGGCCGTTCAACTGCTCTGTGTGTGGGAAGGGATTCACTCACTCATCCACCCTACAGAGACACCAGCTGGTTCACACTGGGGAGAGGCCATTCACCTGTTCTGAATGTGGGAAGGGATTCACGCAGTCATCCAACCTTTTGTCACACCAGCGAATCCACACTGGGGAGAGGCCGTTCACCTGCTCAGATTGTGGGAAGGCATTTGCTCACTCATCCACCCTTTTGTCACATCAGCGAATCCACACTGGGGAGAGGCCGTTCACCTGCCCTGAATGTGGGAAGGGATTCACTTGGTCATCCAAGCTACAGAGACACCAGTTAGTTCATACTGGGGAGAAACCATTCACTTTCTCAGATTGTGGGAAGGGATTCACTTAGTCATCTGACTTGAAGCTGCATCAACGAGTTCACACTGGGGACAGACCTTCAGACTATAAGATATAAGACCAGAATGAGGCTGTTTACCCCATCGAGTCTGTTCTGTCATTTTATCGTGTCTGATCCAAATTTCCCCTCTGCTCCAATCACCTGTCTTGTCCCCGTATCCCTTCATGCCCGGATCAATCAAGATTTTATCCACCTCTGCCCTAAATGTACATAAAGAATTGGCCTCCACAGCTGCCTGTGGCACGGAATTTCGCAGATTCACCACTCTCTGTCCGTTCTCTGTCATCTCCGTTCTGAAAGGACACCCCTCTATTCTGATGCTCTGTTCCCTGGTCGTAGACTCTTCCACCACAGGAAGCATCCTTTCCACATCCACTCTATCAAGCCCTTCCACAGTTTGATAAGTTTCAATGAGATCAGCCCTGATTCCTCTGCTGATACAGGCTCAGGCCCATTAAACACTCCTCATATGACAATCCATTCAATCCTGGAATCTGTTTTTGTGAACATTCTCCAGCTTCAGCACATCCTTTCCAAGATAAGCGGCCCAAACCTGTTCTCCAAGTGAGGCCTCACCAGTGATTACCAACTTCCCAAATTACATCCTTGCTTATATATTGTAGATCTCTGGAAATGAATGCTAACGTTGCATTTGCCTTCTACACCACAGACTCATTAGCTGTTAGGGAATCCTGAACATGGACTCCCCGTGTCCCTTTGCATCTCAGTTGTTTGTATTTTCTGCCCATTTCGAAGAAGTTAACACTTTCATTTCTTCTATCAAAATGCATGAACATACACTTCCCAGCACTGTATTCCATCTGCTGTTTTTTCCCCATTCTCTAAATCTATCTCAGTCCTTCTGTACCCTCTCTACCGAAAACTACCTGCCCCTCCTCATGTCTTCATATCGTCTGCAAACCTTGTAACAAAGCCAGCAATTCCGTCTTCCAAACTATTGGAATATAACACAAATCACCAGTCCGAACACAGAGCCCTGAGGAACACCACTAGTAACTGGCAGCCAACCAGAGATGGCTCCCTTTATTCCCAGTCTTTGCCTCCTACCATTCAGCTTGTCATGGTCCGGTCCGTGACGTCTGCGTTCCGGTTCACGGTCCGGTCCGTGGACTCTGGACTCCGGGTCTTCTGGCTGTCCATTGTTTCAGTTGGGCTTAATCACAGGCACCTGATTCTCAAATTGGGGCTGGAATATAAGTCGCCCTGGGTTCAAGTGTGGTTGCTGGTTCATCTTGTCAGTATCCTGTTCTCGCCTCTGTGGGGTTCGTCTTGACAGTATCCTCTCCTTGCCTCTGTTGGGTAAGACAGGCCTGAGGCTGGACTGTTCCCTTCCCTTCCCCTTCTTTCAGCAACCCACGCCTGAAGCCTTGCCTGCAACCTCACCTGCGTCCACCCCTGTTATCACTGTCAAGTTTAACCGCTGGAGTGAGACTGGAGCCTTGCCCCGCCAACAGAAGAAACTATCTATCTAGGAGCTTGGAACTGTCTCTTTGTGTCCCGATGTTTAGTGTCCGTGTATGAGTCCCGGCCCTACGTCCTGTCCCCGAGGAGGGGTCCTGACTCTACGTAAAGCCCCGGCCCTACGTCCTATCCCCAAGGAGGGGTCCTGACTCTACGTAAAGCCCCGGCCCTACGTCCTATCCCCAAGGAGGGGTCCTGACTCTATGTAAAGCCCCGGCCCTACGTCCTGTCCCCAAGGAGGGGTCCTGACTCTATGTAAAGCCCCAGCCCTACGTCCTGTCTCCAAGGAGGGGTCCTGACTCTATGTAAAGCCCCGTCCCTACGTCCTGTCCCCAAGGAGGGGTCGTGGCTCTGTGTAAAGCCCCGGCCCTACGTCCTGTCTCCAAGGAGGTGTCCTGACTCTGTGTAAAGCCCCGGTCCTACGTCCTGTCCCCAAGGAGGGGTCCTGACTCTATGTAAAGCCCCGACCCTACGTCCTGTCCCCAAGGAGGGGTCCTGACTCTATGTAAAGCCCCGGCCCTACGTCCTGTCCCCAAGGTGGGGTCCTGGCTCTGTGTAAAGCCCCGGCCCTACGTCCTGTCCCCAAGGAAGGTTCCTGACTCTATGTAAAGCCCCGGCCCTACGTCCTGTCCCCAAGGAGGGGTCCTGACTCTATGTAAAGCACCGGCCCTACGTCCTGTCCCCAAGGAGGGGTCCTGGCTCTGTGTAAAGCCCCGGCCCTACGTCCTGTCCCCAAGGAGGGGTCCTGACTCTATGTAAAGCCCCGGCCCTACGTCCTGTCCCCAAGGAGGGGCCCTGACTCTATGTAAAGCCCCGGCCCTATGTCCTGTCCCCAAGGAGGGGTCCTGACTCTGTGTATGAGTCCCGGCCCTACGTCCTGTCCCCAAGGAGGGGTCCTGACTCTGTGTAAAGCCCCGGCCCTACATCCTGTCCCCAAGGAGGGGTCCTGACTCTGTGTAAAGCCCCGGCCCTACGTCCTGTCCCCAAGGAGGGGTCCTGACTCTATGTAAAGCCCCGGCCCTACGTCCTGTCCCCAAGGAGGGGTCCTGGCTCTGTGTAAAGCCCCGGCCCTACATCCTGTCCCCAAGGAGGGGTCCTGGCTCTGTGTTCTGTGTTCCCGTGCTCGGGTCCAAGGCTCAGTAGGAAGACTGTTTGCCGCTACTCGAGTGGACTGTCGTTGTTTGTTGTTCCGTGTCCAAGTCCAGTCCAAGTCTCAGGCTCCGTGTCAAGTCCAGTCCGGGTCAAAGTCTCCGAGGAGGTTTCCAGTCCGGGTCAAAGTCTCCGAGGAGGTTTCCAGTCTATGTTCGAGGCTCCGAGGAGGTTCCCAGTCCTGTTAACTTGCCACGTCCAGTCCTTGTCTGGAACCGGAGTCCGAGCCCGAGTCAAGACCCAGGTTCCAGGTCCCCGTCCAGTCTCTGGCTCGGAATCCTTGTCCAGGTTCCTAGTTCCCAGTTCTTAGTTCCTCGTCCAGGTCTCACCTTCCTACTCTGGTCCTAGCCCATGCCCTGTCACCTAGTCTTGTCCAGTGTCGTTTCTTCCCCACTTCTTTCCTGTTACACCTAGTCCTCTCCCTAGTACTTCAGTGTCTGTGTCTTGCATTTGGGTCCGTTCCCAACGCCCACCTTATGGCACAGCCACTGTTTAATCCATGCTAGAGTCTCCACTGTAATACCTAGGGTTTATTACCCTAGGTAATTTCTGAGGTAAGGGCATGTTCGGCACAGCCTGTATTGTACTGTAGGTTTTCTATGTTTCTATGGCTTATGGTCTTCAGTGGAAGATTAAAGGCAGAGCCTTGCAGCAGTTTCTTTCCGTTGGACCTTTGAGCAGCGGCCAGTCAGCATTTGGGTTTGCTCAGCAAGAACTGAAAGTTGTGCAGGAGCGAGTGGAGCGGTCAGTGTCAGAGTGAATGGAGTCCGAGTGGAGCGGTCAGTGTCAGAGTGAATGGAGTCCGAGTGGAGCGGTCAGTGTCAGAGTGAATGGAGTCCGAGTGGAGCGGTCAGTGTCAGAGTGAATGGAGTCCGAGTGGAGCGGTCAGTGTCAGAGTGAATGGAGTCCGAGTGGAGCGGTCAGTGTCAGAGTGAATGGAGTCCGAGTGGAGCGGTCAGTGTCAGAGTGAATGGAGTCCGAGTGGAGCGGTCAGTGTCAGAGTGAATGGAGTCCGAGTGGAGATTCTGAGGCTTTAGCTGTCAGTGATGGGAGCCTTCAGTCACAGAAGGTATAATTAAGCTGAAGGTAGAGATTTTTTTGCCCCCTTCTTTTCAGTTGCTCAGTGAGAACAGTAGAGATTACAGGTGGTGTAGTGGAAAGCTCCTCTTGTGGGATGCGTGAAACCAGGGACACCTCCAGTGTCCCCGATCACTACACCTTCGAGAAGTGGATCCGGCTGCAGCTTCTAACAACCTGCATTAAGAGGCTGGAACCGGATGAACACCAGATCATTCTGGAGGCTTCAGGGGTGATAGATGGGATGTTTAGAGAGGTGGTTACACCCAAAGTGCAGGACACAGGAAACTGGGTGACAGCCAGGGAAAGGAAAGGGGTTATACAGACATACAGAGTACCCCTGTGGTCATCCCCTCAACAACTGGGGTATCGTTCTGGATACTGTTTTGGGGTGTGGGGGTGATCCAGCCAGGGTAAGTAACAGCCTCTGGGTCTCTGTCTCTGTGACTCAGAAGGGAAGAGGGGAGAATAGTCAAGCTGTGTGATAGGTGATGCATCAATTAAGGAAACGGACTGGATTTTGTGGGTGAGAACGAGATTTCAGGATGGTCCTGTGTGCCGTGGGTCCGGGACATCTCTGGTCGAGTGTTCAGCATTCTTAAGGAAAGGGAATAGTGAACGTCGTGGTCCACGTGGGTACCAATAATATGGGCAGGTGGAGTATTGAGGTTCAACAAAAGGGGTTCAGGGAGTGTGGTGCTAAGTTCAAGGGTTGTAATCTTGGGATTGCCACTGTGCCACGTGCCAGAAACAGGAAGGCTAAGGAATCGGCGCAGGAGGGAAGGTATCAGATTTTCAGATTATTTGAGCCAGCGAGGATTGCGGTGTTGCGTTGGGGGAGAGGGTGGCATCGTTGATGGAGGGTGGAGCAGGCAGGTCTCTCTCTCTCACACAAACATATGCAGTGTGGGTATGGAGCGTAAGGAAGAGCGGGTTGAGTGGGAGAAGAGTGAGAAGGGGAATGAGGAGGATGAGGTTAGGGCTCCTTCTCAAAGACCCAGACTCACCCACCCCTTCCCCTCTGGAATTGGTCCCATTCCGTACCCCAGGTTGGGGGTGAGCATTGAGTTGCCTTGTCAACCAGAAAATGAATGGTTCAACAACAGCTGGTTAACACACTTTGATAATAAATTTACGTTGAACTTGATTATTGAAATGTACTGTTTGTAAAACATGTACTGATGAGAAATGGTCTCAGTGAAGGTCCGAGAGTGGAAAATGAACCGGTGTTCAGCCCCACTTCTCCGTGCCGGACAAGAACCCCTATCGGAGTCTGTCCCATCTGTCTGTGCTTGACACATCTCCCTCTAATGTTTCCTCTTTCTGTCCCTGTCCCAGTGACTTTTATTTCCCTTTCTCCTGTCTTCTCCCCATAACCTTTGACATCCTTAATAATCAAGCATTGATTAACTTATGTTTTAAATAAAACCTGTGAAGAGCAAACCAAGCTGAAATGGGGTCGAGAGTTGACCCCCCTGTGAACTATGCTGCTAATGAGAGAGAGAGAGCGAGAAGAGGGGGGGGGGAGGCGCCCGCCACAGATGAGAGACAGAGAGACATGATTTAATATTATGGCTCCTTGGCTGATTGTTTACCTTTGCTCCAAGGACACTTTTGCCTGCTTGTAAGATTCTTGCACAGTCAGCAAGGCGGAGCCGGTTTGATGGACAGCCGGTGTCTAGCAAGTGATGATAAAAAGCAGCTCTGCTGAGACACACCACGGGACACTGAAAGAGTGTTGTGCACCCATGTGAAGGTGCGGGTTTGGAGGATCGATCAGGAGCTCACAGTGTGTGAAAGGTGCGACCGGTGTGGGCTTGTTTGTGTGTCCACCCTTGCCTGGGTGACAGGTCCACCACTGAAGAACGGTCGTACATGGTCATAGTCAATGACCACAACAGGACAGGAAGCCAACGGACAGTTCGATGGTAACGTGTCTCTCTCACTCCCTCTCTCTCTCTCCCTCCCTCTCTCCCCCTCCCTCTCTCCCTCCACCTAAACTGAACTGAACTCTTCACCATCGTAAGACTATCCATTTACCCCTAGACTTTGAAAGAGCTTGGTTTTGATTCCTATTTCCACACTTCTGTACATATCATTGCTAACCTGTTTCACATATTTGCATTTTTATAGGACTGTATTGCTTAGTTTACTAATTAACACTATTAGCTACAGTAATACCAGACTCCAAAGTGTGTTTCATTTCTGCTGGTTCGGTAACCCGGTCACGGGGTACGTGACAAACCGATGACTTGGCCTCCGAGCCGGCCATGACAATGAATTTCACAGGATCACTACCTGCAAATCATTGTGGGCAGGTGTTTTCAGGGAGATGCACGGCAGAACTGTCGCAAATGTTCAGGGAACACTGGCATGGCGTTCTGCACAGGTATGTTCCATTGAGGCAGGGAGCACACGGTGGGGTAGAAGAACCATAGTGTACAAAGGATGTAGAAAATCTAGTTGAGAAGAACAGAAAAGCTTATGAAAGCTCCAATAAACTGAGTACAGATGGATTTCTAGAGAATTACAAGGTTACCTGGAAGGAGTGTAAGTGTGAATTAGGAGAGCCAGAAGGGGCCATGAGAAGCCCTTGGTGAGCAGGATTAAGGAAAACACCAAGGCATTCTCCAAGTATGTGAAGAGCAAGAGGATGAGCAATGTGATCGTAGGACCAATAGAGTGCAATACCTGAGTTAGATCAGGTAGAGTTGGTACTTAATGAATAGTTTGCTTCAGTATTCACCAGGGAAGGGGACCTTCACAATTGTGGGGATGACTTACAGCGGATTGAAATGCTTGAGCATATAGACATTAAGAAGGAGGACGTGCTGGAGCACTGGAAAGATATTAAGTTAGACCAGTCACTGGGGCCAGGTGAGATCTACCCCAGGCTACTGTGGGAAGAGAGGGAGAAAATTGCAGAGCCTCTGGCGATGATCTTTGCATTATCAACCAGGACGGGAGAAGTACCAGAGGACTGCAAGTTAGCAAATTCTATCTTCAAATTTGACCAACCAAATATTAATGGTGAAACTCTTGGCAGTGTGGAGGATCTGTGTCCAATAGGAGCTCAAAGCTGCTCCGCAGGTTGACCGTGTTGTTAGAAAGGCGTATGGTGTGTTGGACTTCATCAACTGTGGGGTTGAATTCAGGAGCCATGAGGCAATGTTACAGGGATATAAACCCTTAGTTCCACACCACTTGGAGTACTCTGTTCATTTCTGGTCGCCTCACTACAGGAAGGATGTGGATACTACAGAGAGAGTGCAGAGCAGCGTTACAAAGATCTTGCCTGCATTGGAGAGCATGTCTTATGAGAATAGATTGAGTGAACTTGGCCTTTCCTTCTTGGAGCGACGGAGGACGAGAGGTGACCTGACAGAGTTGAATAAGATGACGAGGGGTTTGATAGTGTGGATAGCCAGAGGCTTTTTCCCAGTGTTGAAATGGGTAACACGAGGGGGCATCGTTTTAAGGTGCTTGGAAATAGGTACAAGGGGAGATGTCAGAGGTACGTTTTACACACAGAAGGGAGCATGGGACGCATTTCCAGTGAAGGTGGTAGAGGCGGATACAACAGGGTCTGTTAAGAGACTCTTATATAGGTACCGTACACGGAGCTTAAAAATAGAGGGCTATACGGCAGGGAAATTCTGAATTAGGATCCATGGTCGACACAACATTGTGGGCAGAAGCGCCTGTAATGTGCTGGGTTACTATGTTCTATGGTCACTCTCCCCTGCTATCAGATTTTCCTTCTCCAGCCCTTGACCTTTCCCACCCGCCTGGCTTCAACTATCACATTCGTGCTAATCCCTTTCCCCTCTGATTATACTGCACACCTTTTGATTCTGGCATTTCCCCCGTCCTTCTCAGTGCTGAAGAAGGGACTCGTCCCGAACCGCCGGCAGTTTATTCTTTTGCACAGATGCTGCCTGAGCTGCTGAGTTCCTTCAGCGTTTTGAGTGAGTGGCTTTGGATTTCCAACATTCGCAGACTCTCCCGTGTAGGCTCCAGGATTCGCCGTGACCAGGAGATCACATGCGCAAGCGTATGGGTCGAAACCTTCCCGAAAATCACGCCTGCGCTCGGTAAACGAAAGGCTGATTGACCTGGCAGCATGTCGGAGCGGCGCTACGGGCGGAGATTTCCCGCGACTGGGGGACAATTACTGTGAGATGCCGACACACCATGGATCCACATCCCGGGACAGTCCGGGTCCTTTCCCTCTCTCTCGGCCCCACGATCCGGATGAATGAATTCACTTTATTTCTGACATCCTTCTCATACATGAGGAGTAACATTCTTTTTGTTAAAGTAATAATAATAAATGAAATAAAAATAATAGTAATGAATAAATAAAACAATTACAATATGCTTATATTGAATAGATTCTAAAAACGTGCAAAAACAGAAATACATTACATTAAAAAAGTGAGGTAGTGTCCAAGGGTACAATGTCCATTCAGGAATCGGATGGCAGAGGGGAAGAAGCTGTTCCTGATTCGCCTAGTGTGTGTCTTCAGGCTCCTGTACCTCCTACCTGATAGTAACAGTAAGAAAAGGACATGCCCTGGGTGCTGGATGTACCCAGAAGAAGCCAGAATAAAAATATGGGGAGGGGAAAGAGGCTAGCTGGAAGGTGGCAGGTGAATCCAGGTGGGAAAGGTCAAGGGTTGGAGAAGAAATAATCTGGTCGGTGAGGAGAGTGCACCAGAGGGGTGAGAGAGAGGGTGGAGGGGACCCGGCGGATGTAGTAGGCAGGTGAGAAGTAAGAGTGTGGAATAGAGGAAGTCGGGGGTGGGGGTGGGTTTGGTCTATCAGAAGGCGAGATCAATATTCACGCATCAGGTTGGAGTACTCAGACTGAATATAAGATGTTGCACCTCCACCCTGACGGGGGAATTCATCCCGGCACAAGAGGAGGCCATCGATCGACATGTCAGAACAGGGATGGGAATCAGTATGGAAATGTTTGGCACTGGGAGGTTCTGCTTGGGACGGATGGTGTGAAGCTGCTCCACGAATTGTTCCCCTAATTGATGAGCTGATGCTCAGGAGGGAGGAGCAACACCTTATATTCCTGGTTCCCTCCAACCTGATGAGCTGAACCATAGTGCACCAGTCTTGTCTGTTTGAATCCAGAGCCCCAAGGGAAGCTGTCTCTCCATCTGAATGATGGTCTTTTTGACCTCCTAAAGACCTGTTTTTGAGTAACAGTAATATTCCGCTGCTCTCCTATGCCCACTTCCCCAGCTGGTCTCCATCCCACTGTAACCTCAGACAACCCTCACTTCCCCCACACACCAGTTCTGGTGCCATCCACAATCTCACTAATTGTTCGATCTGCATTCCCCTCCAAATCATTCACACATGTGTCCAGCACTAGTTCACTGCAAGGTGACAGAAAGGAGTGACAGTAGAGCTCAGCTCAAACAAAGAAGACAAGCGAAACAAAGAGCAGGAGAGTAGTGGTGGAGGGGAACTCGTTAGGTCTGGTGTCCAGAAGGAAACAGAGAGCTCTGTGACTTTCCTGGTGGGAGGGGGAGGTGTACATGAACGGGGTATCTACAGTGACAGTAAGATGATCGTGGCCAAGGAACTTGAAATCGTTGAAAAAATTTCTCCTGTGTTGCCTGGATTTCCAGCATCTGCAGATTTTCGCCTGTTTGTGACCGGGAAATTCCGTTTGTTGTGGACAGAGCAAAGGTACTTGACAAAGTGGACTCCCGATCTACATTGGGCCTCACTGACGTAGCGGAGGCTGAACCAGCAGCATCAGGTAGAGTAGATCAACCTGACAGACTCACAGGTGAAGTGTTGTGTCACCTGGAAGGACGAATGGAGCTGAGAGGGAAAGAAAATGGGAGCGTGTTGAACTTCCCTCGCTTGCAAGGATATGTTCCAGGAGGGAGAATAGTGGGAAGAGACGAATGGAATCCTTGTGGAAAGCAGAAAGTGGAGGGGGAAAATAAAGATGGGAAGGTAGGAAGAGGTTTAGTGAAGATCACCATGCAAATCGATAGGTTTACTAAATCAGCCAGTGTGAATGTGTTTTGTGAGCCCCGCCACCTGCCACGGTTGGTGTCTTTCTCGGGTCAGCTGTCACCTGAATGCGCCGGGGTGGACGGTGGAGGGTTTTACAGAGATGGCGAGTGGCGTAGGGGTGAGGCGGGTTTACAGAATGGTGATGGGTGTAGGGTCAGAAGTGTTTTCACATATGGTGGGGGCTGCAAGGATCGGTGGTGTTAACAGAAATGGGGAGTGGTGTAGGGGTTGGAAGTGTTTTCATAGAGGGTGTTAACAGAAATGGGGAGTGGTGTAGGGGTTGGAAGGGTTTTCACGGGGGTGTTAACAGAAATAGGGAGTGGTGTAGGGGTTGGAAGGGTTTTCACAGGCGATGTTAACAGAAATGGGGAGTGGTGTAGGGGTTGGAAGGGTTTTCACAGGGGGGGTTAACAGAAATGGGGAGTGGTGTAGGGGTTGGAATGGTTTTCACAGGGGGTGTTAACAGAAATGGGGAGTGGTGTAGGGGTTGGAAGGGTTTTCACAGGGGGGGTTAACAGAAATGGGGAGTGGTGTAGGGGTTGGAAGGGTTTTCACAGGGGGGGTTAACAGAAATGGGGAGTGGTGTAGGGGTTGGAAGGGTTTTCACAGAGGGTGTTAACAGAAATGGGGAGTGGTGTGAGGGTTGGAAGGGTTTTCACAGTGGGTGTTAACAGAAATGGGGAGTGGTGTAGGGGTTGGAAGGGTTTTCACAGGGGTGTTAACAGAAATGGGGAGTGGTGTAGGGGTTGGAAGGGTTTTCACAGGGGGTGTTAACAGAAATGGGGAGTGGTGTAGGGGTTGGAAGGGTTTTCACAGAGGGTGTTAACAGAAATAGGGAGTGGTGTAGGGGTTGAAAGGGTTTTCACAGGGGGTGTTAACAGAAATGGGGAGTGGTGTAGGGGTTGGAAGGGTTTTCACAGGGGGTGTTAACAGAAATGGGGAGTGGTGTAGGGGTTGGAAGGGTTTTCACAGGGGGTGTTAACAGAAATGGGGAGTGGTGTGAGGGTTAGAAGAGTTTTCACAGGGGGTGTTAACAGAAATGGGGAGTGGTGTAGGGGTTGGAAGGGTTTTCACAGGGGGTGTTAGCAGAAATGGGGAGTGGTGTAGGGGTTGGAAGGGTTTTCACAGAGGGTGTTAACAGGAATGGGGAGTGGTGTAGGGGTTGGAAGGGTTTTCACAGAGGGTATTAACAGATATGGGGAGTGGTGTAGGGGTTGGAAGGGTTTTCACAGAGGGTATTAACAGATATGGGGAGTGGTGTAGGGGTTGGAAGGGTTTTCACAGAGGGTGTTAACAGAAATGGGGAGTGGTGTAGGGGTTGGAAGGGTTTTCACAGAGGGTGTTAACAGAAATGGGGAGTGGTGTAGGGGTTGGAAGGGTTTTCACAGAGGGTATTAACAGATATGGGGAGTGGTGTAGGGGTTGGAAGGGTTTTCACAGAGGGTGTTAACAGAAATGGGGAGTGGTGTAGGGGTTGGAAGGGTTTTCACAGAGGGTATTAACAGATATGGGGAGTGGTGTAGGGGTTGGAAGGGTTTTCACAGGGGGTGTTAACAGAAATGGGGGGTGGTGTAGGGGTTGGAAGGGTTTTCACAGGGGGTGTTAACAGAAATGGGGGGTGGTGTAGGGGTTAGAAGGGTTTTCACAGGGGGTGTTAACAGAAATGGGGAGTGGTGTAGGGGTTGGAAGGGTTTTCACAGAGGGTGTTAACAGAAATGGGGAGTGATGTGGGGGTTGGAAGGGTTTTCACAGAGGGTGTTAACAGAAATGGGGAGTGGTGTAGGGGTTGGAAGGGTTTTCACAGAGGGTGTTAACAGAAATGGGGAGTGGTGTAGGGGTTGGAAGGGTTTTCACAGGGGGCGAGGGGTTCAGGTATGCTTCTCCACCACTGTGGAAATGTACTTCACCTGTCGCACCAAAATGGCCTGTAACCAGCTGGAACCTGTGTTGTATCAGAGGGCTTTGCTAATAATGTTCGTGCAACATGGTACCTGAGCACTTGAGTGCAGACCCGCAGCTGTGATTCAGCAGACAACGGAGTGCACCCTGTCCGTGAACTTGTGTCCATCGGGGTGACCGCACTGTCTGTGTTTTGTTTTCGGACAAAGCTATTACCAGCTCTTGTGCATTGCTCATCGTCCCTTCTGCCAGTAAATATAAAAGCGCTTATGATCGATCCACTCGGTGTTAGTTGTTGTTGGTTTGGAAGACGTAGTGAAAAGCTGCTGAACACCATCTCCTACCTGGACACTCACTCTTACCTGCTCCCGCAGCTTCCTCCGCATCGCTTCGCCATCTCACCGCTACACCGCTCGTCGTAGGAACTGAAATACTCATTCCGTTCATTGAGTCTTCTCCACCACTCGAATTTCCCCCTAAACTCCATACTGCTGCTTTCTCCACGTCAGCTTCGACACCGTTATTAATCAACAACCCACCATTTATTGACTTAGAGTTCAGACAAACTTGGGATGTTTTCTCTGGAGTGAAGGAGCATCAAGGTGACCGGAAAGAGTTTGATTAGATTACGAGAGGTATAGACAGAGTAGATAGCTGCCATTTTTAACCTTCTGCGTCAGAATGTCTACTCGCAGACAGCATGCATTTGGAGAGATGAGGGAGCTGTGGAATTCATTGCCACGGACGGCTCAGAGGCCAAGTCATCGGGTTTATTTAAAACAGAGGCTGATCAGTGCTTGATCAGTAAAGGTGTCAAAGGTCATGGGGAGAAGGCAGGGAATGGGGCTGAGGAGGAAAATAAAAGACACTGGGAGAGGTACAGAAAGAGGAAACATTAGAGGGAGATGGGTCAAGCACAGAGAGACGGGACAGACTCCGATAGGGGTTCTTGTCTGGCACGGAGCAGTGGGGCTGATCACCGGTTCATTTTGCACTCTCGGACCTTCACTGAGACCATTTCTCATCAGTACACGTTTCACAAACAGTACATTTCAATGTTCAAGTTCAAAGTAAATTTATTATCAAAGTGTGTTAACCAGATGTTATCGAACAATTCCTTTTCTTGTTGACAAGGCAACTTAACGCTTACCCCCAGCCTGGGGGAGGGAATGGGACCAATTCCAGAGGGGGAGGGTTGCGTGAGTCTGGGACTTTGTGAAGAAGTCCTAACTCCATCCTCTTCATTCCGCTTTTCCCTTCTCACTCCCGTCCCTCCCACTCCACTGATGTGTTTGTGTGTGTGTGAGAGAGACAGAGAAAAAAAGAGAGACAGAGTGAGAGAGAGACCTGTGTGCCCAGTCACACTGCATCAACGACGTGCTCTCCCCACCATCACACTCACATACCTCTGTACACAGCAATCCTCACCAGCTCGAATGATCCAAAAATCTTATCCCCTCCCTCCTGCACCCTCCTTAGCCACGTGTTAAACTGTATAATCTTCTGATCCCTGCCACATCACACAGATGGCAGTCCTGAGATCACAGGCCTGGAGGAGCTGCCCTTTCAATTAGCACCTCACTCCCTGAACTCCCTTTACAGAACCTCGTTACTCTACCAGCCCATCTCATTGTTACCCACATGGACCACGACCTTCACTGTCCACCCTCCTGAGGAATGCTGAGCACTCGACCTGAGATGACCCAGATGCCAGCATGCAGGAGGGAACACACCATCCTGGAATTTCATTCTCACCTACAGAACATCCTGTCAGTTCCCTGAGCTAACAAGCCACGTATCACCACAGCTCACCACGTCTCCTCCCTTCCCTTCTCAGTCTCAGAGCCAGACTAAGTGCCAGAGACCCTGTTGCTGAATCACCTCTGACCACAGCTCACCTCGTCTCCTCCCTTCCCTTCTCAGTCTCAGAGCCAGACTAAGTGCCAGAGACCCTGTTGCTGAATCACCTCTGACCACAGCTCACCTCATCTCCTCCCTTCCCTTCTCAGTCTCAGAGCCAGACTAAGTGCCAGAGACCCTGTTGCTGAATCACCTCTGACCACAGCTCACCTCGTCTCCACCATTCCCTTCTCAGTCTCAGAGCCAGACTAAGTGCCAGAGACCCTGTTGCTGAATCACCTCTGACCACAGCTCACCTCGTCTCCTCCCTTCCCTTCTCAGTCTCAGAGCCAGACTAAGTGCCAGAGACCCTGTTGCTGAATCACCTCTGACCACAGCTCACCTCGTCTCCTCCCTTCCCTTCTCAGTCTCAGAGCCAGACTAAGTGCCAGAGACCCTGTTGCTGAATCACCTCTGACCACAGCTCACCTCGTCTCCTCCCATCCCTTCTCAGTCTCGGAGCCAGACTAAGTGCCAGAGACCCTGTTGCTGAATCACCTCTGACCACAGCTCACCTCGTCTCGTCCCTTCCCTTCTCAGTCTCAGAGCCAGACTAAGTGCCAGAGACCCTGTTGCTGAATCACCTCTGACCACAGCTCACCTCGTCTCCTCCCTTCCCTTCTCAGTCTCGGAGCCAGACTAAGTGCCAGAGACCCTGTTGCTGAATCACCTCTGACCACAGCTCACCACGTCTCCACCCTTCCCTTCTCAGTCTCAGAGCCAGACTAAGTGCCAGAGACCCTGTTGCTGAATCACCTCTGACCACAGCTCACCACGTCTCCTCCCTTCCCTTCTCAGTCTCAGAGCCAGACTAAGTGCCAGAGACCCTGTTGCTGAATCACCTCTGACCACAGCTCACCTCGTCTCCTCCCTTCCCTTCTCAGTCTCAGAGCCAGACTAAGTGCCAGAGACCCTGTTGCTGTGACTTTCCTTTGCCAGGTCATCCCCCCATCCCTGACTGTACCTAAAGTGATACCTGTGTTCTTCAGAGGGATGGACACAGGGGTAAACTGCACTCTCTGTTTCCCCCTTCCCATTCCTGACAGTCACCCAGTTTCCTGTGCCGTGCACCTTGGGTGCAACTACCTCTCAAATGTCCTACCTATCACCCCTTCAGCCTCCCGAATGATCTGGAGTTCATCCAGTTCCAGCTCCAACTCCGTAATGTGAATTGTTCGGAGCTGAAGCTGGATGCCCTTCTCACAGGTGTAGTTATCAGGTACACAGGAGGGTCCCCTGCCTTCCCACATCCCACAAAGCAGCTTTCCATCATCCCGCCTGTCATCTCCACTGTTCCAACTGAGAAAATGTAAAGAAGGGGCAAAAAAAATTCTACCTCCGTCATGATTTTGCCTTCTCCAACTGACTGCTCTCCCCACTGAAACCTCAAAGAATTAAAGCCTCGAAGTCTCCGCTCCAACTCTGTCCACTCCAACAACGACCGCTCCACTTGCTCCTGCTAATGAATGTTTTCTTGATAATCCATCCTGACTGTGGAGTGGCCACTGCTGAAAGCTCAAAAATAACCTGCCCTGAACCACTGCCTTTAATACTCCATTGGGGAACCTGAGTGAATTACTTCCTCTCAAGCTTCTGATCTCTCTGATTCACGATGGGTCAAAACTTGATATGGCGACACAAGGATGAATTACTGATTGAAGCCCATCCCTTTATTCAGTGACCCCCAGTAAAGAACTTTATAAAAAGAGGGTTGAACTTCAAATGGAGCACAGTTTGTTATTATCTTCCTTGATTGAAAATCAGTTAATTAAATCCAGAACCCAGTTTTATGTACTTATTGGCTATTCAATTGAAAACTGCTTTGGTTAAACGACAAATCATTAAGATTCGTAAATGAGATGGCACTTTGACGATTGATCATAAAGAGATAAATAAAGCCTTTGAAGATTTTTATAACTCTTTATATCAATCAGAATTTGTTGAGGATTCTTCCATAATGGATGAATTTTTAAGAAAATTGAATATCCCAAAATTAACAGCAGAAGATTGTGTATTTCTACACTCACCTATTATGGAAACCAAAATAAAAGAGGTTATTTTTCAATGAATTTGGCTAAAGCCCCTGGTCTGGACAATTATACTGCTGAATTTTTTTAACTACTTTTCTTCTATACTCACTCCTTGGCTTTGTAAAATTTTTAAAGATGCATTAATTGTAGGTAAATAACCACAATCTTTTCATGATGCCACCATTTCTCCAACTCTTAAAAAAAATAAAGACCCCACTGAATGTGCATCCTATCGGCCAATATCCTGGCTGAATACGGATTCTAAGATTTTTACCAAAATTCTGGCCACTAGATTAGAAAATATATTACCTCAAATTATCTCTGAGAATCAGACTGGATTTATTAAAAACCATTATTCATTTTTAACATTAGAAAATTAATTAATATAATTTATACTTCTTCATCTAGCATACCAGAAAAAGCGTTCGATAGAGTTGAATGGCCATATTTATTTAATACATTGCAGAATTTTAATTTTAGCTTGAAATTTATATCATGGATTAAATTAATATATTATAAACCTTTGGCTTTGGTTCTTACCAATAATCAAAGATCTCCTTTTTTCCGTTGTCCCGTGGTACGAGGCCTTTAAGTCCTCTATTATTTGACATTGCTTTGGAACCTTTAGCCGTTGCCATTCGTGAATCACCTAATATTTTTGGTATTACCCGTGGGTAAGGGACTTATAAGTTATCATTATATGCTAATGATTTGTTACTATACATATCTGACCCTGAGAGATCTATTCCTGCTATTTTATCCTTGCTTGCTCAGTTTAGTAGCTTTTCCAGCTACAAACTGAATTTTAATAAGAATGAATTATTTCCATTAAATATGCAAGTTTCAATTTATAAACACTTACCATTTAAAGTTGTCACAGATCATTTTACTTATTTGGGTATTAAAATTACCAAAAATCATAAGGGTTTATTTAAAGTTAATTTTTTTACCTTTAATTGAACAAATCAAGCAACTTGTTACCAGGTGGTCCCCATTATCTCTGTCATTGGTTGGTCCAGTAAACACTATCAAGATAATAGTATTACCCAAATTTTTATATTTATTCCAAGCATTACCAATTTTTATTCCTAAATCTTTTTTTGATATTATTGACTGCAAAATATCCTAGTATGTGTGGGAGAATAAAAATCCTAGATTAAGTAAAAAATATTTACAGAAGCCCAAGAAGGAAGGTGGTTTTGCTTTGCCAAACCTGAGATTTTACTATTGGGCAGTTAATATTCAATATTTAATATTTTGGACACAAGAATTGGGCATAGTACCTTGCCCACAATGGGTAAATTTGGACTGTAAATCTGTACAAGACTTCTCATTGTTTTCTATTTTATGATCTTCGCTTCCTTTTGCTTTATCTAAACCGAATAAACAAATAACTAATCCTATAGTTAAACATACATTAAGAATATGGTTTCAATTTTATAAATTCTTTGGCTTGAAACATCAAGCCCTATTATATCTAACTTCTTTTTCCAGCCCTCTTTTATGGACCAAGCCTTTGTGTTATGGAAAACAAAAGGTATAACATGTTTTCGTGATCTATTTTTAGATAACAGTTTTATGTCCTTTGAACAGCTATCCAACCTAAAGCTCCTTTTTTTTTAGATACTTGCAAGTTAGAAATTTCATGAATGTTAGTATTTTCTGAAATTATGTCCAATGGACATTACAGAAAAAATTCTAGCTCTGAATCCTTGCCAGAAGGGTTAAGTAGCCATCATTTATCATATGATCATGAAAATACAGCCAGGAGTATCAGAAATAATTAAGAAGGAATGGGAAAAAGAACTTGACTGTCTTATACCCACAGAGCAGTGGGAGAAAATTTTACAATTAGTCAATTCTTCTTCTATTTGTGCTAAACATGCCCTAATACAATTTAAGGTTGTTCATAGGGCTCAAATGTTCTTAGGATAAACTCACTCGATTTTATTCTTATGTTAATCCAACCTGTGACAGATGTCATTCTGAAGTCGTTTCATTGACCCACATGTTCTGGTCTTGCCCCTGTTTGCAAAATTATTGGAAAGATATTTTTGGTATTATTTCAACAGTTCTGAATATCAAATTGCAACCGCATCCTATTACTGCAATTTTCGGTTTACCAATGATGGATAATAGTCGTTTATTTCCCCTCAGCCCGGCGGATGATTGCATTTGTTACATTAATGGCTAGAAGATCTATCCTATTGAATTGGAAAGAAATTAATCCTCCAACTATATTTCAGTGGTTTTCTCAAACTATTTCTTGTTTGAGTTTAGAAAAAAATACAAGTGTTATCTTTGACCCTTCAGTTAAATATGAAGAAACTTGGAGACCATTTATTCAACATTTTCATATAAGCTAAACTGACTTTTCCTAAACCTTACTTTTATTGTCCTTAATTATTTGGATGGAGGTGCGGAGTTATTGACGCTACTGTGTATAATTGATATAATGCAATGGCCCATGTCGGTTAGGATTTTTTTCATTTTTTTGGGGGGGGGAGGATTTCTTATTTTCTTCATTTTTTGTAACCACAATGAGTTTGGGAGGTTATTATCATCTATTTGTATTTATACCTTAACCTATTAATTCTGTACTCTCAAGTTCTTTGTATTCATGTTTCATTTATGTTTGTTTAAAATCAATAAAAAGATTTAAAAAGAAAGGACTATTCTGAAGAAAGGGTGGAATAGGCGCAACGGGCCGAGTGGCCAGGCGAGCTCCTGTTACTTATTTTCTAAAGCACGAGTTTACCTTTGCGCCTTGGTTTTCAGCCATTCGGATTGCACAGGGGAGCGGTGAGAGCTCCGGAGATCCATCGGCAGCCGCTGCGGGGCAGCTCCCGTCTCCCAGCAGGAAGGGACGGGTCTGGTAGACAACTCCAGACAACAGGCCCCGATCCTCGGCGGGGAAAAGCCGGGCGCCCTCCGTGTAGCTGAAACATATCACGGAATCCCCGCCAGTCTCTTCAGCTCTGCCTTCGAAAGGATTCACGACCCGCCGGTGGTGCAGCCGAAACCCGAGGCGCAGCTCCCAGTCTCCGGCCTCACTCGGTCCCGGTTCCAAACCCCGGCCCGGCCGGGCGCTCAGCGTCCCGCCCACTGACACCCCTCAGCCAATGCGAGTAACCCTCTCCCAGCGGTGATCCCTGATTGGCTGTGAGTGTATGAGGACGGGCTGCTGTTGGGAGCTGGAGATGTCAGTCACAGTTTGTTCTCAGAATTAAAGCAAGTTTCCCAAAACTCGAATTTCAAATTAAATCTTATTATCAGAGTCCAGATAAGTCACCACATACAACCCCGAGAAGCATTTTCCTGCGAACATACTTAGAAAAAGTATAGAATAGTGACCATAACAGAAGCAGGCAGTGAAAGATCAGCCAGAGTGCTGAAGGTAACAAACTGTGCAAATGCAAATAACAAGAGCATGAAATAACCGCAGCGGCTGCTGATGGATCTCTGGAGCTCTCACCGCTCCCCTGCGCAATCTGACAGGCTGAAGGCCAAGGGAGAACAAGGCGCAAAGGTCATCTCGTGATTTAGAAAATAAGAAACATGAGTAGGCGTTGTCATTCGGCCCGTTGCACTGTTCTGCCCCTCACTCGGAACATGGCTGATCTTTGACCTCAGCTTCACTTTCCTGAAACGTTCCCAACATCGCCGAGCCCCTAAATATGTCCGTTTAATTTAGGAAACTTGTGGAGAAAACTCCAAATATTCACCGCACTGTGTTGAGGAAATTTCTCCTCATCTCAGTCCTGCTGAGGTGACTTCGGATTTTGAGTCTGTGATCCCTCGTTCCACTGCCCAGCCAGGAGAAACATAATTCCTGCCCCTACCCTGTAAATACCCTGTGAGACTGTGTCTGTCTCAGTCAGGAAGCTTCTCCATGTGAACCTTGTGTTAATGAAATTGGTGACAGTTCTTTCAGACCAGCAGCTTTGACCACAAGAACACCAGACAGTGGTCAGCACGGAATGTCCTGCAGTTACTGCAGGAGAAGGACTGGATGGACACAGTGGAGTGGTTCCCTGATCAGACAGTCCAGACCATCTGGCAGAATGCCTCATCACCAGAGCTCACCAACAGGCACCAAGACCTCACCTGTCTGGCGGCGAGAGGGCCCCTCCCAGTCTGATCCTTGCTGCATGCCCGGAGATCACTCCCACAGCGCGCTGCCCCGAGATTACTGCAGTGGAGACGAGAGGGCCCCTCCCAGTCTGATCCTTGCTGCATGCCCGGAGATCACTCCCACATCGCGCTGCCCCGAGATTACTGCAGTGGAGACGAGATGGCCCCTCCCAGTCTGATCCTTGCTGCATTCCCGGAGATCACTCCCACAGCGCGCTGCCCCGAGATTACTGCAGTGGAGACGAGAGGGCCCCTCCCAGTCTGATCCTTGCTGCATGCCCAGAGATCACTCCCACAGCGCGCTGTCCCGGGATTATTGCCGTGGAGACGAGAGAGCCCCTCCCAGTCTGATCCTTGCTGCATGCCCGGAGATCACTCCCACAGCGCGCTGCCCCGAGATTACTGCAGTGGAGACGAGACGGTCACTCGCCTCTTTGCGGACTGTGGGCTGGCGAAGATATGTGGAGAAAGATGCAAGGGCCTGTGCCACAGCAGCTGCGTGACAAGAGGCTCACTGATCCTCGGGCTGTTCCCAGGTCGCGCAGGAAAAGGGTCAGCGAGTGTTGCTGGAAGATCATCAACTCAGGGAGACGCCCGAAACTTGTTGGCCTGCCATCAAATCGAGATGTCCGGAGAGCAGGGGTTCCCAACCTGGGGTCCACGGTTACTGGTATTGGTCTTTGGCATGAAAAAAAAAATGTTTGGGAACCCCTGTCGTACAGGAATGCTGCAGGCTGGCACATTCCAGACTACAGGGAAACCATTGGTACTACAGGGATCCTCTACACTGGACAGGGAGTGGCCGGGTTGTCTGAGGAAGCCTCACAGTTATTGTAGTAGTTAACCACCCCAGGGGGGACACAAGGCTTCTCCTTTCAGCGCAGGTATTCAATCGTCTTCCAGCGAAGGTCCTTCCGACCGCAGGGATGAGGCCTTTGGAGATTCAGCTGACGTTTTTGTCGCTCTAGGTTTTTAAGAGATGGGGTTGCTGGCCATATGGCCAACCCTCCTCCGCTCGTAGCCGGGCTTAGACAGTCCATGGCCGCGTTTTCTTATCTGTTTAATGTGTTTTTGATCCCACACTAACCAAAATTTCCACTGAACACATCCAGCAGCAGAATGTTGATTCCGGGAGACTGCAGCGCGCGTAGTGGACAATCGCGGTACTGCAGAGGATCAGCAGCTCCCCGAAAGTGAAAGCATTCTGAATCAGGAACTGCCGGGAGTTAACATGGCTTCGAAAGGATCGGTCGAGAGTTTGAGCGAGGAGGCAATTTGTGCCATCTGCCTGGATTTCTTCACCGATCCCGTATCACTGGAGTGCGGACACAACTTCTGTCGCTCTTGTATCACACGATGTTGGGAAAGGGCGGAGAGAAACTCCTGCCCGGAATGTAGAGAGGTGTTTGCTGACCGCACCCTCAGGGTGAATCGGGCCTTAGCAAATTTGGCTGAAAAAATTCGAAATCTAAACCTGAACCCGAAAGGGAAGGAAAGTAAACGTCACTGCGAGGAACATGAGGAAGAACTGAAGCTGTTTTGTGAAACGGACAAGACACTGATCTGTCTGGTCTGTGCAGCTGCGCAGGAACACCGAGAGCATCGATTCGTGCTGATTAAAGAAGCTGTTAAACTCTACAAGGTAAAAAAAAACTAAACGTTAATTTAATACTTAACACATTTCCTTTGCCCGAGATACCATTACACGAGCCTCCATAACCAATACATCATTCTTGGCAACTTGCGCCATCTCCAACGGGATTCTAGCATCTCTCCGTCCCACAGCCCACCTCCTTACCCCGCAACTCTCCGCCCTCTATACGGATCGCGCTCTACGTACTGTATCGCCCTTATCCCCTCGCTCCTCCCCACTGATCTCCCTCCTGGCACCGACACCTGCAAGCGGGACAAGTGCTACACCTGACTCCTAACCTCCTCCCTCGTCACCATTCAGGGCCGCAAACAGCCCAGTTCCTCCCGTTTCTTCCGTGGTCGATTGTCCTCTCGTATTAGATTCCTTCTTCTCCAGCCATTTACCACTTCCACCTGTCTCCTATCAGTTCATCACCCACCCCCATGTTCCCCCTCACGTTGTCTCACCCGTCACCTGTCAGCTGGTTCTCATCCCCAACATTTTTATTCTAGCTTCTGTCCCATTCCTTCACAGTCCTAATGAATGGTCTCATCCCGAAACACCGACTGTTTATTTCCCCTGAATAGATGCTGCCTGACTCACTGAGTTCCTCCGGCATTTTGTGTGATAATCAGGTTTGATCACTGTTTCTTTTGATGCATCTTTGTTTCTATTTCCTTCACTCTCTGACTTCCAGGATCAGCTAAAATCTTCCTTAGACTCTCTCACAAAAAAGAAATCAGACTTCCAGGAAAAGGAGCAGCAACAGAAGGAGAAGATTTCCGGAGTTCGGGTGAGGCTTCCTGAGCGGAATTTCTGATATTACAGTCGAGATTTGCTCCATTTAATGAAGAATAGCCGAATATCGCAGCTCAGTGACCTGGGTTCGATCCTGACCTCTGCTGCTGTCTGTGTGGAGTTTGCATGCTCTCCCTGTGGCCATGACAGTTTCAGACACATCCTAAGGACATGCTGGATGAATGGTGAATTACAATTAACCCTGTGAAGGTGGAGGAGTTTGTATGTGAATCAGGTGGGAGTTAATGGGTCAATGGGGAGAATAGGTTTCAGGAAAACGTGACTGAATGGGGTTGATGGGAATGTTTCAGAGCTAGCATGGACATTATTGGACCAAATGGTCTCCTTAATGTCATCAGGAAATACACACAGTAATTTAGTAAATTAATCTTCACCTTTCATCCGACAGGAACAGTCACACAGCGTTCAGTCCCACATCACATCCCAGTTTGCTGAACTGCGCCAGATTATCACTGAGAAAGAGCAGAGCTTACTCAGGGATCTCAGGGAAGAAGAGAAGAGGATTCTCAACTCAATGGAGAAAAATCTTCTAGCTCTTCAAGAGAATATAAGGATTATTCTGGACGAAATCACTAAGTTAAAGGAACAGATGGATCAAAAATACGGTGTGATATTTCTCAAGGTGAGGGATTATATTTCAATTTGTTTCTGTCAAAGGGCACTAAATGAACAGCGGTATATTTGAAATAAACACAGCACAGCGGCCAATTCTAACAAATCAATTGCCGCTGCTGGTGACCTCACACAAGTTGTTATACCTGCATGATGCGCCCTCCCATCACTCCAATAATGAAATTTCAAAATGTCCAAGATACACTTTCAGTCCTTCATTAGCAAAATACAATCTTGAAGCGATGAAACTTCAGGGTAATTCATTGTAAAGTAAGTTGCAACACAGCGGTCAGGAACAGAATAACATCCGCCCGTCCCCGGATCAAAACAGCCCAGAGCAAAGTACAGATACGTAACTTTTTCCCTTCGCTTTTACCACGTCCCCACTCACGTGACGAGTTACCATAATAAACACGTAACACAGAATACAATGCAGACAGAAAACAGACGTGTTGCTCCTACACACAGCATTTACAAATGGCAGTAAACTGTTTCTCACCAGACAATTGATGCATCTATTCAGGGTTGTTGTTGTCCCATAGTAATAAGATTATTAAGGGATTGGACACGCTGGAGGCAGGAAGCATGTTCCTGCGGATGGGTGAGTCCAGAACTAGAGGTGACAGTTTAAGAATAAGGGGTAGGCCATTTAGAACAGTGATGCGGGAAAACTTTTTCACCCAGAGAGTGGTGGATATGTGGAATGCTCTGCCCCAGAAGGCAGTGGAGGCCAAGTCTCTGGATGCTTTCAAGAGAGAGTTAGATAGAGCTCTTATAGAGAGCGGAGTCAAGGGATATGGGGAGAGGGCAGGAACGGGGTACTGATTGTGTATGGTCAGCCATGATCACAGTGAATGGCTGTGCTGGCTAGAAGGGCCGAATGGCCTACTCCTGCACCTATTGTCTATTGTCCCAAAACTGGACTTCCACAACTTCTGTACATCCCAGAACAGAATGCAAATTTCTCTGAAATTATTTACTCTGATCACAACACAGAGCTGCTGACTGTGTCCTTAATTCTACATTGAATATCCTCTAAAACTCTCATTAACTCCCATTTCCAGTCACAGGCTGTGAGTGTGGCTGGTGCGGTTGGTGTGAGGGTCTCTTTGTCAATCAGTGAGAACAAAAAATTTGACCCACACATCAGACTTATCTTCTGTATCTGGTTTCCATCAGATTAGGGAAACTATTATTGTCTCTTTACTTTTACAGATAACATTCAAATGAACGTTCAATCGTTCAAAACATAACCAGACCATTCGGTCCATTTTCTCCTCTCAATTTCCCTGCTTCACAATCCTCCTGCCACTTGCTCACCACAACCAGCAACAGTGCCCTGAAATCTCTGGTCTCTCACGTGTTTATCCAGCCTCCCCATTACATTCAATCTCTGCTGTTCCATTTCAGCCACTCCTGTGGCACTGAGTTCCACATCCTTTTCACTAAATCTCTTGTGTAATTTGTTAAAATCCATCTGGAATTACATCTCCCCATAAGTCTCCCCATAAATAGAGGTACTTCCTCCACCCGCACACAATCGCATACATCACTGATCTTAAATTCCTCCATCCTATCACCCTGACGTCATATCCAGATGAAAATGCACAGCCTGTCCTGTCTTCCCTGTAAGTTTCATCCTCTCAGTAATGGTCTGGCATTCACAAACTTTCCTTGTAAGTTACCCTGTGGTTCTGTATTGTCCGTGTGTGTGAGTGATTGCGGGAGTGGGAATTTTCAAAACCTTGTAATGATTTGGATGAAATTCAGGATGTGGACAGTAAGTCCAAGTCTAATCAGATTTGTGTTTTATTTATTTCAGGAGGAAGCTCGTCGGAACAGAAGGTATGACAGGCTCTTCACT
The DNA here is from genome assembly GCF_048418815.1 of Hemitrygon akajei. Taxonomy (NCBI): domain Eukaryota; kingdom Metazoa; phylum Chordata; class Chondrichthyes; order Myliobatiformes; family Dasyatidae; genus Hemitrygon; species Hemitrygon akajei. The sequence goes on from NW_027332012.1 coordinate 642,378, forward strand.
GAAACCCTGAATGGATTTGTAAAATAGTTCAGAACAGCAATTTATAACCAGCAGTTTAATGTTTACAGGATTAATGACGATATCCAGGAATTGTCAGTGACAGATGAGACCCTACCGGTTAAAAAATTCGATCACTCCTATTTGTTGAACACAGTGCTGAGAGAAACGCTTGATGCTATTAATCGAGGTAAAACTTACAAAGATTCATTTATCCTTGTTTATTAAGCTCAGTTTAGTTTCAATTTGAGGCAAAGATTGTCTGTAATACTGGGCTGAAGGGGAACTGAAGTTTTATTTCACATCAACCCCACTGACTAGGAGGCATCACTGTCACATGGTTATCTGGAGATGTCAGACCCCTGAACACACCAGCACAGGGTCACAATACAACCAATACACGGGACTGTCAGATGAACCACTGTGTTCCAATCCCAGGCAAATGCACTAACACACCAGGACATGAGTCTGGATCTACTGGGGACAGGGATTCAGGTTCTTGGATCATTGTGATGTGTTCTGGTGGAGGAATGACCTGCTCAAAAGGGATGGGTCGCACGTCGACCCGAGCGAGAACAGTATTCTCACAGAGAGGTTTGATAGAGCTGTTGGGGAGGATCTGATCTAATTTGGTGGGGTGGGCTGCTAGGGAACTGGACTGAAGAGATAGGACTGATGGTAAAATGCAAAGATAGCGTGCAGTCAGACAGTCAGATAGGGCGGACAGATGCAAAGAGAAAATTGCGGACAGCAGGGTGAGTATCAGTGCATTAGGGATGCAGAATTAAAAAGGGTAGCAGATACAGTACACAAAGTGTTATATCTCAATGCATGGAGTATGAGAAATAAGGTGGATTATCTTGTTGCACTATTACCGATTGTCAGGTATGATGTTGTGGCCATCACGGAATCGTGGCTGAAGGATGGTTGTAGTTGGGATCTGAATGTCCAATGTTACACAATGTATCGGTGGTATAGGAAGGAAGGAAGGCTGATGGGGTGGTGTGGCTCTGCTGGTAAATCAGCAGCAAGATGTGACATAGGATTGAAGATGGTGAATCCTTGTGGGTTGAGGTAAGGAACTGCAAAAGTAAAAATGACACTGACAGCAGTCATATACAGGCCTCCCAACAGTCAGTGGGTTGTGGCCCACAGATTACAACTGGAAATAGAAAAGGCTGATGAAAAGGACAATGTTATGATAATCATGGGAGATTTCAACATGCAGGTCAATTGGGAAAATCAGGTTGGTAAAGGATCTCAAGAGAGTGAGTTTGTTGAATGCAATGTGATGGCTTTCTAGAGCAGTTTGTCGTTGAGCCTACTCGGGGAACAGCTCTACTGGATTGGATGTTATGTATTTAACCAGAGGTGAGTAGCTAAAAGAAACCTTAGGAGGCAGTGCTCACAACATGACTGAGTTCAACTTGAAGTCTGATAAGGAGACAGTAAAATCTGACATTGTAGTATTTCAGAGGAGTAAAAGAAATTACAGTGGTCTGAGAGAAGAGTTGGCCAAAGCAAATTGGAAGGAGATGCTGGCAGGGATGAGAACAGAGCAGAAATGGTGTCAGTTTCTGGGAAAATGAGGAAGGTGACGGATAGATTTATTCCAAAAATAAATAAATACTAAAATGGCAAAATAGTAAAACCGTGGCTGACAAGGGAAGACAAGTTAATGTAAAGACAAAAGAGAGGGCATACAACTAAGCAAAAATTAGTAGGAAGGCAGGGGATTGGGAAACTATTAAATACCTGCAGAGAGCAACTAAAAGGATGATTGGGAGGGGAAAAATAAACAAGAAATTGATTTGAATTGAATTGACTTTATTACTTGCATCCTTCATATACATGGGGATTAAAAATCTTTATGTTATATCTCCACCTAAATGTGCAATGTGCAAATGTATAGTAATTTATGATAAACAATATGTATAACATGCTGGTCAATATAACATAGAAATACAGATGTGTCAGCAGGAGTTAATCAGTCTGATGGCCTGGTTGAAGAAGCTGTCCCGGAGCCTGTTGCTCCTGGCTTTTAATCTGTGGTACCGTATCCCGGATAGTAGCAACTGGTACAGTTTGTGGTTGGGGTGACTCTGGTCTTCAAAGATCCTTTGGGCCCTTTTTACACACCTGTCTTTGCAAAACAAGTTAGCAAACAATATCAAATTGTTTTTCAAGTATTGTAAAAAAATAAAACAGAGATGAGAGTGGATATAGGACCGCTAGAAAATGAGGCTCGATATATAATAACACGGGATAAAGAGATGGCAGATAAACCAAATATTTTGCACCAGTCTTCACCGTGGAAGACTCTTGCACTGTGCCCGGTGTTGAAGAGTGCGAGGGATGAGAAGTGAGTGCAGTTACTGTTACAAGGGAGAAGGTGCTCAAAAAGCTGAAAGCCCTAAAGGTACATAAGTCACCCGGACCAGATGAACTGCACCCTAGTGTTCTGAAAGTGGTCGCTGTAGACATTGTGGAGGCATTTCAAATGATCTTTCAAAAATCATTGGACCCTGGCATGGTGCCAGAGGACTGGAAAATGGCAAATGTCACTTAGCCCTTTAAGTAAGGAGGAAGACAGCAGAAAGGAAATTATAGACAGTCAGCCTCACCTCTGTGGTTGGGAAAAAATTGGAGTCAATTGTTAAGTATGAGGTTATGGAATACTTGGTGACACTGGACAAGACAGAGCAAGTCAGCATGGCTTCGTTAAGGGAATATCCTGCCTGACAAACCTGTTGGGATTCTTTGAGGAGATTACAAGCAGGATAGATAAAGGGGATGCAGTGGATGTTGTATATTTGGAATCTCAGAAGGCTTTTGACAAGGAGCCACACATGAAGGTGGAAACCAGGTTAAGAGGCCATGTTATTACATAAAAGTTACAGGCATGGTTAGAACATTGGCTGATTGGCAGGAAACAGCGAATGAGAGTAAAGGGATCATTTTCTGGTTGGCTGCAAGTGACTCATGTTCCACAGGGGTCAGTGTTAGGACACCATCATTTTATGCTGTATGTCAAGATTTAGCTGATGGAATAGACCGTAAGATAAAGGAACAGAAGTAGATCATTCGGCCCATCGAGTGTGAAGAGTGCGAGGGGGAGAAGTGAGTGCAGTTGCTGTTACAAGGGAGAAGGTGCTCAAAAAGCTGAAAGACCTAAAGGTACATAAGTCACCCGGACCAGATGAACTGCACCCTAGTGTTCTGAAAGAGGTTGTGGTAGACATTGTGGAGGCATTTCAAATGATCTTCCAAAAATCATTGGACCCTGGCATGGTGCCAGAGGACTGGAAAATGGCAAATGTTACTTAGCAAATGAGGAGAATGGGAAGGAAAGTGGCAAATGATATACAATGTTGGAAAATGCATGGTCATGCACTTTGGTCGTAGAAATAATGTGCAGACTTTTTTTTCAAATGGGGAGAAAACCCAAAAAGCTGAGTTGAAAATGGACTAAGCAGTCATTCTGCAGAACACCCTAAAGGTTAACTTGCAGGTAGAGTCAGTGGTGAGGAAGGCAAATCCAATGTTAGCATTCAATTCAAGGGGTTTAGAAAAGTATTCAATTCAAGAGCAGGGATGTGATGCTGAGACTTGTGAAGCCCCAACTTGTGTATTGTGAACTTGGGCTCCTCGTCTAAGAAAAGATGTGCTGGCATTGCAGAAGGTTCATTTCATAAGGATGATTCCAGGAATGAAAGGGTTATCATACGAGGAACGTTTGATAGCTTTGTGTCTGTACTCGCTGGAATTTAGAAAGATGAGGGTGGGATCTCATTGAAACCTTTCGAAAGTTGAAAGTCCTAGACAGAGTAGATGTGGAAAGGATGTTTCCCCTGGCGGTGGAGTTTAGGACAAGAGGGCACAGCCTCAAGATAGAGGGGCGTCTATTTAAAACAGATACGAAGAAATTTCACACACACACACACACACACACACACACACACACACACACACACACACACACACACACACACACACACACACACACACACACACACGATATACTATCAGAGTGTGACACACGTCCACAGAAATAGACACAAATTCAGGTATCACGGAATCGTGGCTGAAGGATGGTTGTAGTTGGGATCTGAATGTCCAAGGTTACAGAATGTATCGGTGGTATAGGAAGGTCGGGTGAGGGGGTGGCGTGGCTCTGTTGGTAAATCAGTAGCAAGATGTGACATAGGATTGGGAGATGTTGAATCTTGTGGGTTGAGGTAAGGAACTGCAAAAGTAAAAATAACACTGACACCAGTCATATACAGGCCTCCCAACAGTCAGTGGGTTGAGGCCCACAGATTACAGCTGGAAATAGAAAAGGCTGATGAAAAGGATAATGTTATGATAATCATGGGAGATTTCAACATGCAGGTCAATTGGGAAAATCAGGTTGGTAAAGGATCTCAAGAGAGTGAGTTTGTTGAATGCAATGTGATGGCTTTCTAGAGCAGTTTGTCGTTGAGCCTACTCGGGGAACAGCTCTACTGGATTGGGTGTTATGTATTGAACCAGAGGTGAGTAGTTAAAAGAAACCTTAGGAAGCAGTGCTCACAACATGACTGAGTTCAACTTGAAATTTGATAAGGAGAAAGTAAAGTCTGACATTGTAGTAGTTCAGAGAAGAGAAAAAAATGACAGTGGTCTGAGAGAGGAGTTGGCCAAAGCAAATTGGAAGGAGATGATGGTAGGGATGAGAGCAGAGCAGAAATAGTGTCAGTTTCTGGGAGAATGAGGAAGGTGACGGATAGATGTATTCCAAAAATAAATAAATACTCAAATGGCAAAATAGTAAAACCATGGCTGACAAAGGAAGACAAGTTAATGTCCTTACCCAGTCTGTCTGTTCTGTGTCACTGAGCTGCCCTTTGACGTGACGTCACATCAACACTTCACAGACAGACTCCGGGGTGAGATTCCTCAGGAGGATGATCTGGGAGGGTTTGACGGATGTTGAACTCACAGCCCACTTCATCAATCTGCAAGACTAAGATGTCTTCTTGAGCATGGCCCATTTGTGTGTGTTTGCTCCCCCCCCCATCCCTCTAACCATTTCCCATCTGTGTACCTGCCCAAATTTATTTTAAAATATTTTATTTTTACCTGTTTCTACAGCATCTGAGGGCAAATTCCATTTACCAACCTCCCTCTCTATGAGAATGTTACCCGATAGACCCCTCAGAAAAATTTCCCGTCTCACTTTCAATCTGAGGCCTCTGGTTCTGTACTCCCATTTCTTGGAAAAAGAAACGTTATTTAAGCTCCTTATGAATTATTTACCTCGATAAGGGGTCATACCTGAACATCCGACACTACAGCTGAATAGCCCAAGCTTATACACTCTCTGCTTTTAACCCAAGACCCCAGTCCAGTCCTGGTAACATCCTCCTGAAGCCTCCTGTCCAGTGTAATTACATCCTCCCCATATTCGGGAACCGGAAATGCAGACAATACTCCAAGTGTGGTCTATCATCGACATCAAAGGCCTTGCTGAATTTCATGTGGACAGTGTGGAATAGGCTGATGAATACAGGACTGAAAGTGTTTTTTTAGACTGGGACAAGAGGGGCGGCGTGGGAGCTAAATTCTGAAGGAAGGCAGTTTTCTAAGAAATAAACTTTGCGTACAAGAACGGCGAGACTGCGCAGGACAGCGCGGAGAGTTTAAAAAGATGACCACCCTATACAGCGGGCAGCGGAGTGGGTGGCAGCAGAGTGTAGGGTTTTGGCTCAACGGCCTTAGGCGGTAACGGGAAGAGGCGAGAGCTAGGCACCGACTCTTTTTCTCCCCTTGGCAAATCGGCCTGGACGGACGGGGGATCAGGAGGGCACATTAGCTAACGGTTTAAAAAGTCCGTGTGCTTGGCGAAGTAAATGGGTGAGTAGACCTATCTTTCTTTGTTTCATTCCTGTAAAATTAGGTAGCATGTCTGCAGGGTTAGTGCTTTGTTCAGGGTGTCAGATGTAGGAATCCTGGGAGACCTCCAGCCTCCCTGATAGCCATATCTGCACCAGATGAACCGAGATTCAGCTCCTCGGAGACCGTGTTAGGGATCTGGAGCTGCAGCCTGATGACCTACTGCTTATTAGAGAAAATGAAGAGGTGATAGACAGGAGCTACAGGGAGGTAGTCATCCCTAGGCTACAGGGGTCAGAAAACTGGGTGACTGTCAGGAGAGGGAAGGGAAATGCCCGGATAGAGGAGAGCACCCCTGTGGCTGCCCCCCTCAGCAACTAGTATATCGTTTCGGATGCTGTTGAGGGGGATGACCTGACAGGGGACGGCCACGGTGACCGGGTCTCTGGCACTGAGCCTGGCGCTGTTGTGCAGGAGGGAAGGAGGGGAAGAGGAATGCGGTAGTCATAGATAGATAGATAGATAGATAGATAGATAGATAGATAGATAGATAGATAGATAGATAGATAGATAGATAGATAGATAGATAGATAGATAGATACTTTATTCATCCCCATGGGGAAATTCAACTTTTTTTTCCAATGTCCCATACACTTGTTGTAGCAAAACTAATTACATACAATACTTAACTCAGTAAAAAATATGATATGCATCTAAATCACTATCTCAAAAAGCATTAATAATAGCTTTTAAAAAGCATAGGGGATTCCATAGTTAGGGGAACAGACAGGAGATTCTGTGAGCCTGGTAGAGATACCCGCATGGTGTGCTGCCTCCCAGGTGCCAGGGTACGGGATGTCTCGGATCGGGTCCAGAATATCCTGAAGGGAGAGGGCGAGCAGCCAGCTGTCTTGGTACATGTTGGTACCAATGACATAGAGAGGAAAAGGGAGGAGGTCCTGAAGAGAGATTTCCAGGAGTTAGGAATGAAGCTGAGAAGCAGGACCTCCAGGGTAATAATCTCAGGATTACTACCTATGCCACGTGCTAGCAAAGGCAAGAATATTAGGATCAGGCTGATGAACGCGTGGCTGAGAGACTGATGCAGGGGGCAGGGCTTCAGATTCTTGGATCATTGGGATCTCTTCTGGGGGAAGTATTACCTGTTCAAAAAGGACGGGTTACACCTGAACAATAGCGGGAATGTTTAATAGAGCTGTTAGGGAGGGTTTATACTAATTTGGCAGGGGGATGGTAAACCGGAATGATAGAGTGGAGGAGGGGGAAAACATAAATAAATCTAACATAGTGAGCAGTAAAGATGTCAGGAAGGACAGGCAGGTGATGAGGCAAATTTGCAGCCATTGGGATGAGTTGCAGTGCAATCAAAACAAAAATATCAAATCCTGGACTTAAGGTGTTATACTTAAATACACACAGCATAAGGAATAAGGTGGATGATCTTGTCGTACAGCTACAGATTGGCAGGTATAATTTTGTGGCCATCACTGAGACGTGGCTAAAGGATGCATGTCTCTGAGAGCTGAACGTCCAAGGATACACGGTGTATCGGAAGGATAGGCAGGTAGGCAGAGGGGGTGGCTTGGCTTTATTGGTAAGAAATGATATTAAATCATTAGAAAGAGGTGACCTAGTATCGGAAGGTGCAGAATCTTTCTGGGTTGAGCTAAGCATTCGCAGGGGTAAAAGGACCCAGATGGCAGTTATCTACAGGCCTCCTAACAGCTGCAGTGAGGTGAAATACAAATTACAACAGGAAATAGAAAAGGTTTGCCAGAAGAGCAGTGTTATGATAATTGTGGGGGATTTTAACATGCGGGTGGATTGGGAAAATCAGGTCGACACTGGATCTCAAGACAGAGAATTTGTAGAATGTCTACGAGATGGCTTTTCAGAACAGCTTGTTGTTGAGCCCACCGGGGATCAGAGGTACTGGATTGGATATTGTGCAATGACCCAGAGGTGATTAGAGAGATTGAGGTGAAGGAACCGTTAGGAGGCAGTGATCATAACATGATTGAGTTCACTGTGAAATTTGAGAAAGAGAAGCCGAAATCAGATGTGTATTTCAGTGGAGTAAAGGAAATTGCAGTGGCACGAGAGAGGAACTGGCCAAATTTGACTGGAAAGGGACACTAGCGGGAAGGACGGCAGAGCAGCAGTGGCTGGAGTTTATGCGAGAAGTGAGGAATGTGCAAGACAGATGTATTCTAAAAAAGAAGAAATTTTCTAATGGAAAAAGGATGGAACCGTGGCTGACAAGAGAAGTCAAAGCCAAAGTAAAAGCAAAGGAGAGGGCCTTCAAGGAAACAAAAATTAGTGGGAAGACAGAGGAATGGGAAGTTTATAAAAGCTTACAAAAGGAAACTAAGAAGGCCGTTAAGAGGGAAAAGATGAACTATAAAATGAAGCTAGCAAATAATATCAAAGATGTTAAAAGTTTTTTCAAGTATATAAAGAATAAAAAACGGGTGAGAGTGGATATAGGACTGATAGATAATGATGCTGGAGAAATTATAATGGGAGATAAGGTGATGGCTGAGGAACTGAACGAGTATTTGCATCAGTCTTCACTGAGGAAGATATCAGCAGTATACCGGACACTCAAGGGTGTCAGGGAAGAGAAGTGTGCGCAGTCACAATTACGACAGAGAAAGTACTCAGAAAGCTGAATAGTCTAAGGGTAGATAAATCTCCAGGACCAGATGGAATGCGCCCTTGTGTTTTGAAGGAAGTAGCTGTGGAGATCGCGGAGGCATTAGCAATGATCTTTCAAAAGTCAATAGATTCTGGCAATGGTTCCGGAGAGTGGAAGATTGCAAATGTCACTCTGGTATTTAAGAAGGGGGCAAGGAAGCAAAAAGTGAATTATAGACCTGTTAGCTTGAGAAATGGTTGGGAAGTTTCTGGAGTCAAATGTCAAGGATGAGGTTACGGAGTACCTGGAGGCATATGACAAGATAGGCCAAACTCAGCATGGTTTCCTTAAAGGAAAATCCTGCCTGACAAACCCATTGAAATTTTTTGAGGTAATTACAAGTAGGCTAAACAAGGGAGATGTAGTGGATGTTGTGTATTTGGATTTTCAGAAGGCCTTTGACAAGGTGCCACACATGAGGCTGCTAAACAAGATAAGAGCCCATGGAGTTATGGGAAAGTTACATACGTAGATAGAACATTGGCTGATTGGCAGGAAAAGAGAGTGGGAATAAAGGATCCCATTCTGGTTGTCTGCCAGTTACCAGTTGTGTTCCACAGGGGTCCGTGTTGGGGCCGCTTCTTTTTACGTTGTATATCAACGATTTGGATTATGGAATAGATGGCTTTGTGGCTAGGTTTGCTGATGATACAAAGATAAGTGGAGGGGCCGGTAGTGCTGAGGAAACAGAGTGTTTGCAGAGAGACTTGGATAGATTAGGAGACTGGTCAAAGAAGTGGCAAATGAAATACAATGTTGAAAAGTGTATGGTAATGCACGTTGGTAGAATAAATAAACGGGCAGACTATTATTTAAATGGAGAGAGAATTCAAAAGGTCTGAGATGCAACGGGACTTGGGGGTGCTCGTTCGGGATACCCTTAAGGTTAACCTCCAGGTTGAGTCGGTGGTAAAGAAGGCGAATGCAATGTTGGCATTCATTTCTAGAGGAATAGAGTATAGGTGCAGGAATGTGATGTTGAGGGTCTATAAGGAACTGGTAAGACATCACTTGGAATACTGTGTGCAGTTTTGGGCTCCTTATTTAAGAAATGATGTTCTGACATTGGAGAGGGTTCAGAGAAGATTCACTAGAATGATTCAGGGAATGAGAGGGTTAACATATGAGAAACATTTGACCGCTCTTGGACTGTACTCCTTGGAGTTTAGAAGAATGAGGGGGAACCTCACAGAAGCATTTCGAATGTTAAAAGGCATGGACAGAGTGGATGTGGCAAAGTTGTTTCCCATGGTGGGGGAGTCTAGTACAAGAGAGCATGACTTAAGGATTGAAGGACGCCCATTCAGAACGGAGATGCGAAGAAATTTTTTTAGCCAGAGGGTGGTGAATCTGTGAATTTCTTGCGGCAGTGGAAGCCAAGTCATTGGGTGTATTTAAGACAGAGATTGATAGGTATGTGATTATGGTGAGAAGGTGGGGGAGTGGGACTAAATGGGAGAATGGATCAGCTCATGATAAAATGGCGGAGCAGACTCGATGGGCCGAACGGCCGGCTTCTGCTGCTTTGTCTTATGGTCTTACTTGAATGCACCAGTATACGTAATAAGGATCTTGTAGCACAGGTAGAGTTTGACAGGTACAAACTTAGGCAGGTATGACTTCGGTCGAAGGAATAAAGGCATAGACAATTCTGTAAACAGGGCGGAAACTCAAAAATCAGAGGTGCAAAGGGACATGGGTGTCCTTGTGCAGGATTCCCTGAAGGTGAACTTGCAGTTTGTGTCACTGGTAAGATTGGCAAACTCAATGTTTGCTTTCATTTCGAGAGGATTAGAATACAAGAGCAAGGATGTAATTCTGAGGTTTCATAAGGCATTGGTCAGACCACACTTGGAATATTGTGAGCAGCTTTGGTCCCTTCTATTGGAAAACATGTACTGGCATTGGAGGGGTTCTAGAAGATTCACAAGAATGATTCAGGGAATGAAAGAGCTAACATATGAGGAGTGTTTGATGGTTCTGGGCCTGTACTCACGCGAGTTTAGAAGAATGGCTGATTTATTATCCCTCTCAACCCTATTTTCCCACCTCCTCCCCATAACTTTTGAGAATCTGACTAATCAAGAACTTTACTTATTAACTTCTGCTTTAAAAATCAAACAGGAGAAAATCTGCAGATGCTGATAATCCAAGCTACACAGGTCCTGATGAAGGGTCTCGCCAGATCTCTCTGACACCTGTCTGGAGAGAGTTGATGTTGGGAGGATGTGGGTGGGTCGAGAACGGTAAGCACAGCCTCCGACTATAGGGATGTCCATTTAGGACAGAGAAGAGGAGGAATTCCTTTATCCACAGGATAGTGAATCTGCCACAGGCAGCTGTGGAGGCCAAATAATTGAGTATATTTAAAGCAGAGTAACACACACAAATTGTTGGGGGAACAGCAGGCCGGGAAGTTTCTATGGAAAAGAGTAAACAGTCCACGGTTCAGACTGAAACACTTCATCAAGACCTGTGTTGCTTAAGGGTTCCTGCAAATTCATCCTCTGTCCTAATGAGGGGCTGCGGGTGATGGGGTTGTGGGAAAGGGGACAACATCATCCTCGTCTGCCATCTTTGCTGCCTCTAGCTTCTCATTACGTCTACACACACAGTTCACCAACACGCTTTCCACCCCTCCCCCTCCTGGTCCAATCTGCCATTCATCTCTCCCCTACTGGTTCCCATTATCACCTCCTTTACTGACTCAAACCATCACACTGCCCCACTTCACACTCACAAATGAATGTGAACATTGTATGACGGGCCTGTTCCTGTGCTGTACTGCTCTATGTTCTCTGTTCCCAGTTTCGAAGAATGAGAGGAGATCTCTCGGAAACACAAAATTCTTTCAGGGGGCAACAGGCAGGAGTGAGGGAGGATGTTTCCCCTGTCCAGCGGAAAACCCTTGTGGAGACATCTGCTTTTGTCGAATCAAAGGTTCGTGTCGCCTGAGGCCCCCCCCCCCCCCCGATCCCCGGGGCCGCGCTGTCCGAGTCTCCCCCCGATCCCCGGGGCCGCGCTGTCCGAGTCTCCCCCCGATCCCCGGGGCCGCGCTGCCCGAGTCTCCCCCCGATCCCCGGGGCCGCGCTGCCCGAGTCTCCCCCCGATCCCCGGGGCCCCGCTGCCCGAGTCTCCCCCCGATCCCCGGGGCCGCGCTGTCCGAGTCTCCCCCCGATCCCCGGGGCCGCGCCGCCCGAGTCTCCCCCGATCCCCGGGGCCGCGCGGCCCGAGTCTCCCCCCCGATCCCCCGGGCCGAGCTGCCCGAGTCTCCCCCCCCCCCCCGATCCCCGGGGCCGCGCTGCCCGAGTCTGCCCACCCCCCCCGATCCCCGGGGCCGCGCTGCCCGAGTCTCCCCCCGATCCCCGGGGCCCCGCTGCCCGAGTCTCCCCCCGATCCCCGGGGCCGCGCTGTCCGAGTCTCCCCCCCGATCCCCGGGGCTCCGCTGCCCGAGTCTCCCCCCGATCCCCGGGGCCGCGCTGCCCGAGTCTCCCCCCGATCCCCGGGGCCGCGCTGCCCGAGTCTCCCCCCGATCCCCGGGGCCCCGCTGCCCGAGTCTCCCCCCGATCCCCGGGGACTCTCTAATTCTCTGCTTTTCCCCCCAGTCTCTGTCACCCTGGATGTGGAAACGGCGCATCCGCGGCTCGAGGTGTCTGAGGATCGGAAGAGTGTGAGATATACCGGGACCCGGAGGAATCTCCCTGACACCGGGAAGAGATTCACATTCTGGGAATGTGTGCTGGGATCGGAGGGATTCACATCGGGGAGACATTACTGGGAGTTGGAGGTGACGGGGATTCGGTTCTGGTGTCTGGGAGTCACCGCAGAGTCTGTGGAGAGGAAGGGACGGGTCAGTCTGAGACCGGAGACCGGATTCTGGGTCATCGGGCGGTATGGTGACGTGTTACATCGGGATTGTGACGTGTACGGTGATCTCACCTCCCCCGAGTCCCGTCTCGCTGCCGGTCCCATCCTCGGGAGGGTGGGAGTTTATCTCAGTTACGAGTCCGGGACAGTTTCATTTTACAACGCGGAGACCAAGTCCCATCTCCACACCTTCAGTGGGAATAAATTCACGGGGAAACTTTATCCTTTCTTCGCGACTTGGGATGAAAATCAATGGCTGAGAATTTGCTCCGGTTCCGCTCCGGGTCTGTAAACGGGTCGGGTCCCGGGACCGGCGTCAGGGGTAAAGTCCCTGTAAATATAAATGTGCGGAGAGTGCAGCTAAAGACGTGGCTAAGGAGATGGTGCAGGAGGGAGGGCTTCATGTTTCTGGCCAATTGGGCTTTGTTCTCGGGAAGGTGGGACGGGACGGGACGGTTTGCCCCTGAACTGGAGAGGGACTAACATTCTGGCGGGATTCAATCTAGATTTGCAGAGGGAGGGGAACCAGAGTGTTAGAGCAGATAATGAGGTGGAGGAGGATAAGGAACATATGAGGGCTGCATGTATAGAAAGAAATGGAAAAAAAAGCTTTATGCATGATATAAATATTCTCAGGTACATCTATTTCAATGCAACGAGTATTGTAGGTAAAACAGATGAGTTTAGGGCGTGGGTTGACACGTGGGATAACGACATTGCTGCTATTAGTGAGACTTGGTGGCAGGAGGGGCAGAAGCTTAATGTTCCGGTAAAATTAGAGAAGGGCCAATTTTGTGGAAATGAAAAAGGATCGAGGTGGCGTGGATTGGGATAAGTTTTTTTTTCCTGACAAGGATGTGTTCAGTAAATTCAAAGGAGAATTTTGAGAGTGCAGAGTTTGCACGTTCCTGCCAGAATTAAAGGCAAAGTTAACAGGCATAGGGAACCTTGGTTTACAAGGGATATTGGCGATCTGCTTAAGAAAAAGGGAGAGGTGTATAGCAGGTAGAGGCAACAAAGAGCAAATGAGTTACTTGAAGAGTATAGAAAATGGAAGAAAATACTAAAGAAGGAAATCAGGAAGGAAAAAAGAAATGAGGTTGCTTTGGCAGATAATGTGAAGGTAAACCCGAAGGATTTCTACAGATATATTGAGAGTAAATGGATAGTAAGGGACAGAATTGCTCCCCTAGAAGATCAGAGTGGTCGTCTATGTGTGGAGCCTCACGAGATGGCGGAGATCTTAAACAGTTTTTTTGCATCGGTATTTACTCAGGAAACTGGCATAGTGTATATGGAAGGAAGGGAAACAAGCAGTAGTGTCATGGAACATTTGTAGATTAAAGAGGATGAGGTGCTTGCTGCCTTACAGCGAATAAAGGTAGATAAATCCCGAGGGCTTGACTTGATATTTTCTCGGATGTTGAGAGAGACTAGAGTAGAAATTGCAGGGGCCCTGACAAAAATATTTAAAATGTCCTCAGCCACGGGTGCAGTGCCGGAGGATTGGAGGGTAGCTCATGTTATTCCATTGTTTAAAAAAGGCTCCAATAGTAAACCAGGTAACTACAGGCCAGGGAGCCTGACATCAGTAGTAGGTAAATTATTGGAAGGTGTTCTGAGAGATCGAATATACAAGTATTTGGACAGCCAAGGGCTGATAAAGGATAGTCACTATGGCGTTGTGCGTGGTAGATCGTGTTTAACAAATCTTGTAGAGTTTTTCGAGGAGGTGACCAAGAAAGTAGATGAAGGAAAGGCTGTGGATGTTGTCTACATGAACTTTAGTAAGGCCTTTGACAAGGTCCCACATGAGGTTAGTTCAGAAGGCTCAGACACTAGGTATCCATAGAGAGGTTGGAAACTGGATTCGAAATTGGCTGTGTGGGAGAAGACAGACAGTGGTAGTAGATGATTGATTCTCAGACTGGAGGCCTGTGACTAGTGGTGTGCCTCAGGGATCTGTGCTGGGACCATTGTTGTTTGTTGTCTATATCAATGTTATAGACGTGGTCAATTGGATCAGCAATTTTGCTGATGACACCAAGATTGGAGGCGTTGTGGACAGCGAGGAAGGCTTTCAAAGCTTGCAGAGGGATCTGGACCAACTGGAAAAATGGGCCAGAAAATGACAGATGGAATTTAATGCAGACAAGCGTGAGGTGTTGCATCTTGGAAGGACAAACCAAGGTAGGACATACACAGTAAATTGTAGGGCACTGGGGAGTGCGGAGACACAAAGGGATCTGGGAGTTCAGGTACATAATTCCCTGAAAGTGGCGTCACAGGTAGACAGGGTTGTAAAGAAGGCCCTTGGCATCCTGGCATTCATAAATCAAAGTACTGAGTACAGGAGTTGGGATGTTATGCTGAGGTTGTATAAGGCATTGGTGAGGCCAAATTTGGAGTATTTTTTTTTTCAGTTCTGGTCCCCTAACTATAGGAAGGATATCAGAAAGATTCAAAAATTGCAGAGAAGATTTACCAGGATGTTGCCAGGTCTTCAGGAGTTGAGTTACAGGGAAAGATTGAACAGGTTAGGACTTTATTCCTTGAAGCGTAGAAGAATGAGTGGAGATTTGATAGAGGTTTACAAAATTGTGGGGGATATAGACAGTAAATGCGAGTAGGTTCTTTCCATTTAGATTAGGAACGATAAATATGAGAGGACATGATTTTAGGGTGAAAGGGGAAAGGTTTAGGGGGAACATTAGGGGGAACTTCTTCACTCAGAGAGTGGTGGGAATGTGGAACGAGCTGCCATCTGACGTGGTAAATGCGGGCTCACTCTTAAGTTTTAAGAATAAATTGGATAGATACATGGATGGGAGAGGTCTGGAGGGTTACGGACTGGGTGCAGGTCAATGGGACAAGCGGAGTAAAGTTTCCGCACAGACTAGAAGCGCCAAATGGCCTGTTTTCTGTGCTGTAGTGCTCTATGGTTCTATGGAGTGAAATAAACACGAGATGAGAATTATCGATCGATTAATTTTAACTCGTTCACCGCATCCGTCAACCGAACAGAAACACCGGGGATTCAGCAGCAGCTGGGGGCGGCGGGTCCTGATCTCCACTGGGTCCTAAAGTCCACCCGTAATGAGACAGGTTAAATGGGACAAGTGGGGGCGGTGCTGACCGGAAAAGACAGTGAAGATTGTTCATTAAGTTCATCTGCCATTTCTTTGTCCCCCATTACTACTTCACCAGCATCATTTTCCAGTGGTCCAGTATTAACTCTCATCTCCCTTTCACTCTTCATGTAACTGAAAACTAAACTTTTAGTATCCTGATTTATATTATTGGCCAGTTTGCCCTCATATTTCGTCTTCACCATTCTTATGGCTTTTTTCATCGCCTTTTGTTGGATTTTAAGAGCATCCCAATAATCCAACATCCCACTCACCTTTGCTACCTTATATGCCATTTCCTTAGGTTTAACACAATTATTCCATGCCTTTTCCAGCTCAAACTGTGAATTAATTTAAAGTCAGTCCCATAATTGAATAAAGTTTTTATCTGAAAACTACCTACCCTCCCAAAGATTGTACTGAAGACTGCATTCGATTTTTCTTCAGCCTTATACACTTCACATTGAAATAGTATGTGTTTCGACAGTTTCATAATGACAAAATGTACACGACACAGAATGAAGTTTTCCAATTAGATACAAGGCATAATTAAGCATTGTGTGGGCATTTCTATGTCATGTCAATATCATTCCTTCCCTTGTTTTAAGCCCTTCTTCTATAAACCCAACAGGTTTATGTATTCTGTAAAGGTGTCTGTCCTCATGTCCATTATCCTACGTCTTGCCATAAGCCCCTAATTCTTAACACTACCAACCCTTTAGCTTCTAATTTGCTAAGTCGAAGGTCTATATCCACAGCTTAACATTTAACAGCTTTTGGTGCTAAACAGTCAACCATATCATTTCCCTCAACAGTGTGATGTGCAGGGCCCATAATGTACAGACATATAAATCAAACTTTATATATGAAATACCGTTTGACAAGTTTCCAACAGTCAATCTGACCTACTGCCAGAATGACCTGTTTAACACTCATCAAAACTGAAATGTATTCTGAGCAAATTATAAGGACAAAATTCCTCCACCCACTTTAAGCCTAAACCGTTGGCAAGAAATTCTGCTTTCTATGCTGATAAATGATTACAAGTCATTTCTTTATCATTACCTGCAATTCAGGCACAAAAACAGCCACACCAACATCCCCAGTTAACTTATCTTTGGATTCATCTGTAAAAATGGTTACTGTATGATAATAACTTTCATTAATATACTGATGAACCAACAGACTCTCAGGCAGAACGAAATTTGATCGTGTAACCTAAAATCAACTGAATTCATTTGAAAAAACAAGGTGGGGCTACAGAGAAAGCTACAGTGGGACAAATTGTATCATCAAATACACACATATTCCCAGCGTGGTAAGAACCCAGCCACCCAAAACAAAAGACACTCTTCATGTGATGTCCCCAACCGTCATCCAGCACACCTTTAACAGGATGATCATTTCCTTGCCCCCGCAAATTAATCCAGTATGTTGACATCAACTTGAACCTCTGTTACTTTGAGGGCAATTGTCCCATTGCAATCAGTAAAGCCAAAACAGGAGACAACATTACTGCACTTGAACACAATCTTAAAGTCTGTAATTGTATCACATACAAACATTTTTAATTTGAAGATGAAGCTGATCGATAAGCCACACAGACATAATCAAGAACAGATCAAATTAAACAAATATAATTGGTCAACAAAGATTTTCATGTTGCACCCAAGAATACCCACACAGATGTCTGAGGAGATTTAAAGCTCCTTTACATTCATCAATTATTTTACTGATAGGTGCTTCCATGTCAGCTTATTATCCATCCACATACTGAGAAATCTTACCACTGACACTTCCTCAAGGTTTTAATCATATAATTTAAAATCAAGTGCAAGTCTATTAATGCTATTTGTAAAACACGTAATGTGTTTTAACGACTGAAAGCTTAAAATTCTCATCAATCTGTCCACAGTTTGACCTATTAATTGTAAATTACCATTAATACCTCTAATCTATAAAGCTACGTCATCTGTATATTGTGATTTAAACAGGGTATCCCATATTCCCATCTCAGGGAAAATATCGTTAATCATAATATTAAATAATGAAGGGCTACAAATACTGCCTTGTGGGATCCCATTCTCAATCTCATAGAAATACAAACATAACATGCCGACCGGTACTTGGACAGTCCATCCAAAAAAAAAGCTCAGACAAATTATACAATGTCCCCCTCACTCCTAATTTAATCAAAAGTCCTTTCTTCCATATCATTTCCCTTTTCAGTATCAGGAAATACTTCTATTACAACATCTTTATTTAATTGTGTTTTCCGAATATCATCTTCCAAACCTAAAACTGAATCTAATGTCATTTCACCCTTCCAAAATCCATTCTAATAAAACACTTTATCAGCACTCTTTCCAAAATTTAACTCAAGCGCTGGATTACCATACATTCCATAAGTTTACATAAATGAGACATTCACGGTATAGGCCCTTAACTAGAAGGATCAATTGGGGTTCTGCCAGGTTTTAGAATAGGCACTACTATTTCCATTTTCCATGAGGAAAGTAGATGCACAATTCAAACATTTAATATTTTCACAAAAGAGAATTATATACAATTACAATTTCAATTATCACTCTGTCCTGGGGACACCTGACCTGCATTATTAATAGGCTTCTTAAATTCATACAAAGAAATCTCTCCATCAGTGATACTATCATTGATACAGCTGACTTCCAGCACATCAGGGTATTCACTGAAAAACATATCCCTACATTGTTTAATTTCTTCACTTAAATTATCCTGATTATGAATCTCAGCAAACGACCCAGCCAGTAACACAACCTTCTCTGTTTCAGTAACAATCATTTTGCCCTCATTAATCAACAGTGGAATATTATGATCCCCACAAATCCCCCCATTTTCTAAATCATATGCCGAACAATTCCAAGTTAGATATCTCTTCCAATATTATCTCCATATAACCTCCAGTAAATCACCTCCTTCCTCACCACGGCCTTTGCCCTTTTATTGTTAATAATCTAACTAAGAGACTCACATAAAAACTCACATTTCTCCCAATTTGCTTCCTGACCCGTTATAAATCCAAATCCAAACTCATAAAGATAGGAAGGCTGAATGACGTTCACATCAACTAATAACCCTCCGAGTTCCCATTTGAGCGACAGGCACTACAGCCAATGACAGCAGGGGTCAGTGTTATGTCTGAGCTACGATATGCTGGAGGAAATCGGCCCATGATCAGCCCCTCCTCTTCCGCTCCATCGCCATGGCGGAGATCAGCGAATCACTTCTGTCGGTGTCGCCGGCCTCGGCGCCCACAAGGACGGGTGTGATTCCCCTTCGCGCCTCGGTGGGTCTGTTTCAGTGACGTCTGTGGTGGCTGACGAAACATGCTTTGACAGGGAGCGAGCGAGGACCAATGACTACAACTCCCAGAAGGCCCCACTGATGACGTTGTGGTGTTGTTTCGCGGTAAGGTATAAAAGCAAAATGGAGGAAAATGTATTGCATTTCGTTTTCTGTACTGTGTCGTGCCTTGAATGAAAAATTAAATTAAAAGAGAGATTCCAGCGAGAAATAGATAGAACATAGAACACTACAGCACAGAACAGGCCCTTCGGCCCACAATGTTGTGCCGACCCTTAAACCCTGCCTCCCAAAGCTTAAATTCCTCCAAATACCTGTCTAGTAGTCTCTTAAACTTCAGTAGTGTATCTGCCTCCACCACTGACTCGGGCAGTGCATTCCACGCACCAACCGCTCTCTGAGTATAAAATCTTCCTCTAATATCCCCCTTGAACTTCCCTCCCCTTACCTTAAAACCATGTCCTCTTGTATTGAGCATTGGTGCCCTGGGAAAGAGGCGCTGGCTGTCCACTCTATCTATTCCCTTTAATATCAACTATACCTCTATCATTTCTCCTCTCATCTTCCTTCTCTCCAGAGAGCAAAGCCCTAGCTCCCTTAATCTCTGATCATAATCCATACTCTCTAAACCAGGCAGCATTCTGGTAAATCTCTTCTGTACCCTTCCCACATTCTTCTTACAGTGAGGTGACCAGAACTGGACAGAGTACTCCAAGTGTGGCCCAACCAGAGCTTTATAGAGCTGCATCATTACATCGCGACTCTTAAACTCTATCCCTCGACTTATGAAAGTTAACACCCCATAAGCTTTCTTAACTTCTCTGTCTACCTGTGAGGCAACTTTCAGGGATCTGTGGACATTAGCCCCAGATCCCTCTGCTCCTTCACACTTCCAAGTATCCTGCCATTTACTTTGTACTCTCCCTTGGAGTTTGTCCTTCCAAAGTGTACCACCTCACACTTCTCCAGGTTGAACTCTATCTGCCACTTCTCAGCCCTCTCCTGCATCCTATCAATGTCTCTCTGCAACCTTTGACAATCCTCTGCACTATCCACAACACCACCAACCTTTGTGTCTTCAGTAAACTTGCCAACCCATCCTTCTACCCCCACATCCAGGTCGTTAATAAAAATCACGAAAAGTAGGTGTCCCAGAACTGATCCTTATGAGACACCACTAGTCACAACCCTCCAATCCGAATGTACTCCCTCCAGCACAACTCTCTGCTTCCTGCAGGCAAGCCAATTCTGAATCCACCCGGTCAAACATCCCTGGATCCCATGCCTTCTGACTTTCTGAATAAGCCTACCATGTGGAACCTTATCAAATGCATTACTAAAATCCATGTAGATTGAACTCCATCAGGCTTGTTAGACATGATCTGCCCTTCAGAAAGCCATGCTGACTGTCACTGATCAGACCATGATTCTCTAAATGCCAATAAATCCTATCTTTGTGTATCTTTTCCAACAGCTTTCCCACCACAGATGTAAGGCTCAATGATCTATAATTATCCGGACTAACCCTTCTACCCTTTTTGAACAAGGGGACAACATTCTCCTCCCTCCAATCCTCCGGTACCATTCCCGTGGACAATGAGGACATAATGATCCTGGCCAGAGGCTCAGCAATCTATTTCCTCGCCTCGGATGCAGAACCGGGAAGTGGCAGATGGAGTTCAACACAGATGAAGAGGTTCATTTCTGTAGGTCAAATTTGAACACAGAATATAATATTAATGGTAAGACTCTTGGCAGTGTGGAGAGTCAGAGAGATCTTGGGGTCCATGTCCATACGACACTCAAAGCTGCTGAGGAGGTTGGCAGTGTTGTTAGGAAGGCGTCTGGTGTGATGGCCTTCATCAACCATGGGATTGATTTCAAGAGCTGTGAGGTGATGTTGAAGCTATATTTCTCCTAACCTGTACATAAGTAATTGTACCCCAACACGGCAGGGCTGTGGGCTTAGTTGGACCCCACTGGGGAGTCCTGTGTTCAGTTCTGGTGGCCTCACTACAGGAAGGATGTGGATACTATAGAGAGTGTAGAGTAGATTTACAAGGATGTTGCTCTTGGATTGGAGAGCATGCCTTATGAGAATAGATTGAGTGAACTTGGCCTTTCCTTCTTGGAGCGACGGAGGATGAGAGGTGACCTGATAGAGGTGTATAAGATGATGAGAGGCTTTGAACATGTGGATAGCCAGAGGCATTTTCCCAGGCTTGAAGTGACTAACACGAGGGGACGTAGTTTTAAGCTGCTTGAAAGTCAATACCGAGGGAATGTCAGGGGTAAGTTTCTTACACAGAGAGTGGTGGGTGCATGGAATGCACTGCGGCAGCGATGGTGGAGGTGGATAGAATAGGATATTTTAAGAAACTCTTAGATAGGTTCATGGAGTTTAGAAACCTAGAGGGTTATACGATCAGGAAATCCTAGGCAGTCTCTCGAGTAGGTTACATGGTCGGTATATCATTGTGGGCAGAAGAGCCTGCAATGTGCTGTAGATTTCTGTGTTCTGTATCAAAGACAGGCAGAGGGATTAGTTTAAATGGACAGTAGGACAGCATGGAAAGGTAGGGCCGAAGGGCCTGTGTTAGTGCTGTAAGGGACGGGTTCTGTCCCAAACATCGACTCTATTCCCCTCAACAGATGCTGCCTGACTTGACAACCTTCTTGAAAAGTTGCATTCAGTTCCGCTTAGCATTCTGTACAAAGGATGTTTTGTGCTGGAAGAGTGCAGAGGAGATTCATCATGATTGAGGGGGCTTCTGTTCATAAGTCCATAAGGCATAGGAACAGAATTAGGTCATTCAGCCCATTGAGTCAGCCACCTTTCCATCATGGCTGATCCCAGATCGCACTCAATTCCAGATATCTGACCTCCCGCCATATCCTTTGATGCCTGACCGATCAGGAGATGATCAACTTCTGCCTTGAATATACCCAAACACTCGGCCTCCACCGCAGTCTGTGGCAGAACATTCCACAGATCCAATAAACATTGGCTAATAAAAAAAAGTAAGCTGCTTACCTCTGTTTGAAAAGGTGGCCACCGACTTTGTGGTTGTGCCCTACCACAGGAAATACTTTCTCCACATCCACCTTATCCAGTCCTTTCAACATTCGGTAGGTTTCAATGAGATGCCCCGCATTTGTCTGAGTTCCAGTGAGCACAGGGTCAAAGCTGCCAAGTGCTCCTCATATTTTAACCCCTTCATTCCCAAAATAATCTTTCTGAACCTCCTCTGGACTCTCTCCAATGACAACACATCCTGTCTGAGATGTGGGGCCCAACACTGTTGACAATACTCCAAGTGTGGCCTGACTAGTGTCTTATAAAGCCTCAGCATTATCTCGTTGCTGTTATATTCATGGGGCGAGATTGGACTGTGTTGATCTACAGGGGGATCTTGGAATCCGAGTTCATAACTCCCAGATAGTGGTTCCATTGTCAGGCAGTTATGTTGCAGTTGTATAAATCTCTAGTTTAACCACATCTGGAGAATTGCATTCGAAGACAGGAATAATGCGGAGGTTTTGGATGGTGAGTGGAAGAGGCTTAACAGGATGCTGCCTGGATAAAGTGAGACCGGACAACCTCGGGTAATTTTCTCCGGAGCGGCAGAGGCTGAGGAAGGTCTGACACGTTTACAGGAATGTGAGAGGCACAGACAGAGTGGACAGCCGGGATTGTTTCTCTGAGGAGGAAATGTCCAATGCCAGTGGGCATGCACTTCAGGAGAAAGGGGGAACACATCCTCATTGGTCCTTTTTGCACTATTGAAGTATTTTGTAATTTAGTGTATTTGGTATCTTTTCTCTGCATGCTGCTGTTGAAAAAAAAACAATTACAAAAGACAATGATGTTAAAAACCTGACAGAGGATGTTTAAAGGAGATTTGCGTTTCAAGTTTTGTTTTTCATTCCCATAGTGGTGGGTGTCTGGAGTGAATGTCGGGTCTGGTGGTGGAGGCAGATGTGATAGAGGCTATTAGATACCACGTGGATCTGAGGAGAATGGAGGGATGTGTCTCTTGTGTAGGCAGAAGGGATTGTTTTAGTAAGGCATGAAGTGACCAGTTCAATTGGTTCAGAACAACACAGTGAGCAGAAGGACCTGTTCAAGGACAAGTACAGCAAGCAGAGCAGGTAAACTGGATAAAGTGATCCCACTCAGAGAACAGACTGTGACGTCAGTGGATATATGCCGGCATCACAGTTCTCTCACCAAAGATACTTCACTGCTGGACAAAATGAAGTTTGTGATGTTTATAACCGATGTGGTGAATTGTACTGATCAGACATCTCATCCTACTGAGGAAATTAAAATTATTGTGAAAGCTGCAGAAAGGTATCTCGGTGTAACTGGTGTTTTGTGGGAAGCTTTAAATGAAGTTTTGTTGGGTGGGTATCTGTATCCCAGTCTACTTGGGAGCATACACAATAGGATTAAAATATTGCAATGAAATGCGAGAACTCTGATTTATAATGGTCAAGACTTTAAGAAGTGAATTTCTAATTTTCAGATTCTTCAGATGTAATATCTGTTAAGGAAACCTGCACATTTTAAGTTTTTATTCCTGTGTAGAATTATATTGTCGTTAGGCTTGACAGGTTAGTTGGTAGAGGGGTGGTGTTGTCAGTTTTATAAGGAAAGGGGCCGGGTATAGAGTTGTGAATGGGAATAAAATGTATGACGAACTTGAAGTAGAAATTCTTGATTCCACAGATATGTATGTAATTTTCTTTTGTGAAAATATTAACTCTTTGAATCGTAATTGGAGCTTTGGCCATCCACTTTCCTCATGGAAAATGGTTGTAGTAGTGCCCATTCTAAAACCCTGAGCTCCCCGTCTGATCTTCCTTGTTATAGGCCAATACCATTATCGTCTCATTTGTGTAAACTTGTGGAAAGTATGGTAATCGAGAGTTTGAATTATACTTTTGATAAAAGGGGTGATTTCACGTTTTATCAGAGGGGAATTCAGAATGGTAGAATAACATTCGATTCAGTTTTGGGTTTGGAAGATCATATTAAGAAAGCACAGTTAAATAAAGATGTAATAGCAATATTTTGTGATATAGAAAAGGCAAATGATATTTATTGCAGCTCGGATTTCTGATTAATTTTTGGAAATGCAATTGAGGGGGCTATTGTACTATTTTTCCTGATTGTCTTTATTTGGATCATCTTGTAAAGGTATGGGTGTGCAAGTATGGCATTGAATTCATTTTTACGTTTGGATGATGATATTAGGAAAGCACAGTTATATGTAGATGTTGTAACAGCAGTATTTTTACTGTTCAAAAGGCAGATGGTATTGATGGAAGGAAAGAATTTTTATGAAATTTTGGAAATGCAGGTGGTGAGGCGATTATCAATCATTTTCTGAGTTGTTTTAATTGGAGGTCTGGTGTCAGGTATGGGTGGGCAAGTTATATTCGGGTTGTTATGATATAGAGATTGGGATCCCACAAGGCAGTATTTATTATTTCATATTATAATTAATAATATTTTTCTCTGAGATAGGTTTTGGAGTGTGTAAATCACTATATGCAGATGATGGGTTTATGGATTAGAGGTAGAAATTTCAATGTTACTGTATATAGGATGCATTAGCAATTAGTAAGGTTGAACAGTCGGCAAATAGATGGAACAAGTTATGTTTTACAGGCAGGAGTAATGGACCTGCAATTGATTGGAAATGATTGGAACTGATATGGCCAAACTCCTTAAAAGATGTCAGTGGTAAGATTTCCAGGTATGTGGACGGAGAATAAGCTGACATGGAAGCACCGCAGCAGAAAATAACTGAAAAATATAAAGAAATATTAAATATTCTCAGGTATCTCTGTGTGTATTCTGCGGTGTTACATGAAAATATTTGTTGACCAATTTTGTTTGTTTAATTGGATCTGTTCTTGATTATGGTTGCGGATTATCGATCAGCTTCATCTTCAACTTTATTATGTTTGAGTGTGATACAAGCACAGGCTTTGAGATTGTGTTGTGGTGCAGTCAGGTCGTTCCCTGTTTCGGCTTTACTGCTTGAAATTGTGGAGTTTGAATTTAATGTTAACATACTGGGTTAATTTAAGGGGGAGGAAATGATCATCCTGTTAAAGATGTGTTGGAGGACTGTTGGGAACTTCACAAGAAGAATGTTTTTAGTTCTGGGTGCCTGGGTTCTTATCACGCTTGAAATATGTGTCTTTTGGTGTTACGGATTCAGCAACAACAAATGTATGTGAGGCAGGGTTTTTTTATAACAAATAAAACATTTATTAAACACTGAAAAACAAACCCCAAAAGTAAACAAACTACTAACGCAACCGGGAATAAGCTGCTTTGCGGCAGCTTGAACAGTTCTTAAAGGGATAAAGCGAAACAGTTCTTAAAGCGATGTTGCAAAAACAGTTCTTCAAAGTAGTACTGCGAAAGTTCAAAATGCTTACAGTCCATTAAAGGAAAGACTTTTTTAGACGATATAAATTCTCTTTCACGTCGTGTTGTTGCGGTTCCCAGTCGAACTATACTTTTCCCGGAGAATTTATGAAAATGAAAATGAAACGGCTTAAAGGCACAGACCTTTCCTTGACGAAACTGTACACCAAACTCTTTCTGCTCTTGTCGCAGGGGCTAACAAGGGCACAGCCAACGAATTCGTTCCGAATGAGGATCAAACAAGGTCAAAACTGTTTCACCGTCGAAATCGACTTCCCTCGTTCATTTAGCTCCCGAACTCCGATCTTCACTCTCCACTGAATTTTAACTGGCAGTATTATAAAGAAACTGCCGGCAATGACCTTTTAAACTTTAGACATTAAATAAAACTCCACTTTTCAACGGAACTGCGTCATAATATTGGACCACGCAGTAGCATGGAGTCAGAAATGGAAAATCCAGCCACGAACTGCCGCTCCTCACAGGGAGGGTCCTCCTTTTATACCCTGTTGAAAAACTGTCACATGACCTCTACTGGCAGGAAAATGACGACACTCCACCATCACAAGACCACTGTCCCGTGACAAGTACAAGATACCCACGGGTATGTAACAATTGGGTTGTGCAAAATGTCCCACAGTCACATTCTCGGTAACCCCACTTTGTTTCTTTCAATGCCTTTATTAGATGATAGGATACACGATTTAATGAAGTCTAATGATTCTGTTCTGCCTGAGAATTTGATGGTTCAGTATATATTAAGGAAATTTATTGAGATAGTTTAACCGTTTTTCCAGAAGGATCAAAATATAATTTAACTTGGAATGGTGGTGTTGCTGTGTTATGCGTGAATTATTGTTAACAATAAAGGAACGACCTACCAACCATTTATCAGGATTTACAGCAGAATCGCTTGCCATCATTTCGTGCTTACAGTGGGTGGTGGAAATTTGTCCATGTGAATTTGTAATTTGTTCAGATTCCCTTTCGGTTTGAAGAGTCTGTCATTCTCACAGCAGGTCAGATTTACTTCTGGAAACCCATCAAACGTTGTTTCATATTCAAAGGATTGGATTCGGGATGTGCACTGATTTGGGGTGCATGAAGACACGGTCAGCAGTCGGGTTCTGAGGAGTTGGTGGACCAGAGGGATCTGGGAACACAGATTCATAATTACTTGAAAGTGGCGTCACAGGTAGATAGCGTCGAAATGAGAGCTTTTGGCACATTGGATTTCATAAATCAAAGTATTGAGTACAGGAGATGGGATGTTATGTTGAAGTTGTATAAGACGTTGGTCAGGCCTAATCTGGAGTCTTGTGTGTAGTTTTTGTTACCTGCCGGAAGGAAAATTAACAACAAAATAGAAAGAGTACAGAGAAAATTTACACTACGTTTGCTGGGACTTGAGGACTCGAGCTTTAGGAAAAGCTGAGGACTTTATTCCCTTTAGTGTTGGAAAATGAAGGGGGATTTTGCACATTTATACAAAATTATGAGTGTTGTTGACAGGGTAAATGCAGGCAGGGTTTTTCCTCTGAGGTTGGGTGAGATGGGAACTGGAGATCGCAGTTTCAGGGTGAAAGGTGAAATATTTAAGAGGAATCTGAATGGGATTTCCTTAACTCAGAAGGTGGTGAGGGTGTGGGAAGAGCTGTCAGTGGAAGTTATGGATTTCATTGTTGAAAAGTTTGGATCAGTACATGGACGGGAGGGGTATTGAGGGCCATGGTCCAGCTGCGGTTATGGGACTCGGCAGAATAACAATTCGGTACGGACTAAGTGGGAAAAAGTGTTTGTTTGTTTGTTATAGTGCTCTCTGACGCCAATTAATGTGTCGATGAAGGGGAATTGGTTGGGGCTGTTGTCGGGAAGCAAACGATGTGCTTTCAGGATTTCCTGCTGGGGATAGAAGTGAATTGATACTGGATACCCATGGTCAAAGTGTGGCGATCAGAGCCAGGGATTGTAAAGTTGTCAAATATCTCTTTCCTCCTCTTTGGCTCAAACTCTCCCCACTCTCCTGCTCCCATTTTCACCCCTTCCCACTTTTGCCACCTCTGCTTCCCCGTTCCCTCACTGTCTCTTTCTCTCCATCTCTTGTCTCCCACTCCCTCATTCTCTCTTCCTCCTCTCACCTCACCTATTTCCCTCTCTTCCACACATGCTCTCTCTCTCCTCTCTTCATCCGTTCCCTTCCCCACTGACACACTCTTGTCCTCAGCACATTCCTCCCTACCCTATCCACTCACTCACTCACTCCCCTTCTACCCTCCCTTATTGTCTCTTTCTCCCTTTCTACCCAACGCTTCGCCTGCCTCTCGCCTTTTCCCCAATTCCTCCTTAACTGCAGCTCGTTTTCCCGGCCACCCTCCCGTCCCCACATCCCCCACCCCGCACTGTGATGACGGTTGACTCGCACAGTGAATTGTCTGATGTTGTGCAATTCTTCGTTTTTTGGACAGTGACAGTGTTTTCTCGGAATATGTAGGCTTGTGGTTTCCGGGAGAGGCCAGTTTGTTCCCTTTTTATGTGCTACAGAATAGGCGGGGACGAGGAGTGTGGAGGAGGCAGGAGAGAGATTAAATATATGTAGCCTCAATCTCTTTCTCCCTGTCCTCCTCTCTTCATCCGTTCTCATCCACACTGCCCCACTCTTTCCTCCACACATTCCTCCCTAACCTTCTCCCTTTTCTGTCGCCTGTTTCCCCGCCACCCACCCGTCCCCACATCCCCCACCCCGCACTGTGATGACGGTTGACATTCACAGTGAATTATAGATGTTGTGTAATTCTTCGTTGTTCGGAAAGCAGCAATGTACTCTCAGAAGACGAAGGGGTGTGGTTTCCGGGAGAGGCCAGTTTGTTCCCTTTCTGTGTGCTACAGAATAGGCGGGGGAGGGGATGTGGAGCAGACGGGATAGCCGTGTGTTCTCAGTAGCTACGCCGTCACGACAAAGACCGAGCGCCGTCTGCGAGCTGGTCTCTGACACAAGCACACACAGACACACAAAGAGACGGACAGACACATACAGGGACACATATGAACACACAGAGATTCAGACATACAGAAATACTTTAAAAATGAATGCAGTTTGCATTTTCAACGTTTTAAGATGGAGGCTGCTATTTTGTGAACTGTTGGAAATGATTGTTTCTCTGGGATAATCTAGTGTGCTTTTGGGGATGTCAGCGGGTTTGGGGGTTCACATGGAAATGGGGCCGCACATTGATTTGCGGATGTGCGAAAATTTCAGGGTACGTTGGTGAATATGGATTTTGGAGTGTCGGTAAATTTGGGGGTGTACACTGCTTTGGGCATTCGAGGGTGCACGGGGATTTGGGAGTATTTAGGGCTGCGCACAGATTTGGGTGTCTCAGCGGATTTGGGGTTGCACACGAATTTGGGGAATCCTTCGATTTAGGGGTGTAATGAATCTTAAGGCCTTTTCATTTATAGATACTTCATGAACAAATGCACTTTGAAATTTTAACTTTGTTCTTGCCATTAGGTTTGAGTTGGAAGCATCTATCTTGTGAAGTGTTTGAAAACATTCTTGCTCTGTGATAATCTAATGTGCATGTGGGATGTCAGCGGGTTTGGGGTGCGCACAGATCTGGGTATGAGGGTGAATTTGGGAATGTTGGTATGTTTGGGGTGCGCACAGATCTCGGTATGTGGGTGGATATCGGGGTGTCGGTAGGTTTGCAATGCACATGGCTTTGTCGATGCACACTGATTTGGGGGTGAACACTGATTTGGGGGTGACCACTGAGTTGGGGTTTGCGGACGTGCACAGATTTGGGAGTGCACACAGATTTGCAGATATGGGAATCCCGGTGGATTTTGAAGTGTTTTGAATCTCGAGGTTGTTTCATTGGTATATTGTTTAATAATAAATGCAACCTGAACTTCGACCTCTGTTCTTGCCATTTTTTTTAAGTTGGAGGCAGATATTTTGAGAACCGGTTGAAATGAATGATTCTTGCTCTGGGATCATCTAATGTGCATGTGGGAGAGTCTGTTAACTTGGAGCTGTGACGAGTCTCAAGGCAGATTTACAGTGGCAGCATATTCAATTAATCAGTCACCTTTGTTGGGACAGACTAACTCCCACATATGGTCTAAATATTAACTCATTAATATAATCACAATCTGTCACCGTGGGGATTGCGCCGGTCAGACGTTATCAGGTGATGAGCCGGTGAAATATCCGTTCACTTCGGGGCTTCAGTTAATTAATAAAGCCGCGTCCTGAGCACACGGCAGAGGCGTCCGCAGTATCTCCGGTCCGGACTCCAGCTCCTCACATTCACCGCCTCATCTCCCAGGTGTTATTCCCGGGCGGATTTCCCCTTTGACCAGCAGCACCATTAGGAAAGTGTGGGGGGGGGGGGGACGTGCGGGTGGGAGTGTAAATGCACTGTCCTGCATAGTCGATACCTCATTGGACGCGTCAGATGTCAGTCAAACAACTACTCCTCATGCTCCCCCGCCCATTGGTCGGTAGATATGTCCATTCTTTCCCCCCCCCCATTCCCGCCTACCGAACTCATTGCCCGACATTTTCCGCAAAATGGCGACGGTCTAGTTGAATGCTAGTTGGTTAATCCAATGTCAATCACACCAGCCTCCGCCTTCCACTTGAATGACTGGCTAATGTGAAGAACGAGGGCGGGATTTGGATAAAAAACGGTGGATACTCCAACTTAAAGCCATAAATCCGGCTACTAACTGGACTGGAGTGTGGTGCAGAGAATTTGGACATAAAACCCTCACTGCTTCCTTTTTCAAATGAGACCTAAATTACCCCCCAAAAGTCCTGTAGATCGTACGTAACAAAACACAATAGCGTGAATTAAATTGAAGTTACTGCTGTTACTTAAGAAAGCTTTTAAATGAAAACTACACGACCCGGAATGATGTTTCCCAACACGAACGAAGGGATAATGAAGAATAGTGTGCCAAATTCTAAGCAGTGTCAATGTAATTCCTTATCGTTTTGTTTTACCAATCTCCCATAAACAGGTATGTTTTGTGTAAAGGTGTCTCCTTTGATGCCCTTTATCCCAACAGCCTTGATATAATTATTAACCCACCAAACCCTTAACTTCTGATACGCTAGTTGAAATCTTACGAGCTTTTGTAACTGAACGATGTGTGCAGGGACCCATAGGAAGTGGATATATAAACCAATACTCTGCATATGAAATAATGTTTGATAAGTTTCCAACAGTAAATCTGTCCTACTGCAAAAAGTACCTGTTTTAAGACTCATCAAATCCGAAAAGGCATCTGAGCAAATTGAAAATTTACATGAACAAATTTCCACCACCCACTATAAGCCTAAAATGATGGAAACAAATTCTGCTATATATACTGATAAATGGTTGGTAAATTGTCTCTTTATCGTTACCTGCAATTCATGCATAAAAACCTTATCTTTTGATTCTTCTGCAGCAATGTTTAACATATAATAATTTTCCACATTATACTGACGAATCAAGATTCTCAAGCAGAACAGAATCTTTAGACTTCATTAAATCGTGTATCCTAAAATCAACTAAAGGCATTGAGAAAAGCAATGCCGGGTTACCAAGAGCGTGACAGTGGGACATATTGCATAATCCAACAAACCCATATTCCCAGCGTGATTAGAACCCAGTTCCTGGACAACAAGTTGTGTGAAGAATCAGCAAGGGAGATGAGGCTGAGTACAGGGCTACGGTGGGAAACTTTGTCACATAGTACGAGCAGAATCATCTACAGCTTAATGTGAAAAAGACTAAGGAGCTGGTGCTGGACCTGAGGAGGGCTAAGGCACCGGTGACCCCTGTTTCCATCCAAGGGGTCAGTGTGGCCATGGTGGAGGATTACAAGTACCTGGGGATACGAATTGACAATAAACTGGACTGGTCAAAAAACGCTGAGGCTGTCGACAAGAAGGGTCAGAGCCGTCCCTATTTCCTGAGGAGATTGAGGTCCTTTAACATCTGCCGGACGATGCTGAGGATGGTTTACGAGGCTGTGGTGGCCACTGCTATCATGTGTGCTGTTGTGTGCTGGGGCAGCAGGCTGAGGGTAGCAAACACCAACAGAATCAACAAACTCATTCGTAAGGCCAGTGATGTTGTGGGGGTGGAACTGGACTCTCTGACGGTGGTGTCTGAAAAGAGGATGCTGTCCAAGTTGCATGCCATCTTGGACAATGACTCACATCCACTCCATAATGTACTGGTTAGGCACAGGAGTACATTCAGCCCGAGACTCATTCCACCAAGATGTAACTCTGAGCGTCATAGGAAGTCATTCCTACATGTGGCCATCAAACTTTACAACTCCTCCCTCAGAGTGTCAGACACCCTGAGCCAATAGGCTGGTCCTGGACTTCTTTCCACTTGGCATGATTAAGTTAATATTATTTAATTATTTATGCTTTTATATTGCTATATTTCTTCACTATTCTTGGTTGGTGTGGCTGTAACGAAACACAATTTCCTCGGGATCAATAAAATATGCCTGTCTGTCTGTCTGAACTGACAGCCGAAATCTCTCACCAGCAGGAAACAAAATAATGTAGGTGATCCGTCCACTGTTGTTCCGACCAATCGGTCTTCATGCTACAGGACTGCTTGGATGACATCAATTGGATTGTCTTCCATGATGAGGATGTGACCAAGTTCACGATGGGGTCACGTGCTTCATCTGAAAGTGCATCGAGAATGTTCTTCTCCAGAAATCGGTCAATGTCGTTTCTTTATCGTTACCTATAATCTGGGCACAAAAACAGCCACACCAAATATCCCAGTGAAATTATATTTTGGTCCTTCTGTTAAAATGGTTAACATATCACAATAAATTTTCTTAATATACCAATGAACTAACAGATTCTCAGGCATAACAAAATCCTGAGACTTTATTAAATCGTGTACCCCAAAATCAATAAAGGCATTAAAAAAACAAGTTGGGGTTACCGAGAATGCCTCAGTCGAACATATTGCATAATTCAACGAACCCGCATTCCCAGCGTAATAAGAACCCGAGCACCCAAAACTGTAACACTCTTCTTGTGATGTTCCCAACAGTCCTCCGACACACCTCTAACAGGATGATCATTTCTTTGTTCCTTCAAATTAATCCAGTACGTTGACATTAAATTCAATCTCCGCAAAATCAATCAGTAAACCTGAAACAGGAGCCGACCTTACTGCACCACAACAGAATCTTAAAGCCTGTGCTTGTCTCACAGCCAAACATTTGAAAGTTGGAGATGAAGCTGATCCATGAGCCACAGAATCAAGACAAGATCTAATGAAACAAATGTAAATGGTCAGCAGAGATTTTCATGTCGCTCCCGAAGAATATCCACAGAGACACCGAGAATATTTATTGCTCCTTTATATTTATCAATTATTTTACTGACACGATGCTTCCATGTTAGCTCATTGTGCATCCACCTGTCTGGAAATCTCACCACTGACACGTCTTCAAGAGTTTGATCAGATGATTTCAAATCAAGCGCAGGTCTATTAATCCTGTTTATAAAACACTTGACGTGTTTTTTGCCGCTGAAAGCTTAAGTCCCATCGATTTGCCAACGGATTAATTGCTAATGGCATCCCATATACAGTTAAATTGACATTTCTACCTCTAATCCATAAACCTCCATCATCTGCAAATAGTGATTTACCCACCCCTGTACCTACCTCAGAGAAAATATTATTATTATAATAAGAAATAATAAATACTGCCTTGTGGGATCCCAATCTCTATCTCAGAAACCCGTGTATAACTTGCCCACCGGCACCTGCACAAGGCGAATAAATAAAAAAATCTCATAAAACTTTACAGTCTTTAACTATGATCAAAAGGCCTGTGTAAAAGCTAAGGAACCGGCATATAAGTAGTGAAACAGGGATTTCGGCTCATCATTATATCCCAGTTATCTGCCTTCTCCAATTCAGCGTTCGGTCTATTGCCTTCTCTGCCTTGGTGATTCAAATGCTCAAAGAGATGGTCGTTAAATACCTGCCTGCGACATGTCCTCCGTCATTATGTTCCAGATGGTAACCTTCAGAGGCAATTATTCCTCAGATCCCCTCTAAACCTCACACTCTTCTTCTTAAAACTCTCCTTGTTATTCAAACCTCTGTCTGGAATCACAGAGTCCCAATGAACAGAAAGTGTGATTCCTTCCAAATGGTCCATGCCCACTTGAATTCACCGCATTTGTCTGCGTCTAGCCCATAACCCTGTGATCAGGTACTATTCATTAGCCTGTAAAGATATCCTTTAAACCCTCTAGCTGAACCCAACCCTACCACTTTCTATAGTCGCTCCTTCCACATCCCCATCATTGTCTGTGGATAAAATGTCCCCTTTTAATCTTTCTTCTCTTACGTAAAGTCTATGCCCTTAAGTTTTACAACCGCTCCCTCGTGCTTGAAAAGGCAGTCTCCATTTATATTATCGATGCACCCCATGTTCCTTGTCTTCTTTAAGATCACCGCTCAACGCTGAATGCTCCAGGAGAACATTGTTCCCACCAATGGGTCTCTCCTTGCACCTCAGTCCATTCCACACATTCTGGTGAATCTCCAGTGCAATTAAACATTTTCTGTCGTGTGGCACCAGAAGTATACACTTTTCAATCTTTTCAAACAATTAATGTTTTAAAAAGTCCTTCCAAGAGTTCTGTTCAGTACTTTCCTGATAACGACAGGTATCCCACTGGATGCCTTCATTCTATTTACCTGTCTCAACACCTTTAGGTACCGCTGTACCTCTGCGTCAATGCTACGCCTATTGCAAGAAATTCAGAAGGCGCAGGATAGATACATCCCGAAGAAGAAGTATTTTAAAGGGAGGATGAGGCTAAGCAAAAGAAGGGGCATAGAATATAGCAACTATTTGTAGAAAGCTAGAGGAATGGAAAGCTTTTATAACTCAACAGTATCGACGTTCAGAAGTTGAAAGTACATTTATTATCAATGTATATATACTGCATACAACCTTGAGACTCGTCTCCATACCGGCAGCCACAAAACAAAGAAATCTCATGGAACTTATTAAAGAAAGAAGACCGTCAAACACCCGATGTACAGAAAAAAGAAACAGATCCTGCAGACAACAAAAGTCAGCACATAACATATTGAACTGAAGTGCTCGATAGTGAGTCTAAAGCCACAGAACCAGTCATCACTGCAGCCGATTCAGGAGCCCGTTTATTACAGACCAGCGCAGAGACAAGGAAACCCCGCAGTGCTGTGATCTGAACTTACCTGTCCTGTCCTCCAGACCCAACACCCTGACATTTTCAGTCTGTCCTAGTACTTCAACCTCCTGAATCTCAGGTCATTCCACGCCTCTGGTTCTGGCCCTACCGCGTCATAACGCTCTCAGCCATCTCAATGCGGAATGCAAAGAAAACAAAGCAGTGAGGACAGAAACGATGAATGTCAGGGTAATCTAGGCAGTAACATAAAAGAGGAAACCAGAAATCCCCTTTTTCAGATATTCCTCACAAAGCGTACAAGAGAGGTAAAGTGGATATCAGACAACTGTAAAATGATGCTGGAGAGGGGGCAAAGCAGAACAAAAAATAGCAGATCAAGTCAATGTTATTTTGCGTCAGTCTCCACCATGGTAGACAGCAGCAGAACGCCTGAACATCGGAATATCAGACAATAGAAATGTGTGAGCTGCCTTTACTAATAAGAAGGTATTTTGGAAGCTGAAAGGTTTGAAGGTAGATAGGTCACCTGGCAGCAGAAGAGATTGTTGAGTTAATATCAATGACTGATCCAGAGTCACCAAATTCTGGAATTGCTGTGGAAGACTGGAAAATGGCGAATGTCCCTCCACTCTTTAAGGGGGAAGGAGGCAAAAGAAAGAAAATTATAGGTGAGTTAGCCTCACTCAGGTCAGTTAGGTTGGTAAGTGTTGGAGTCCATTATTAAAGATGTGATTTCAGGGTACTTGGAGGCACATGACAAAGTAGGCCGTTTAGCACAGATTGTTTAAGGGAAATCGTGCCTGTAAGATCTGATCTGTTGGAATTCTTGCCTGGAAAATCAGTTGAATTCTTTGAGGAAATAACAGGTAGGATAGAGAAAAAGAAATCGCTAACATGGATAGAAGATTGGCTGATAGCTGCAGTTAAGGAGTAGTAATGAAGGTGGCCTTTTGAGCTTCACTGTACGTGACGTGTTCGGTTTATAAAAAAAATAATAAATCCAATATGATCTTTGAGCTCTGTCCTGTTTTTTTTTTAATGCAGACAGCCATTTTGCGAACTGTATGAAACGATTGCGATGGGATCATCGAATTTGCATGCGGCAGGGTCAGGCACGGATTGGGGGTGCAGACGGATTTGAGAATATGCGCTGAATTAGGGGTGTTTTAGAGAATATAGGATGTACAGGGATTTGGGGATGTGCTGTGCACAGAAATGGCTTTTTACCAGCGAATGTTGGGGTGCAGGCGGATTCGGAGAGTTGGAAGATGTGCGGCACACACTGATTTAGGTGTGCACATGAGTTTTGGGGCACAAACGAATTTGGGTGTGCAGAGATTTGGCGAAGTCTGCGGATTTGAGGGTGCACGCGGATTTTGGAGAATCAGTAGTTTGGGAGCGATGTCATTGATTTGGGGGTGCGCACGTATTTCGGGGTTGTCAGGATATGGAGGTGTGACAACTCTCGAACTTGTATTAGTCATAGATACTTCAGTAATAAATGCAGTTTGGACTGAAATTGCTTCTTGCTATTTACTCAGGCGGACGCAGCCGTTCTGTGAACTATTTGAAATGATACTTGCTCTGCGATAATCCAATGTGCACGTGGGGGTGTCTGCTGAGTCGGAGACGTGACAAAACTCAAGATTGTCTCACAAAGTACACTGCAGATGCTGTGGTCAGATCAAGACGTACAGAAAAGCTGGATGAGCTCAGCAGGTCGGACAGCATCCGTTGAAAGGAGCAGTCAACGTTTTGGATCGAGACCCTTCGTCATGACCCTTCGTCCTGACCCTTCGTTGACTGCTCCTTTCAACGGATGCTGCCCGATCAGCTGAGTTCATCCAGCTTTTCTGTACGTCAAGATTGTCTCATTTGCTCATACAATAATCATGAAGCTATTTTGAATTTTAACCTCTGTTCTTATATTTTTTATGGTTCAGGCAGCCATTTTCCACATCCTTCCTGTAGTGAGGCGACCAGATCTGAGCACAGTACTCCAAGTGGGGTCTGAGCAGGGTAAATGATTTGTAAATAAGTAAAAAATCTTTATTTTTAAATCTGTTGAAACCTGTCCCTGTGGAGTCGCTAAATGGTTTTAAAAACCCCAGGCAAGTGCTGCCTCAACATGTCATTCCGAGAGATCACCTGTGGCACAGACGGATCATTGGACAGAGACAATGTCGTGTTCATCGCCGTCATTGGAGTTCCCGGTGAGTGAGCAGAGCAATTCATGTTCGGCATTTCTGAGTGTTTACTGGTGTGAAGCTGTTTATGATCATTTAACAAGCTTTAAACTTGATGATCACTGTGTACATCTCCGTCAGATCCTGTCAGTTCCATATTCTGATATTTCATATTTAACGACAAGCGGAACTAAACCTCTGCCTCTCCTCTAACTCACGGGACCGACTCGAACGTTGTTCTTGCCTTTAACGGGACGTTGTACAGAGTTGCTCCAGTGCTGGGGGCAAGCAGCTCTCCGGGAGGGTGTGACGGGGAGGATTTCAGTGGAGCCTTTTCCAGAGCAGTCCCATTGCTGGGCACAGACAGCTCCATAGAAAGGTGTGACAGGGTGGGTTTAAATGGGATTTTTCCCAGTGCTGGGGGCAGCACCTTCCAGGGAAGTTGTACCTCGGAGGGTTTTACATCGTGAAGTTCCCAGTTCCTGAGTGATTGATCAGACACAACCCCTGGTCCTGAGTTTTTCGTCTCGTTACCAAGTCTGTTACAGTCCGATCCTACTGTCTGTTGGTCAGTGATTGGGTCTGATCACCTGAAGCAGTGTTGACGGATCTGCTAACGTGTGATATCGAACTGAACTGCGCTGTAGAATTAATCCATTAACTCAGCCTCAGGTTACTAGCTTGTCTCTGCTTTCCCTCTGAGACCCGTCGGGAATCGGAGCCCCGCTTCGTCCAGAGGAGGGATCTCGGACCGAAACTAGAGTTTGTTCACTTCCATGGAAACTGCCTGACCTGCTGAGTTCCTCCAGTATTTTATGTGCGTTGCTCCCTTCTGTATCGCTTTTCGGCCCCGTCAGATGCTGAGTTTCCAGAGACCTGGTCAGTCACGGTTAAATCAGTGAAACTGGCTCCATCAGCGACTGGAATCGGGATCAGCACCGATTGTGTAGTCCGTGCAGTTCGTTTTTATCGCCGACGTTTGCCCACACAGCGACTTAACTCCACATTGAAGAGGGCAAGTTAGAGACAGTGTGACCCCTGTCTGATGTTGGATTAACAACGGTTCCCAGGCTCTAGCACTCCTGATCTTCAGATGATAACCGATCCGTTGTAAATTTCCGCAGAATGTGTTCAGTAATGTCCAGTGTCTGTTCTTTCTCTATCTCTCTCTCCAGTAAATTTATTGGCGATTGTGATCCTGTCCCGCGGAAAGTGCGGCCTCTCTACCTGCACCACTCGCTACCTGGTGGCCATGGCAGCGGCCGATATGCTGACGGTTGTTAACGAGATCATTTTTTTTTAAATCAGTTGGTATTACTTCCCGTGGAGTTTTCTGGACATCACCCCTGTGTGCAGAGTTATCGTTGTATTGAGGTTCACAGCCACACAGTGTTCTGTCTGGTTCACCGTCACTTTCACCTTTGATCGGTTCGTCACCATTTGCTGCCAGAAGCTGAAAACAAAATATTGCACCGGGAAAACTGCGGTTGTGGTTCTAACAACAACCGGCGTACTGACCTGTCTGAGAAACGTTCCCCGATACTTCACGCTGGAACCCAGAGTGATCATCGACAATGTACCATGGTTCTGTATGATCAAGGGCAATTATTTCACTGACCCCGGTTGGATAGGGTATGACTGGCTGGATTCGGTTTTAACTCCGTTCCTCCCTTTCACTGGGATCCTGCTGCTCAACGCTCTGACAGTCAGGCACATTTTAGTGGCCAGTCGGGTCCGTAAGGGGCTGAAGAGTCAGAGCAAGGGGGAGAACCGCAGTGACCCGGAGATGGAGAGCAGGAGGAGGTCTGTGGTTTTACTCTTCACCCTCTCCGGCAGCATCATCCTCCTGTGGATGACAATGGTTGTAAATTTCATATATTATCAGGTATCTGGAAAAGGATTCAATTTCAATGATTCTGAATGGATCTTTCACTACGTCGGGTCTTTGCTAAGCAATTTCAGCTGCTGCACGAACACATTTATTTACGCGGTAACTCAGTCAAAATTCAGGGAGCAGGTGATCAGTGCGGCGAAATATCCGGTCACCTCGGTGCTTCAGTTCATTAATAAAGCCGCGTCATGAGCACAAGCCGGAAGCGGCCGCAGTGTTTCCTGTCTGTGTCCAGCCCCTCACGTTCACCACCTGATTTCCCAGGTGTTATTCCCAGGCCGATTATCCAATCATCCGGCAGCTATGGGACATGAGCATAGTTTGTGTGTGGGGTGGGGCAAAGCACAGTCCCGGAGGATCAGTATCTCATTGGACCTGGAAGATGAGAGTCGAAGAACTGCTCAGGAAGGCGCAAACCCATTGGTCAGTGGATATTTGCATCTATTTCCTTTCCCTTCTGCCATCTTCACAGTCCGACGTTCCGCCATGTCGGCGGCGTATAGTACGATGCTAGTTGGCTATTCCAATATTATCACAACAGTCTCCGCTGTCCCTTGAATGATGGGCGAACGTGAAGAAACAGGGCGGGATTTGGTCAAACGACTGTCGACACTCCCACTTCAAGGCGCTGATGCCGCCACCATCTGGACTGGAGTGTGGTGCGGAGAATTGGGAAATAAAACCCTGATCGCTTCTATTGTTTTTCCACTTGAAAGGTAAGTTACCCCAGAGTCCCAGAGATCGTACGGAATGAAACGCAATATTGTGAATTAAATTAAAGTCACTCCCATTACTTCAGTAGGTTTTTAAATAAAATCTAACAATCCCCGAAGATTGTAATGAAACCTCCATTTGATTTATTTCTTTCTGATACGCTTCACACTGAATTAAAATGTGTTCAACTGTTTCATAATGATAAAACGTACACGGCCCAGAATGCTGTTTACCAACACGACAGGAAGTATGGTATTGTCAATTGGAAGACGAATCTTGTTTTAATCCGTTCTCCCATAAATCAAACACTTTTAAGTATTCTGTAATGGTGTCCCCCCTTGTGACCATTATCCCACTAGTCCCTTCATAAGCCTACAATTATTAACACTAAAACCCCTTACCTGCTGATTTCCTAGGTGGAAGCTCTTTATCGAGAGTTGAACTTTTTACTGCTTTTATACCTAAACAGTCAACCCGCTCATTCCCCTCAACCCCTCTATGTGCAGAGAGCCTTGAGAATTAGACATATAAACGAATACTTTGAATAGGAAATAATGTTTAATGAGTTCCAACAGTAAATCTGATCTATTACTGAAGTCACCTGTTATAAGACTCATCAAAACCGAAAAGGAATCTGAACGAATTACAAATTTATCTGGGCAAATTTCCTTCATCCACTCTAAGTCGAAAAAAGATGGCAACCAATTTTGCCGTATGTTCTGATAAATGGTAGGTAAGTC
The DNA here is from genome assembly GCF_048418815.1 of Hemitrygon akajei. Lineage (NCBI taxonomy): Eukaryota > Metazoa > Chordata > Chondrichthyes > Myliobatiformes > Dasyatidae > Hemitrygon > Hemitrygon akajei. Next base: position 682,519 of record NW_027332012.1, read on the forward strand.
ATTTCTCTGTCCTTTCCTGTAATTCAGTCAGAAAAAAAGGCTCCACCAACATTCCCGGTTAAATTATCTTTCGATCCGTCTGCAAAAATGGTTAAAATGATTGACCTTGTTATGATGAATGGTTCACATATCATAATAATGCTCCTTATTATACTGATGGGCTAACAGAATCTCAAACATGACAGCATCCTTGAACATTATTAAACTGTCCAACACAAAATCAACGGAAGTCATTAGTAAAACAGGGCGGGGTTACCGAGAACGCGACAGTGGGACATATTGCATGAACCAACAAACCCATATTCCGAGCGTGATAAGAGCTCAGCCAGCCAACACTAAAAGCACTCTTCGTGACGTCACCACAGTCCACCAACACGCCTTTAACAGGGTGATCTTTTCCTTGCCCCATCAAATTACTCCATGTTAACATCAAGTTCAGCCGCCGCAGTTGTCAGGGTGATTGTACAATTTCAAGCAGTGAGGCCTGATAGGGCGCGAATCTACTGCACCACAACACAATTTCAAAGCCCGTGTTCTGAATCACACAGAAGCATTTTAAAGTAGAAGATGAAGCTGATCTAATTAAACAAATATAAATGATCCAGAAAGATGTTCGTGTAGCACCCCAAGAATACAAACATAGATACCTGAGAATATTTAATGCTCCTTTACATTTAACAATTATTTTACTGATATGGTGCCTCCGTGTCGGTTTATTATCCACCCACGACTAAAAGTCTCAGCACGAACTGGTCTCCAAGAGTTTGATCATATAATTTCAGATTAATGGCAGGTCCATTAGTCCTGTTTGTAAAACACATAACTTGTGTTTAGCTACTGAAAGCTATTTGCCTATTGTGTAAATATATTAATTGCTAAATGCAGCCTCCATACACTTAAATTCAAATTTCTACCTCTAATCCAGAAAGCTCCTTCAGCTGTACATAGTAATTTAACCACGCATTCTCAGAGAAAACAGCATTAATCAAAATATTATACAATAAAGAGTTGCAAATACTGCCTTGTGGGATACCATTCTCGATCCCATAGAAACTAGAATGTATCTTTCCTACCTTTACTTGCAGAGACCGTCCAAATTAAAATAAACTCAGAAAAGATGGTACAATCTCCCCTCCTGATGTCCATAATTTAATCAAAAGCCCTTCCTTCCGTAAATATCATCTGCCTTTTCAATATTAAAAACACTGCTATTACAACTTTATTTAACAGCACTTCAACAGTATCAGTATCGTCTTCCAAACATAAAACTCTAATTAATGTCATTCTACCCTTCCTAAACCCACTCTGATAAAACGATACATCACCTCTCTCTTCCAAAATATAATGCTAGATTAACAAACGTTCCATAAGTTTACGTAAATGAGACGTTAACGATATAGGTCCATAACTAGAAGGTTCGGGAGCGGCATCTATATTGTTAACGTCTCACATATGTGCTTAAAATTAAACACTTTAATGCCCCTACACATTGAATGAATTACTTCTACTACAGATGCCACATACGTTCCATTCACATTCAAAAGTGGGACCTGTGGTGTCGGAGGGGGGAATCAGTGTTTCATCACCCTCCGTCTCTATCCAGTCTCCTTCGGATACGAGTCCTCCAGTCCAGGAAACAAAAGTCGTTAATCCTTACTGCTCCTTTCCAGGTTAATCACGTCCTTCCTGTGGCGCCGACCCGAGATGCACACAGTACTCCGGCCGTGATTTCACCGGCATGGGACCGTACCGCAGGGAACAGGCCGTTCCGCTCTCTGCGTTCTTCTGATCCAATTGAACTAGCGTTTCATGTTTTACTAATGTTGCAACACACATCTCCTTGAACCATTCTGAGACAGGTTTAGCATTGCATAAGTGAATTGCTCTACAGTAGCAGTGTCGGGAAAAGGTAGAAAAGTAGACGGAATTACAAACTAAATAAATAGTACATAAACAAGGACTAATGAGGCCGTGTTCCTCTGTTCACCTTAAACGCTCGCCCGCTAGTGTTAGACATTTGCTCCTCAGGCTGTCTACGCTGTTTGTGCCTCTCATATTCCTATAAACCTCGGCCCGCCTCCCTCAGCCTTTACCATTGCCGAGAAAATATCTCCAGATATCCAGAGATCCTCAGTTTGCGTATAAGGAGAAGGTGGGAGTGGAGGATGCTATCACGTATTTGCTGCACAAATCACTCTCTCACCTAGATGGGGTCAGTTGTGCTGTGACGATTACATTCCTTGACTTCTCTAGTGCCTTTAACACCATCCAGCCCAAGATCTTAAAGCACAAACTAACGGAGATGGGAGTAGACTCTCACATGGTGGATTGGATAGTGGACTACTTGACAGATAGACCTCAGTATGTGCGGTTGGGAGACTGTAGGTCTGACACGGTGGTCAGCAGCACAGGAGCGCCGTAGGGAACCGTACTCTCTCCGGTCCTGTTCACCCTGTACACATCAGACTTCCAATATAACTTGGAGTCCTGCCTTGTGCAGAAGTTCGCTGATGACACGGCCATAGTGGGGTGTGTCAGGAATGGACAGGAGGAGGAGTATAGGAAACTGATACAGGACTTTGTGATATGGTGCAACTCAAACTACCTGCGTCTCAATATCACCAAGACCAAGGAGTTGGTGGTGGACTTTAGGAGATCTAGGCCTCATATGGAGCCAGTGATCATTAATGGAGAATGTGTGGAGCAGGTTAAGACCTACAAGTATCTGGGAGTACAGTTAGACGAGAAGCTAGACTGGACTGCCAACACAGATGCCTTGTGCAGGAAGGCACAGAGTCGACTGTACTTCCTAAGAAGGTTGGCGTCATTCAATGTCTGTAGTGAGATGCTGAAGATGTTCTATAGGTCAGTTGTGGAGAGCGCCGTCTTCTTTGTGGTGGCGTGTTGGGGAGGAAGCATTAAGAAGAGGGACGCCTCACGTCTTAATAAGCTGGTAAGGAAGGCGGACTCTGTCGTGGGCAAAGTACTGGAGAGTTTAACATCGGTAGCTGAGCGAAGAGCGCTGAGTAGGCTACGGTCAATAGGGAAAACTCTGAACATCCTCTACATAGCACCATCCAGAGACAGAGAAGCAGTTTCAGCGACAGGTTACTATTGATGCAATGCTCCTCAGACAGGATGAAGAGGTCAATACTCCCCAATGCCATTAGGCTTTACAATTCAACCGCCAGGACTTAAGAACTTTTTAAAAGCTATTATTAATACTTTTTGAGATAGTGATTTAGATGCATATCATATTTTTTACTGAGTTAAGTATTGTATGTAATTAGTTTTGCTACAACAAGTGTATGGGACATTGGAAAAAAAAAGTTGAATTTCCCCATGGGGATGAATAAAGTATCTATTTATCTAATCATTTTTATTCTTTTGCAGTGATTTGTCCGATCCTGACCTCCTACACCCTGTATATTTTTCCTCTATTTCTCGACCGGATCCTTTATATCTCTCATTGGCCAAGCTTCTCTAAACTTGCCAGGTTACCCTTCAGACTAACAGGAAAGTGCGTTTCCTGGAAATTTGATGTCAATCATAAAATACCCATAAACAACTCCCACTTGTCCTTTGTTCATATTCCTTCCTGCACACTCACTCCTCCAGAAAAATTCACCTTTTGTGCAGATTAGATCCCTAAACTGTGGAGTAGATGTACATTCCCATCACTATCTTCAAACTATTAGAAAGAATGAAAAGGCATTAACAATTACAAGGGTAAGACGTGGCAACACAAACCAATCCTCATGCAGGGGATCAGACATAGAGAGAGTGAGCAATTTCAGGTTGCTGGGAGTCAAGCTGTCTGAGGATCTAATCTGGTTCCAAAATAACAATGCAGCTATAAAGAAGACGTGACAGTGGTTCTGTTTCATTAGGAGTTTGAAGTGATTTGGTTTCTCAACTGAAACACTCAAAAGCTTCCATAAAGTTACCATGGATACCATTCTGACAGGCTGCATCACTGGCGGGTGGGGGACCGAAAGAAGTTACTGAAATTTATAAAGTCAGTGCCCATGACATCTTCAATTAGCGGTGCGTCAGAAAGTTGGCGTCTGTAACGAAGGACCCCATCACATCGGACATGCCCTCTTCTCATTGTTGTGGTAAAGAAGGAGGTACAGAAGCCTGAAGGCACACACTAAGTGATTCTTGAACAGCTTCTTCTCGTCTGCAATATGATTTCTATATGGACATTGAATCCATGAACACTACCTCACTTTTTAGTCTGTATTACTTCTTTACTTTTCACTGATGCAATATGCATAAATGCTTACTGTTATCAATTCACTTGTTTATTTTTTACCTTTCTATATTATCATGTATTGCATTGAACTGCTGTTGTTAATTCAACAGATCTCACGACACATGCCGGTGATAATACACCTGATTCTGATTTTGATTCTGATAAAAGGGGGTCTTGAACAGCCTGGGGAGTAAGCTGAGGAATGGTAAATGGTGTTCAGTCCTGATGAGCGAGGAGTGACAATATGTGAAGTCATAACGGAGGAGGACATTGTGAACACAGCTCAGTCTGTCACAAAAACGTGCCTCCCTTCCATTGACCATCTGCATTCGCTGCTGCCCCGGGAAAGCAGTTAACATCATCAAAGACCCTTCCCAGCCCCGTCATTCTCTCTTCTCACACCTTCTATTGGGCGGCAGACAAAAAGCAGTAAGAACACACAACACCAGGATCAGGGATAACATCTGCCCCACTGTTACAGTGCCTCATATGCATCGTCCCTCGGAAGTTTTCATGTGTTATTGTTTTACAACCTTTAATCGCAGTGGATATAATTTGGCTTTTTTCACACTGATCAACAGAAAAAGATTCTTATGTGTCAAGGTGAAAACAGATATCTACAACGTGATGAAACGCAATAATTGATTGCATAAGCATTTAAACCCTTTAACATGACAAATCAAATTATTACTGGTACAGCCAATTTGGTTTAGAGGTCACATAATTAGCTAAATTGAGATCACCTTGTGCAGTCAGGAGGTTTCAACTGACTGTAGTAAAAATGCACCTGGAACTGGCACGCCCAATTGCCAGTGTCCAGGCAAGAACCACACCATGAAGGCTGAAGACCCCCAGAAACTGCATGAAAGGTTATTGAAAGCAAGAAAATTGACGAAACATCCAGGCAACAGTTATTGTATGCACAGTCTCTCCTGTCTCAGCCACTGAAGCCTGTAACTCCTTCCGAGTTATCATAGGTCGCTTGGTGGTACCCCCTCGAGCAGTGTTCGTCTCTATCTTGATGAAGGAAGATTTCTTGGGTACCTTTCACAAATTAAACTCCATGCCTTTTACACTATGAAATCCGCAGTCAATATTACGAGGTTAAAATCTCTTACTACTACTACCTTATTATGTTTACAACTGCAGTCTCACTGCATATCTGTGATTCCAGTTTCTGCTGGCTGTTGGACTTTCTATGATATCATATCCTTATGTCTAAGTGGCATCCATACGGCCTCGTTAGATATTTCAGATACGAATGATGTCGTCTATACAGATCATTATTCCATCCATTGCATTCTAGATGGTAACACTCCCCCCCCCCCCCCCACCTCTTCCTTGCATCTTTGTATCTTGGAACATTGAGCTGCCCATTCTGCCCTTGCCTCAGCCATGTTTCTGTTATGACTGAGCTTGGACCAAAAGAAATAGGGGTAGAATTAGGCCACTCAACCAAATCCCGCCTGCTCCACCATTCCACGATCACTTTGAACACCATTCTCTTACCTGCTCCCCAGAGACCTTTGATGCACTGACTGATCAAAAACCAATCAATGTTCCTTTTGTACTAAATGGCTTGGCCCCGACACCTGTCTGCGGCAATTAATTCCAGTTTCACTGCCCACTTTCTGAAGAAATTCCTTTTTATTTTAGATCTAGGCCAATGTCTTTCTATTCTGAGACCGTGCTACACGCCTCCACTACAGGAATGAATTGAATTGACTTTATTTCTTACATCCTTCACATACATCACCATCTAAATGTACAATATGCATTTCGAATCATAGAACCATAGAACTGTACAACACAGAAAACAGGCCATTCGGCCGTTATGATTGTACTTTATAATAATTTATAATAAATCGAACAGTTAATGCTATATAGAGTACACTCAAATCTGGTGAATTAATCAGTCTCCCGGCCTGGTGGAAGAAGGTGTCCCGTAGCTTGTTGGTCCTGGATTTTATGCTGCGGTACCATTTCCTGGATGGTATCAGATGGAATGGATTGTGGTTGAGGTGACTCGGACTCAATGGCCCTAGGGGCCCTTTGTACACACCTGTCCTTATAAATGTCCTGAATCGTGGGAAGTTCACAACTACAGATGCACTGGGCTGTCCGCACTTCTCTCTGCAGAGTCTGCGATTAAGGGAGGTACAGTTCCCATACCAGGCAGTGATGCAGCCTGACAGGATGCTCTCAGTTGTGCCCCTGTAGAAAATTTGTAGAATTTCGGAACCAAACCACCTCAACTCTCTGAGGTGAAACCGGTGCTATTGTACCTTTTTCACCACACAGCTGGTGTGCACAGACCACGTGAGGTCCTCGGTGACGTAGATGTCGAGGAACCTAAAGCTATTTACACTCTCAACCCCAGATCCACTTATATTAAGAGGAGCTAACCCGTCTCCATTTCTCCTGTAATCCACAACCAGCTCCTTTGTTTTTGTGTCATTGAAGGAGAGGATGTTTTCTTGAGACAGCTGGGTCAGCGAGGTGACCTTCCCTGCAGACACCTCGGTATTGTTTAAGTTAAGGCCAATCAATGTAGTTGCAACTCGACCTCGTGAAAAAACCTGGAGAGGGATGGGCTCCGCCAGGTTTCAGAAGCCCGAGACCCGCCGTATGATGAGCATTCACCAAGAATATCGGTGCATAGCTAGTCATGACTCTCTCTCTCTCTCTCTCTCTCTCTCTCTCTCTCTCTCTCTCTCTCTCTCTCTCTCTCTCTCTCTCTCTCTCTCTCTCTCTCTCTCTCTCTCTCTCTCTCTCTCTCTCTCTCTCTCTCTCTCACACACACACACACACACACAATTAATGTCGTGTCGTCGGCAAAATCAATTAGCAGATTAGAGCAGTAGGTGACGACACAGTCATGGGTATACAGGGAGTAAAGGAGGGGAGTAGGAACACAGCCCTGAGGGGCTCCTGTATTAAAAGTCAGAGGGCTGGAGGTGAGTGAGCCCATTCTTACCACCTTCTGGTGATCTGACGGAAAGTCGAGGATCCAGATGCACACGGCAGGGTCAAGGCCGAAGTCTCAGAGATTCTTGTCGAGCCTGGATGAAATTATGGTCTTGAATGCTGAACTGTAGTCCAAGAACAGCATTCTCACAAAAGCATCCTTCATCTCCAGATGTGTATGGTCGGGATGCACAGCAGTGTCTATTGCATCGCCTGGCGATCGGTTGTGTCAGTAGGTGAATTGTGGGAAATCCAGTTTGGGTGGTAGCAAGCTGCTGATGCAGTCATTGACGAGCCACTCAAAGCGTTTGCATATTATTGAGGTGAGTGCGACAGGACGCCAGTCGTTGAGGCATGTTACCTTGGTGGTTTTTTGTTCAGGGACAATGGTGGATAATTTGAAGTAAGAGGGCACTCTACACTGGGAGAGGGAGAGATTAAACACCCCCTCTACATCCACTCTATAGTGGCCTTTCAATATTCAATGGGAGTCAATGAAATTTCCCCTAATTCTAATGAACTCCTGTGAGTTCAGGCCTAGAGCAACCGACTAAGCATTCTCAAGCATTATCCTCTATTTTCACCAATCAATCACATGAATTTCTTCGGTCCCTTTCTTTTCTGAGATATCGTGCCCACAACTGCTCACAACACTCCGTGTGGTCTGACCGATGCCCGTTGAACCTCAACATTAAATTTTGCTTTTGTATACTTGTCCTCTTGAAATTAATGCTATCGTTTGATTTGTCTTACTGACCACTAACTCAGAATGCAAGGTAACCTTTAGATATCCTGCAGGAGGACTCCCAAGTCTCTTTGCACTGCTGTTTTTTGATTTTTTAAACAGTTTAGAAAATGCCCCACACCATTACTGCTTATGTGCATGACCATAAAGTTCCTCATTCTATCTGCCTCTTCTAGGTCCATTCTCACAATCTGTCTGCCCTGCTGCAGATTCCCTGCTTCCTCAACACTACCTACCCCCACCTATCTTCGAATTGTCTGCAAACCTGGATGCAAAGCCATTCATTCTGTCACCCAAATCACTGACCTGCGTCATGAAAAGAAGCGATCCAGCTGTCCAAAGCACCAGTCACACCCGAGTTCATCCACCTGACCTGTCAAGCCGCTTGCATCGAAGTAAATGCAGTTTAAACTAATTGTCTTTTCACTCTTTTGTCTGTGCTCCTGTCTATCCTGTTTACTAAATTTGTTCTAATTGGCGACAGTATTATCTTCTGCTCAGGGCCACATGGACTGCCACTCCCTGTACACTATTCTGAGCGTCTCTCGCAAATCTACAGGATATTGCCCCCCCCCCCCCCAGTTCAGGTGAAAGCTATCTCTTGTGTACAAGTCTCCCTACCACAGGCGAAATTGCAGTGATGCAAGAACTTCAATCTTTCCCCTGCCTCAGACCCTCAGTCACATATTCATCCGAATCATCGTTCCATTTTTATCCTCACCGATATGTGGCATGGCGTGTAATCTGGAGATTACTGCTCTGAAAGTTGTGCTTTTTAAGTTCTCTCCTAATACCCCCTATTCACTTTGTAGAAGCTCAACCCTCTCTTTACCATGTTATATTTGTTAAGGCATTTGATAAGGTTCCCTCATGTAAGAAGGCATGGAGTCCAAGGAGACTCTACTTTGTGGATCCAGAATAGGCTTTTCCCACAGAAGGCAAATTGTGGTTGTCGTTGTTTCATTTTCTGCATGGTGGTCTGTGACCTGTGGTTTTCCATCGGGATCGATTCCGAGACCCATCCTCTTTGCGATTTTTATAAATGACCTGGATGAAGAAGTAGAAGTGTGGGTTAGTAAGTTTGTTGAAGATACCCAGGTTGGGGCTGTTGTGGATAGTCTGGACGGCTGTCAGTGTTTAAACCGGACATTTATAGGGTGCGGAACTGGGCTGTGAAGTAGCAGATGGACTTTAACCCAGATAATAGTAAAGTAGTTAATTTGGCATGTCCAGTCTGAGGGGAGAATATAATATAAATAGTAGGATTCTAGGCAGTGTAGACGATCTGAGAGAACTTGGGATCCGTTCCGATAAGGCACTCAAAGGTGCAGCGTAGATTGAGAGTCTTGTTAAGAAGGCGTCTGTTGTGTTGGCATCATCAACCGCGGGATTGAGTTTAAGAGTCGGGAGGTCATGTCACAGCTATATCAGTCCTTGGTCCGACCCCACTTGCAGTACAGTGTTCAGTTCTGATCACCTCACTACAGGAAGGATGTGGATACGATACAGAGAGTGCAGAGGAGATTTACAATGATGTTGACTGGCTTGGAGTGTGTACCTTATGATAGTAGGTTCAGTGAACTTACCCTTTTTTCCTTAGAGCGACGGAGGATGAGAGGTGACCTGATAGAGGTGAGTAAGATGATGAGGGGCATTGATCGTGTGGATAGCCAGAGGCTTTTTCCCAGGGCTGAAAAGGTCGACAAGAAGGGGCCTAGTTTTAAGGTGCTTGGACATAGGTACCGAGTGGATGTCAGAGGTAAGTTTTTCACACAGAGGGTGCTGGGTGTGCAGAATGCACTACTGGTGGTGGTGGTGGGAGCGGATACAATGGGGTATTTTAAGGTGCTTGGACATAGGTACCGAGGGGATGTCAGAGGTAAGTTTTTCACACAGAGGGTGCTGGGTGTGGGGAATGCACTGGCGGCGGTGGTGGTGGAAGCGGATACAATGGGGTATTTTAAGAGCATCTAAGATAGGTAATTAGATAATAGTCCGCACTATTGTTCCTTTTACCGAAATGCATTATCAGACACTGTATTCCATCTGCCACATTTTTTGCCTATTCTTCCAACTTCTCTAAGTCCTGCTGCAAACCCACTGCTCCCTCAGCACTACCTACTCCTTCACCTATCTTCACTTCATCTATAACCTTCGCCACAAACCTTTCAATTCGATGATCTAAACCCTTGATAAACAATGTGAAAAGTAGTGGTCCCAAAAAAAGACCCCAGAGGAATAGCACTAGTCACCGACAGCCGATCAGAAAAGACCCCTTTAATTCTCACTCGCTGCCTCCTACCTATCGGCCAATCCGCTAAGCATGCCAGAATCTTTCATGTACCTCTATAGGATTTTATCTTATTAAGCAGCCTAATATGTGGCACCTTATGAAAGGCCTTCTGAAAATCCAAGTAAATGACATCCTCTGACTCTCCTTTGTCCACTCTGCTTGTTACTTCCTGAAAGCATTCTAACAGATTTGTCAAGGAACATTTCCCTTCATAGAAATCAGGCTGATTGTGAATTATTTTGACATTACTTCCCAAGTACCTCGAAACCTCATCCTTAATAAGACTCCAACACTTCCCCAACCATTGAGGTCAGGATAACTGGCCTCTCCTGTCCGTTCTTTTGACTTTCTCCCTTCTTAATGAGTGGAGTGACATTTGCAATCCTCCAGTCCCCTCGGACCATGAACAGAATCAATGATCATGACCAATGCATCCGGTATCTCTTCAGCAACCTCTCTCAGTCCCTCTGGTCCCCGTGACTTACCCATCTCAGGACCTCTGAGTTTTCCGAGCACCTTTTCCTTTTTATTAGTAATGACAGTCACTCCTGCTCCCTGACCTCTGGAAAGTAGCTAGTATCTTCTACAGTGAGGGTAGATGCAAAGTAACGATTGCAGTTATCTGCTATTTTTTGTCCCACAATGCTACCTCGCCAGCATCATTTGACAGTGGTTCAATATCAACTCTCAACTCTCTTTTACTCTTTATAGAATCAAATAAATCTTTCCGTATCCTGCTTTATTGGCATGCCTGTCAATTTGAGAACTTCTTCCTCTGTGCAGCCTAGGTATCCAGCACCTTGTGAACTGTTCCTGGAAACTTCAGCCATTTCTGCTCCGCTGTAATCCCTGCTGGTATCCTCCTCCAATCCTCCTGGGCAAGGTCATTTTCAATGCCTCTGTAAATCCATTTATTCCATTAGGATGAGGATATATCTGAGTTGTGTTTCACCCTCTCAAACTGCAATATGAATTCAATCGTAGTATGATCACAGCCTCCTCAGGGTTCCTTTACATAAAGCTCCTTTAATTAGATTAAGACTATTATATAACACCCAATCTAAAGATAGCCTTTTTCCGAGCAGGCACAAGCACAAGCTGCTCTAAAAAGCCATCTCGTAGCAACTCAACAAGTTTATTCTCTTCCGATTCAAAATCAAACTGATTCTCCTAATCCCCTTGCATATTGATGTTCCCCACTACAATTGTGTCATTATTCTTATTATCAGAATCAGAATCAGGTTTATTAACACCGGCATGTGACGTGAAATTTGTTACCTTAGCAGCAGCAGCAGTTCAATGCAATCCCCAACAGCAGTGGCCCGGAAGAAGAACGGACTTGAGGAGCGGACATTACCAGATCCCGATGGGTGAGGCCGACAAAGGGAAGACGGTATATATATGCCCTCTGAGGTATTTTCCAGTTCGAAAGGATGCCCCAGGGCATATCGAGAGCCCCTGCCACCTTCCAGATGGTCATGGAGAAGACGGTGGGGGATATGAATTTGCTTGAAGTGTTGGCGTATTTGGATGATTTGGTTGTGTTTGGAGCCACCTTGGAAGAATGCGAAGCGAGGCGACTGAAGGTGCTAAGTCGGCTGAGGGAGGAAGGGTTAAAACTCTCCCTGGACAAGTGCCAGTTCTGCAAGACGACTGTTAACTATGTTGGACACAATCCGGACTCCATCGCGGGATGGAGTAGCGACAGACCCGGATAAAATTGAATCGGTGACTACGTGGGCAAGGCCCCGGACTGTGAGCGCTCTACGCTCGTTCTTGGGGTTCTGTGGTTATTATCGGAGATTCGTGAAGGGCTACGGCAAAGTGAGTCACCCCTTGAACCAACTTCTGCGTGGTTACCCTCCCATGGGGAAGAATGGAAAAGAGGGACGGGAGGTTGGAGACTATCTCGAACCGTCGGAGCCCTCCGGACAGAGGTGGGATACGAAATGTGAGGAGGCTTCTAAATCGCTGAAAGAGTTGCTGACCCACGAACCGGTGCTGGCTTTTGCTGACCCACGATTACTCTATGTACTACACAAGACGTCAGCCGAGAGGGATTAGGTGCCATCTTGTATCAGGGCCAGGGCACCGGGTTGAGATCTGTTGCGTTTGTCAGCAGGAGTTTGTCGCCCATCCGAGAGAAACTATGCCACACATAATTTGGAGTTCCTGGCGTTAAAGTGGGCAGTGATGGATAAGCTGAGTGACTATCTCTACAGAGCCAGGTTTGAGGTGAGAACGGGCAACAACACACTTACCTATATCCTGATTTCAGCGAAATTGGATGCTACAGGCCATCGGTGATGGCGGCCTTGTCGGTATATGATCTCAGCCTGAAGTACCGGCCGGAGAGCAGGAATGTCGATGCGGATGCTTTGTCACGACGGGAGCATGAGGAACAGGAGACGGACGAGGAGTGGGAGAGCATTCCTGCTCCTGGGGTGAAAGCCATGTGTCAGATTGCTATCAGCGTGAAATCCAAGGGAAAGGAAAGGCCGGAGCGAACTGGGAACCCATTGGTGACTTCTGATGACGCCCTATCCCCAGTTTACTGTGACCTGACTGCACGGAAGACTAAGCAGTTGCCGGAATTCAGTCCGGGGAAAGTGGCAGCTGCTCAGCGAGATGACCCAGGCATTGGCGCTGTTTGGTGAGCGGTGGAAAAGGGTGATCTGGCGTCGGCGGAGAAGATGAAACACGCTTCAGTGCCTCCTTTATTAAGGAAATGGCCTCGGTTGAAGTTGAGGGAACAAGTTTTATATTGGGTAACGTCAGCCCCGGACCGACCTCGGTTTTGGCAGTTATCTCGGCCTGAGAAGTACCGGAAGATTGTGTTGAAGTCCGTGAACGATGATTCTGGACATTCGGGGGTGTAGTAGATCTATGGATCGCTCAAAGACAGGTTTTACTGGCCCCGAATGAAGGCGGAGGTGGAATAGTATTGCAAGTCGTGCATTCGCTGTATACGCCGGAGGACGTTGCCTGTGCAGGCTGCTCCGTTGTCACACTTGCAAAGTGAGGGGCCGCTGGACCTGGTGTGTATGGATTTCTCAGCAATGGAACCCGATGACAGCAATACGGCGAATGTCTTAGTCATCACAGACCGCTACACCAGGTATGCTCAGGCGTTTCCTACCAAGCAGCAAAGGGCGACTGCTGTAGCGAAAGTGCTATGGGAGAAGTATTTTGTTTATTATGGCCTTCCCCGGCGGATACATAGTGACCAGGGACGAGACTTTAAGAGTAAGCTCATCTCCGAGCTTCTGGGTATGTTGGGGGTTGGGAAATTGAGGCCTACACCCTGTCATCCGCAGGGCGATCCCCAGCCGGAGAGGTTTAATCAGACGCTGTTGGACATGCTGGGAACTCTGGAGATTAGCAAAAAGAGCCGATGGAGTCAACATATTGGGCATCTGGTTCAATGTTACAACTGAACCCGAAATTAAGCTACTGGATACTCGCCCTACTATTTGATGTTTGGGTGCGAGGCAAGGTTGTCCACTGAGCTCTGTTTTGGGACGAATGCAGGTAAAGTATCGCTGAAGCCCTACTTGAAGTATGTGTCTGATATGAAGAAAGAACTACAAAGAGTTTATGAGCTGGCTAGGGAGGCGGCCGCCGAGCAGAATCGGGGAAATAAGAGGAGGTATGACAAGAAGGTGAAGTTCTCCAAACTACTACCGGGAGATCGATTCCTCATAAGGAATTTGGGACTACCTGGGAAACACAGGCTGGCTGATCGGCGGTCGGGCACTCCCTTTGTAGTAGAGAGTCAGATGCCAAATCTACCGGATTTTCGGGTGAGGCTCAAGGATGGGAGGGGGCCCGTCAAGATTCTCCATCGGAATCACCTGTTGCCTCTGGGGCGAGATGTACAGGCAGAGCTGGAGCCCGAGGTGCCGGCTGCGCCTTGTACCAGGACTCTGCGTCCAGGCAGGGTGGAGGAAGAACCCACACCGGGAGAGTCTGGCCCGGGCCCGGTCCCAGTGAGGGATACTGACTCGGAGGATGATGACTCGAATGATTGGTACATGCTGCCGTTAGCTGACGCCACCGTGATGAGGGGGAGGCTCATGGCTCTTCCCCCACTGGGTTAGACAGGCTAAGGGGGCTAGTGATGCGCAGTCGGGGGTATCTGTTGAAATCTGTCCCTGTGGAATTGCTAAATGGCCTTAAAAACCCCAGGCATTTGCTGCCTTCACATTTCATTCCGAGCGATCGCCTGTCGCACAAAGAGACAATTCACTGGCCAGAAAAAATGTCTGCAATGTTCGATAGGTGTATCAGTGTGGAGAAAATACTGTACATGTTCATTGCCGTCATTGGAGTTCTTGGTGAGTGAGCAGAACATTTCATGTTCGGTATTTCTGTGTGTTAACCAGTGTGAACCTGTTTAAGATAATGTTAAAGCTTACAACCTGATCATCATTGCGCAAATATCCATCAGAGATATCGATCCTGTCAATTTCACATTCTGAATGTTCATACTTAATAACAAGTGGAACTAAGTCTATGTTTCTCCTCTAACTCACGGGATCGAATAGAACGCTGTTCTTGCCTTGAATGACACCTTGTCCAGAGATGTCTCAGTGCTGGGGCCAGGGATCTCTCCGGGAAGTTGTGACTGGGAGATGTTTGCATTCTAAAGTACACTTTTCCTAAGTTATTGATCAGAGGGAAACCCTAGTCCTGTGCTTCACGTCTCCCTGTGGAGTCTGTCATCGTCCGATCCCACTGTCTGTTTGTCAATTATTGGGTCTGATCACATGAACCAGTGTTCACGGATCACCTGCCGTGTGTTATCGAATTAAGCTGCGCTGTAGAATTAATTAAATAACGGAGCAACTCAGCCACAGATCGCTAAGTTGTTCCTTGTTTCCCTCTGAAACCCGTCATAAATCGGTGCAGCGCTTCGTCCTGAAGGAGGGTCTCGACTCGAAACGAAAGATTATTCAATTCCACGGATGCTGCCTGACCTGCTGAGTTCTTCCAGATTTGTGTGTGTTGCTCCTCTCTGTATCCCTTCTCGGCCTCATCAGATGCTGACTTTCCAGAGTCCTGGTCAGTCACAGTTAATTCAGTGAAACCGGCCCCATCAGCGAATGGAATGGGGATCAGCACTGATCGCTGTTGTTCATGCAGATCGTTTTTATCGCCAACGATTCCCCACACATCGTCTTATCTCCACACTGAAGAAGACAGATCAGAGACAGTGCGACCCATTTCTGGTGTTAGATTAGCAGCCGTTTACAGGCTCTAGCACTCCGAAGTTTTAGCTAAAGCCCGATTCCGTGTTAATTCCTGGACAATGTTTTCAGTAATGCCTAGTGTCTGATCCCTCTCTCCAGTGAATGTAGTGGCGATTGTGATCCTGTCCCGGGGAAAGTGCGGCCTCTCTACCTGCACCACTCGCTACCTGGTGGCCATGGCAGCGGCGGATCTACTGAGCATTGTCTCCGGCGTCATTTTGATTCGAATCAGAAAGTATTACTTCCGGTAGAGTTTTCTGAGCATCACCCCTGTGTGCAGTGTTATCGATGTACTGATGTACACAGCCACACACTGTTCTGTCTGGTTCACCGTCACTTTCACCTTTGACCGGTTTGTCGCCATTTGCTGCCAGAGACTGAAAACAAAATATTGCACCGGGAAAACTGCGGCTGTGGTTCTAACAACAGCCGGCGTACTGTCCTGTCTGAGAAACGTTCCCCGATACTTTGTACGGGAACCCAGAGTGATCATCAACAATGTACCGTGGCTCTGTATTACCAAAGGCAGTTATTTCACTGACCCCTGGTGGGTGGATTATGACTGGCTGGATACGGTTTTAACTCCGTTCCTCCCTTTCGCTGTGATCCTGCTGCTCAACGCTCTGACAGTCAGACACATTTTAGTGGCCAGTCGGGTCCGTAAGGGGCTGAAGGGTCAGAGCAAGGGGGAAAACCGCAGTGACCCGGAGATAGAGAGCAGGAGGAGGTCTGTGGTTTTACTCTTCACCCTCTCCGGCAGCTGCATCCTCCTGTGGATGACAATGTTTGTAAATTTCATTTATTATCAGGTCTCAGGAAAAGGATACGAATTAAATGATTCTGAAAGGATCTCTTACTACGTCGGGTTTTTCCTGATGGATTTCAGCTGCTGCACGAACACATTTATTTACATGGTGACTCAGTCGAAATTCAGGGAGCAGGCGATCAGCGCGGTGAAATATCCCGTCACTTCGATGCTTCAGTTGATTAAAGGCGCCGCATCCTGAGCAGTCGCCAGAGGCGGCGGCAGAGTCTCCAGTCCGGGCTCCAGATCCTCAGATTCACCGCCTCATCTCCCAACTGCTGTTCCCGGGCGGATTGTCCCATCGACCGGCAGTCCGGGACGTTAAGATAGTGAGTGTGTCGGGATGGGCAAAGCATCGTCCAAGAGAGTCAGAACATCATTCTTCCCACCAGATGCCAGACAAAGAACTACTCCGGAATGTCGCCCGCACATTCGTCTGCGGATATTTCCATCTATTCCCATTCCGCTCACCAGCTTCACCGTCGACTTTCCCACAAGACGGTGCGGGGCGAGTCAGATGCACATTTACTAACCCAATATGAATCACACCAGTCCCTGCCATCTCCTTGAATGATTGGCTAAGTTAAGAAGTAGGTCAGGCTTTGGATTTACGACGGCTGACACTCCAACTTAAAGGCGCATTCCCGTTATCAGCTGGGCGGGACTGTGGTGCAGAGAACTGGGAAATAAAATCCTCACCGCTTCTGTCTTCTAACGAAAGCTCAATTACTCCCAACAAATCCTATCGATTATATGTAATGAAACACAATACGGCGAATTTAATTAAAGACACACCCATGACTTAAGAAAGCGGTTAAATGAAATCAATCTAGCCCGCCAATATTGCAATCAAGCCTGCATGATTTCTTTCCTGATATCCTTCACCTGTGTTCAACCGTTTCTTAATGAGAAAACCTACACGATCCGGAAGCTTGTTTGTCATGTTGCAACATGACAAAAAGTATAATTAAGCTTAGTAAGTCATGGCGATATAATTCCTTCCCTCCTTGTTTCTCCCATAAACCCAGCACTTTCATGTTCCCATTCTAGTTCATGTCAATATAATTCCGTCTGTTCTTGTTTTACCCCTTTCTCCCCATACACCCAACACGTTTAGGTATTCTGTAAAGGTGTACCCATTTTCCCATCAGTCTTTCCATAAGCTCCTAATTCCCAACATACATAACTCTGAACTTCTGATTTGTTAAGTGAAGGGTCTTTATCCACAGTTGAACTTTGGTAACTTACAGTCAACCCACTCATTCTCCGCAATACCTCTGTGTGCAGGACCTATAAGAAGAAAATATATAAACAAGCACTTGAATATTAATTAATGCCTGGTGAGTTTCCAACAGTAAATCTGACCGACTGCTTGAATAATGTGTTTAAGAGTCATCAAAACATAAAAGTAATCTGAACAATTATACCGCTACGTGTGAAGAAATTTCTCCACCAACCTTAAACCTAAAATGATGGAAACCAATTCTGCTGTATATACTGATAAATGGTTGCAAAGTAATTTCTCTAACATTGTCTATACTTCAGGCACAAAAATGGGCTTCTCCAACATTCCCAGTTAAATTTTCTTTCGTTCCATCTGTAAAAATGATAAATACCTGACATGATTTGTGTAACGCTTACGGCTATCGGCTTGTATTTGTCTCGGGGAAAATCCGTCCACCCGCCAAACCGCGTCTCCGGTTTCCGTGGATGTTACGTAATGCACACTGGTACAAACTCGAACATACAATATCAGACAGCACACAAAGATTACTGTTTATACAGCTGACTGGAACGAGGTAATTAATAGCGAAACAATATAAAAAGAAAGAAAATTGAGCCAAAACTTATTGGAGTTTAATTGGTTCGTGCACAACCATTGGAGCTCAATTATCGAAGCCTTCTGTTCACCATTTGACCATCTCCGATCTCTTCGAAACGCCGCTTGGGACTAACCTGGGACCAACCTGCATCCTTTCCCTACCCGCACACTGACTCCAGGTTCCCACACAGACAGATAGAACAACATCGCTTCCAGTGGTTAGTTCCTCCGTTATCAATAATTATAACCCAAACATTTCAACTAAACAGGGCATTACCAAATCAGTTACCTACAAGGAAGGCATTTCATTATAACGTTACAGAGAAGCCATTTTATATATGCAGTTAACAGTTAACATTACAGTTAATGATCTGAGAACCCTGCATCCTCCCCCCACCGAATTAAGTCCTCACGACTTTCAGATAATTCGCCAACCCCTCCTGCAGAACACAAAGCCCAATCCAAGTGCAGAAAGCAGTGACATAACTCCCCAAAACAGTGGAGATCACACCCTGTTCCCCAGGTGCCACAAAGCCCCCAGATGTACCAATCATTCGAGTCATCATCCTCCGAGTCAGTATCCCTCACAGGGACCGGGCCCGGGCCAGACTCTCCAGGTGTGGGTTCTTCCTCCACCCTGTGTGGACGCAGAATCCTGGTACAAGGTGCAGCCGGCACCTCGGGCTCCGGCTCTACCTGTACATCTCGCCCCAGAGGCAACAGGTGATTCCGATGGAGAATCTTGACGGGCCCCCTCACATCCTTGGGCCTCACCCGAAAATCCGGTAGATTTGACATCTGACTCTCTACTACAAAGGGAGTGCCCGACCACCGATCAGCCAGCTTGTGTTTCCCGGGGAGTCCCAAATTCCTTATGAGGAATCGATCTCCCGGCAGCAGTTGGGAGAACTTCACCTTCTTGCCATACCTCCTCTTATTTCCCGATTCTGCTCGGCGCCCGCCTCCCTAGCCAGCTCATAAACTCTTTGTAGTTCTTTCTTCATATCAGACACATACTTCAAGTAGGACTTTGGCGATACTTTACCTGCATCCGTCCCAAAACAGAGCTCAACGGGCAACCTTGTCTGGCGCCCAAACATCAAATAGTAGGGCGAGTATCCAGTAGCTTCATTTCGGGTTCAGTTGTAACAGAGAACCAGATGCCCAATATGTTGACTCCATCGGCTCTTTTTGCTAATCTCCAGAGTTCCCAGCATGTCCAACAGCGTCTGATTAAACCTCTCCGGCTGGGGATCGCCCTGCGGATGACAGGGTGTAGGCCTCAATTTCCCAACCCCCAACATACCCAGAAGCTCGGAGATGAGCTTACTCTTAAAGTCTCGTCCCTGGTCACTATGTATCCGCCGGGAAAGGCCATAATAAACAAAATACTTCTCCCGTAGCACTTTCGCCACCGCAGTCGCCCTTTGCTCCTTGGTAGGGAACGCCTGAGCGTACCTGGTGTCGAGGTCTGTGATGTCTAAGACATTCGCCGTATTGCTGGCATCGTGTTCTATGGCCAAGAAATCCATACACACCAGGTCCAGCGGCCCCTCACTTTGCCAGTGCGACAACGGAGCAGCCTGCACAGGCAGCGTCTTCCGGCGTATGCAGCGAATGCACGACTTGCAATACTCTTCCACCTCCGCCTTCATTCGGGGGCAGTACAACCTGTCTTTGAGCGATCCATAGATCTACTCCACCCCCGAATGTCCAGAATCATCGTGCAGGGCCTTCAACACAATCTTCCGATACTTCTTGGGCGTAACTAACTGCCAACACCGAGGTCGGTCCGGGGCTGACGTTACCCAATACAAAACTTGTTCCCTCAACTTCAGTCGAGGCCAGTCCCTCAATAACGGAGGCACTGAAGCGTGTTTCATCTTCTCCGCCGACGCCAGATCACCGTTTTCCACCGCTCACCAAACAGCGCCAATGCCTGGGTCATCTCGCTGAGCAGCTGCCACTTCCCCCGGACTTAATTCCGGCAACTACTTAGTCTTCAGTGCAGTCAGGTCACAGTAAGATGGGGGTAGAGCGTCATCAGAAGTCCACAATGGGTCCACTGCTCGCTCCGGCCTTTCCTTTTCCTGGGCCTTCACGCTGATAGCAAACTGACACATGGCTTTCACCCCAGGAGCAGGAATGCTCTCCCACTCCTCCTCCGTCTCCTGTTCCTCATGCTCCCGTCGTGACAAAGCATTCGCATTGACATTCCTGCTCTCCGGCCGGTACTTCAGGCTGAGATCATATACCGACAAGGCCGCCATCACCGATGGCCTGTAGCATCCAATTACGCATGAAATCAGGATATAAGTAAGTGGGTTGTTGCCCGTTCTCACCTCAAACCTGGCTCTGTAGAGATAGTCAGTCAGCTTATCCATCACTGCCCACTTCAACGCCAGGAACTCCAACTTATGTGTGGCATAGTTTCTCTCGGATGGGCGACAAACTCCTGCTGACAAACGCGACAGATCTCAAACCGGTGCCCTGGCCCTGATACAAAATGGCACATAATCCCTCTCGGCTGGCGTCGTATGTAGTACACAGAGTAATCGTGGGTCAGCAAAAGCCAGCACCGGTGCCTGGGTCAGCAACTCTTTCAGCGATTTAGAAGCCTCCTCACATTTCGTATCCCACCTCTGTCCGGAGGGCTCCGACGGTTCGAGATAGTCTCCAACCTCCCGTCCCTCTTTTCAATTCTTCCCCATGGGAGGGTAACCACGCAGAAGCTGGTTCAAGGGGTGACTCAGTTTGCCGTAGCCCTTCACGAATCTCCGATAATAACCACAGAACCCCAAGAACGAGCGCAGAGCGCTCACAGTCCGGGGCCTCGCCCATGTGGTCACCGCTTCTATTTTATCCGGGTCTGTAGCTACTCCATCCCGCGATGGAGTCCGGACTGTGTCCAACATAATTAACAGTCGTCTTGCAGAACTGGCACTTTTCCAGGGAGAGTTTTAACCCTTCCTCCCTCAGCCGACTTAGCACCTTCTGTAGCCTCGCTTCGTGTTCTTCCAAGGTGGCTCCAAATACTACCAAATCATCCAAATACACCAACACTTCAAGCAATTTCATATCCCCCACCGTCTTCTCCATGACCCTCTGGAAGGTGGCAGGCTCTCCCGATATGCCCTGGGACATCCTTTCGAACTGGAAAATACCTCAGAGGGCATATAAATACCGTCTTCTATTTGTCGGCCTCACCCATCGGGATCTGGTAATGTCCGCTCCTCAAGTCCGTTCTTCTTCCGGGCCACTACTGTTTGGGATTGCATTGAACTGCTGCTGCTGCTAAGGTAACAAATTTCACGTCACATGCCGGTGATAATAAACCTGATTCTGATTCTGAGAATAAGAATAATGACACAGTTGTAGTGGGGAACATCAATATGCAAGGGGATTAGGAGAATCAGTTTGATTTTGAATCGGAAGAGAATAAACTTGTTGAATTGCTACGAGATGGCTTTTTAGAGCAGCTTGTGCTTGTGCCTGCTCGGAAAAAGGCTATCTTTAGATTGGGTGTTATCTAATAGTCTTAATCTCATTAAGGGAGCTTTATGTAAAGGAACCCTGAGGAGGCTGTGATCATACAACGATTGAATTCATATTGCAGTTTGAGAGGGTGAAACACAACTCAGATATATCCTCATTCTAATGGAAGAAATGGATTTACAGAGGCATTGAAAATGACCTTGCCCAGGAGGATTGGAGGAGGATACCAGCAGGGATTACAGCGGAGCAGGAATGGCTGAAGTTTCCGGGAACAGTTCACAAGGTGCTGGATACCTAGGCTGCACAGAGGAAGAAGTTCTCAAATTGACAGGCATGCCAATAAAGCAGGATACGGAAAGATTTATTTGATTCTATAAAGAGTAAAAGAGAGTTGAGAGTTGATATTGAACCACTGTCAAATGATGCTGGCGAGGTAGCATTGTGGGACAAAAAATAGCAGATAACTGCAATCGTTACTTTGCATCTACCCTCACTGTAGAAGATACTAGCTACTTTCCAGAGGTCAGGGAGCAGGAGTGACTGTCATTACTAATAAAAAGGAAAAGGTGCTCGGAAAACTCAGAGGTCCTGAGGTGGGTAAGTCACGGGGACCAGAGGGACTGAGAGAGGTTGCTGAAGAGATACCGGATGCATTGGTCATGATCATTGATTCTGTTCATTGTCCGAGGGGACTGGAGGATTGCAAATGTCACTCCACTCATTAAGAAGGGAGGAAGTCAAAAGAACGGACAGGAAAGGCCAGTTATCCTGAGCTCAATGGTTGGGGAAGTGTTGGAGTCTTATTAAGGATGAGGTTTCGAGGTACTTGGAAAGTAATGACAAAATAAGTCACAATCAGCCTGATTTCTATGGAGGGAAATGTTCCTTGACAAATCTGTTAGAATTCTTTCAGGAAGTAACAAGCAGAGTGGACAAAGGAGAGTCAGAGGATGTCATTTACTTGGATTTTCAGAAGGCCTTTCATAAGGTGCCACATATTAGGCTGCTTAATAAGATAAAATCCTATAGAGGTACATGAAAGATTCTGGCATGCTTAGCGGATTGGCCGATAGGTAGGAGGCAGCGAGTGAGAATTAAAGGGGTCTTTTCTGATTGGCTGTCAGTGACTAGTGCTATTCCTCCGGGGTCTCTTTTGGGACCACTACTTTTGACATTGTTTATCAAGGGTTTAGATTATCGAATTGAAAGGTTTGTGGCGAAGGTTACAGATGACGTGAAGATAGGTGAAGGAGTAGGTAGTGCTGAGGGAGCAGTGGGTTTGCAGCAGGACGTAGAGAAGTTGGAAGAATACGCAAAAAAATGTGGCAGATGGAATACAGTGTCTGATAATGCATTTCGGTAAAAGGAACAATAGTGCGGACTATTATCTAATTACCTATCTTAGATGCTCTTAAAATGCACCATTGTATCCGATTCCACCACCACCGCCGGCAGTGCATTCCCCACACCCAGCACCCTCTGTGTGAAAAACTTACCTCTGACATCCCCTCGGTACCTATGTCCAAGCACCTTAAAATACCCCATTGTATCCGCTTCCACCACCACCGCCGGCAGTGCATTCCCCACACCCAGCACTCTCTATGTGAAAAACTTACCTCTGACATCCCCTCGGTACCTATGTCCAAGCACCTTAAAATACCCCATTGTAGTCGCTTCCACCACCACCGCCGGCAGTGCATTCCCCACACCCAGCACACTCTGTGTGAAAAACTTACCTCTGACATCCCCTCGGTACCTATGTCCAAGAACCTTAAAACTATGCCCCTTCTTGTCGACCTTTTCAGCCCTGGGTAAAAGCCTCTGGCTATCCACACGATCAATGCCCCTCATCATCTTACTCACCGCTATCAGTTCACCTCTCATCCTCCGTCGCTCCAAGGAAAAAAGGCTAAGTTCACTGAACCTACTATCATAAGGTACACACTCCAAGCCAGTCAACATCATTCTAAATCTCCTGTGCACTCTCTGTATCGTATCCACATCCTTCCTGTAGTGAGGTGATCAGAACTGAACACTGTACTGCAAGTGGGGTCGGACCAAGGACTGATATAGCTGTGACATGACCTCCCGACTCTTGAACTCAATCCCGCGGTTGATGATGCCAACACAACATACGCCTTCTTAACAAGACTCTCAATCTACGCTGCACCTTTGAGTGCCTTATCGGAACGGACCCCAAGTTCTCTCAGATCATCTACACTGCCTAGAATCCTACTATTTATATTATATTCTCCCCTCAAACTGGACAGGCCAAATTAACTACTTTACTATTATCTGGGTTAAAGTCCATCTTCCACTTTACAGCACAGTTCCGCACCCTATAAATGTCCGGTTTAAACACAGACAGCCGTCCAGACTATCCACAAATGCCCCAACCTGGGCATCTTCAGCAAACTTACTAACCCACACTTCTACTTCTTCATCCAGGTCATTTATAAAAATCGCAAAGAGGATGGGTCCCGGAATTGATCCCGATGGAAAACCACAGGTCACAGACCACCATGCAGAAAATGAAACAACGAAAACCACAATTTGCCTTCTGTGGCAAAAGCCTATTCTGGATCCACAAAGCAGAGTCTACTTGGATTCCATGCCTCCTTACATGAGGGAACCTTATCAAATGCCTTAACAAATATAACATGGTAAAGAGAGGGTTGAGCTTCTACAAAGTGAATAGGGGGTATTGGGAGAGAACTTAAAAAGCACAACTTTCAGAACAGTAATCTCCAGATTACACGCTGTGCCACATATCGCTGAGGATAAAAATAGAATGATGATTCGGATGAATATGTGACTGAGGGTCTGAGGCAGGGAAAGATTGAAGTTCTTGCATCACTGCAATTTCGTCTGTGGTAGGGAGACTTGTACACAAGAGTTGGATTTCACCTGAACTGGAGGGGGGGGGGGGCAATATCCTGTAGATTTGCGAGAGACGCTCAGAATAGTGTACAGGGATTGGCCGTCCGTGTGGCCCTGAGCAGAAGATAATACTGTCGCCAATTAGAACAAATATAGTGAACCGGATAGACGGGAGCACACACAAAAGAGTGAAATGACAATTCGTTTAAACTGCATTTACTTCGATGCAAGCGGCTTGACAGGTCAGGTGGATGAACTCGGGTGTGACTGGTGCTTGAGACAGCTGGATCGCTTCTTTTCATGACGCAGGTCAGTGATTTGGGTGACAGAATGAATGGCTTTGCATCCAGGTTTGCAGACAATTCGAAGATAGGTGGGGATAGGTAGTGTTGAGGAAGCAGGGAATCTGCAGCAGGGCAGACAGATTGTGAGAATGGACAAAGAAGTGGCAGATAGAATGGGAAACTGTATGGTCATGCACATAAGCAGTAATGGTGTGGACCATTTTCTAAACTGGTTAAGCTTTCAACAAACAGAGGTGCAACGAGACTTGGGAGTCCTCCTGAAGGATTTCTAAAGGATACCTTGCAGTCTGAGTTAGTGGTAAGAAAGAAATATCAAACGTCAGCATTAATTTCAAGAGGACAAGTATACAAAAGCAAAATGTAATGCTGAGGTTCAGCAGGCATCGGTCAGACCACACCGAGTGTTGTGAGCAATTATGGGCACGTTATCTCAGAAAAGAAAGGGTCCAAAGAAATTCATGTGATTGATTGGTGAAAATAAAGGTTAATGCTTGAGGAGTGATTGGTGGTTCTCGGCCTGGACTCGCAGGAGTTCACCTACTGACACAACCGATCGCCAGACGATGCAATAGGCACTGCTCTGCAACCCGACCGTACACATCTGGAGAAGAAGGATGCTTCTATGAGAATGCTGTTCTTGGACTACAGTTCAACATTCAAGAGCATAATTCCATCCAGGCTCGACAAGAATCTCAGAGACCTCAGCCTGACACCTTGCCCTATTGTCCTGTTTATTATTTATTGTAATGCCTGCACTGTTTTTGAGCACTTTATGTAGTCCTGTGCAGGTATGTATCCCAGTGTAGCTTTCTCTGTTGCTGTTTTTTTACTTAGTTCAGTTTAGTTTTTGTACTGGCTCATGTAACACCATGGTCCTGAAAAACGTTGTCTCATTTATACTACGTACTGTACCAGTACGTACCAGTACTGTACCAGGGCGCCGTCATGACCTAAAAACTTTCTACAGGGGCACAACTGAGAGCACCCTGTCTGGCTGCATCACTGCCTGCTATGACAACTGTACTTCCCTTAATCGCAGGCTCTGCAGAGAGTGTTGCGAACAGCCTAGTGCATCTGTATTGTGAAGCTCCCAGGATACAGGACATTTTCAAGGACAGGCGTGCAAAAAGGACCCGTAGGGCCATTGGGACCCGAGTTACCTCAACCATAATCTATTCCAGCTGATACCATCTTCGAAATGGTACCGCAGCATAAAAGCCAAGACCAACAGGCTACGGGACACATTTTTCCACCAGGCCAGCAGACTGTTTAATTCATCTTTTCCATTTCTATTTCATGCTGTCTATTTGCCTTGATTACTAGACCGTAAATACCTAGAATAGTGAATTCCATGAAAAGGTTATTATGAAGCACAAGTCTGGAGATCGATGCCAGAAAATTTCCAAGCCACTGAATATTCCTTGAAGTACAGTTAAGTCAATCATCAAAAAATAGAAAGAATATGATACAGAAGTAAATCTGTCAATAGCAAGGTGTCCCCAAGTACTGAGAGACTGTGTAAGAAGAGGACTAGTGATGGAGGCCATCAAGCGACCTATGATAACTCGGGAGGAGTTACAGGCTTCAGTGGCTGAGAGACAATTTTCTTGCTTTTAATAACTATTCATGCAGTTTCTGGGGGTCTTCAGCCTTCGGTGTGGTTCATGCCAGGACAAATGGAAATTGGGCGTGCCAGATCCAAGTGCATTTTTACTACAGTCAGTTGAAACCTCCTGACTGCACACGGTGATCTCAATTTAACTAATTATGTGTCTTCTAAACCAAATTCAGTGGACCAGTAATAATTTGACGTGTCAAAGGGGTTAAATACTTATGCAATCAATTATTGCGTTTCATCACGTTGTAGATATCTGTTTTCACTTTGACACATAAGACTCTTTTTCTGTTGATCAGTGTCAAATAAGCCAAATTATATCCACTGCGCTTAAAGGTTGTGAAACAATAAGGCATGAAAACTTCCGAGGGCCGATGAATACTATATTAGGCACTGTAACACTGGGACAAATGTTGTCCATGATCCTGGTGTTGTGTGTTCTTACTCCTTTTTATCTGCCGCACAATAGAAGGTGTGAGAAGGGAGAATGACGGGGCTGGGAAGGGTCTTTGATGATGTTAACTGCTTTCCCGGGGCAGCAGCGAATGCAGATGGTCAATGGAAGGGAGGCACGTTATTGTGACAGACTGAGCTGTGTTCACAATGTCCTCCTCCGTTATGACTTCACATATTGTCACTCCTCACTCATCAGGACTGAACACCATTTACCATTCCTCAGCTTACTCCCCAGGCTGTTCAAGAACCCCTTTTATCAGAATCAAAATCAGAATCAGGTGTATTATCACCGGCATGTGTCGTGAGATCTGTTGAATTAACAACAGCAATTCAATGCTACACCTGATAATATTGAAAAGAAAACAAAAACAAGTAAATCAATAACAGTAAGCATTTATGCATATCGAATCAGTGAAAAATAAAGAAATAATAGACTAAAAAGGTCAGGTAGTGTTCGTAGATTCAATGTCCATCTAGAAATCATATGGCAGAGGGGAAAAAGCTGATCAAGAATCACTGAGTGTGTGCCTTCAGGCTCCTGTACCTCCTCCGTAACAATAACAATGAGAGGAAGGCTTGTCCGATGTGATGGGTGACCTTCATTACAGACGTCACCTTTCTGAGGCACCGTTAATGAAACATGCCAGGGGCACTGACTTTTTCAATTTCAGTACCTTCTTTCGGTCCCCCTCCCACCCCCACCCGCCAGTGATGCAGCCTGTCAGAATGGTCTCCGTGGTACCTTTATGGAAGCTTTTGAGTATTTCAGTTGAGAAACCAAATCACTTCAAACTCCTAATGAAACAGAACCACTGTCACGTCTTCTTTATAGCTGCATTGTTATTTTGGAACCAGATTAGATCCTCAGACAGCTTGATTCCCAGCAACCTGAAATTGCTCACTCTCTCTATGTCTGATCCCCTGCATGAGGATTGGTTTGTGTTGCCACGTCTTACCCTTGTAATTGTTAATGCCTTTTCATTCTTTCTATTAGTTTGAAGATAGTGATGGGAATGTACATCAACTCCACAGTTTAGGGATCTAATCTGCACAAAAGGTGAATTTTTCTGGAGGAGAGAGTGTGCAGGAAGGAACATGAACAAAGGACAAGTGGGAGTATTTTATGAGTGTGATATCAAGTTTCCAGGAGACGCACTTCCCTGTTAGTCTGAAGGGTAACCTGGCAAGTTCAATGAAGCTTGGCCAATGAGAGATATGAAGGCTGTGGTCGAGAAATAGAGGAAGCATATACAGGGTGTAGGATGTCAGAATCGGTCAAAAAGAACAAACATTATTATTGATGCTCTTAACAGGGAAACCAGGAGGACAAAGCAATGTTAAGAGGTGGATCTGGCATGTCAGGGAAATACAAAGTGTATAACTGTATTAAGAATAACAGTGTGGCTTAGGAGAGGGAACCCCCCCCCCCCCCCATAGAGAACAGCAGGGTCCCCGTGTCTTGAGCCACAGGGAATGGGTGGGATCATGAATCAGTAAATGAATATTTTGACTTGGTGTTTACCGAATACAATGTCATGTTTTCTCAATGGATAATGGAAGTTAGTGGAGCTGCTTTGGAGGACATTCATATTACCAGAGAGCAGCTATTTGCATGCTTACAGTGCATTAAGGTGGATAAATCATCAGGGCCTGACCAATTGCTTTGTGCAAGTCTGGAGAAAGTTGTGGAGGTCCTTCCGAAGATATTTGCTTGGTAGTTGACCACAGAAATGGCTTTGCATTGTTTAAAAGAGCTGTCAAGGACAAGCCAGGGAACTACAGGCCAGTCAACCTAACATCAGTTATGGGAAACTTACTGGAGGGGTTTCTGATGGACAGGACCAACCAGTATTTTGATGGAAAGAGTCTGATTCGCAAGCGTTTGGAAAGTTGTGGTTGCTTCATCTTTCACAGATTCTTGGAGGTTAATAAAACTGTTTCTCAGAACGGAGACTGGTGATTAGTGATGTGCTACAGGGGAGAGAGCTGGAAGCCTTGTTGTTCCCTATTTCAAGAAATTACTTGTATGCAAATGCACAAGACTTGATCAGTAAGTTCAGACATGCTGTTGACGGTGAAGAAGGTTATCTGGATTACAGGGAGATCCTGATCATTTGGGGAAGAGGGCCACAGAGTGACAAATGGATTACAACACAGATCAATATGACTTTCTGGGGAGGCTGAAGACAGCTGGACTATGAACATCTATACTCGCATCATTCTACAGCTACACAGTCGGGTACAGATCATTAACAAGTGATCTTTATTCATAACAAATGATACAAGAATAAACCATGCAAAGCCATTTCATTCTTCCCATTCAAGATCAATGCTGTGGGTAATGTTCTATTACGTTACTACCCATCAATCAGTAGAACTGCTGCCACTCATGTCACACTCTATGCCGATTTACAACTGAAATAACTGAGAGGCTTTCTCACCCAACCCGGCCCCTCCCTCTCCAGTAGCAGAACACCCCCGCCGTGGCTGACCAAGCTTCAGTGTATCCCTCAGCATGTACTCCTGCAGCCTGAAATGTGCCAGTAGGGCCAAGTGGCAGATGGCTGCTTGGCGATACCCTCGGTGTTGTCACAGAGCACTTTATGAGGTCTGGCTCCACCCTTGATCAGTCCCTTGCTTCCTTGCCCTCTACATGTGTCAGGTCGCTGCTCTGTGACAAACTGACTGCTGCTTTCTGCTTTTGCACACAGCACCTCGAACTGCCCGATTGAGGAGCAGAGAGAACGACTTGGGAAGAGGATGAGACAGAGTCAGAGTGACAGACTGCAGACAGTGGCCCTTCAACTTCCTGCTCCCCCTACATTCTAACAGAGCCACTAATTTCCACCGGTATATGTACAACAGAATTGAAACACTGCACTCTAGAAAAACTCTCTCACACACGGCAACTGTTGGGCAAGCGTACAGTTGGTCTCAGTGTAAAACAGTGAGGAGAAAATGAAAATACAGTCACGGGGAGGAGCCGAATATACAAACAGATCTGTGCATCTGGAGCCTTCTACAGCACAATTAAAGGGGTTCTGGAAGCTAAAATCGGACTAGATCCGCACTGAATAGCAGACAATTGCTCAAACAGGTGATTAGAAAATCCTAAAAGGGCGAACCTGAAATCTCCTTGGTGAGCAAGATCAAGGATGATCTCAATTCATTTCAGACAGAATTATTTTACCGAACTTACCCAGGAACAAGCCATTTCAGATGTATTTGAATGGGGTAAATAGGTCAGGGACAGGTTAGTTGATAAGCAATGGCAGATATTTAAACGCTCAGCAGACATTAATATCAATTAGACAGAAGGATTCAGGAGAAAAATGAAGCATCTCTGGTCAAAAATGAGATTAAGGGAAATATTAAAGACTAGAACATAGAAAATGCGAAGGGCTAGAGGTAGCCCAGTGGACTGAGAATACTTCAGCAAACGGTGGTAAGAGACTCAATGGCAGCAACTGAAATGGAAATTCCAGTGTTAAACTCAACACTGTGAATATTATTCACTTTTCAGCAGAGTGCAATAATTTACAATCACAATCATGAGAGAAAAACTAATGGAACTAACAGTAAACGTCACCAGGTCCCAACGACCTGCACACAAGGGTTTTACAGGAATTTGCTGGAGAGAAACTGAATAACTAAGCCGAGGCTTTTCACAGCTCACTGTGCTCTAGGAAGGTTTCAATGAAGTGGAAAATCTCAAATGTGTGTCAATTGTTCCAGAATGGGAGAAGGCAAGAGTCTGTCACTGTAACTGCTGATGTCTCATCTATTGTTGGTAAGATGCTGGATTCTGTGATCTGTAAATAAGTAGTAAGCCATTGAGAGAAGTCATCAACCAGAGTCCTCATGGTTTAGATTTGTAGCATCACACTGCATGGAAATGGGACTTTCAGTCAATCGGATCCAGCCAAGCAAAGCTCCTATTTAAGTTGCATCTATGCCTGGCTAAAATAAACCTTTCCCAACTGTATCCAGGTCTAATAGCTTTTCAATCTTCTAAATGTACCTGCCTCACCCACTTCCTCCGGCAGTTGGTTCCATATACTGACCGCCGTCTGGCTGTAAGAAATTGCCTGTCAGATTTTCATTTGATCTTTGTCCTCTCACGATCTAGAGCCCTCTAATTCCAGATTCCACTTTCCCTGTTAAAATATGTCAGTGCACCCACCCTATCTGTGACCCTAATTAATTCATACACGTCAATAATCATACCTTCATTCTCCCAAATTGTGAAGAAAACAACCCGAAACCTGCTCAACTTCTCTTCATCACTCACTCGTTTGTGTACCAACATTGACCTTGTAAACTTCTCTGTCCTTATTTCAGCTGAACTGCATCTTTCCTGTAACAGGGTGATCGAAACTAAATATGATATTACAATGTCCTCCCAGAATTTCACAAAGCTTTGTGAGGTGTAGATTAGGTGAACAGTCAGTCATTTTGCGAGGGTGGACATGTCAAATTCGAGAATGCTTTCCTTTAAAGTGACAGGGTGATAATTTAAAGATGATGTGCAGTGTAAGTAGTAGATTGGTTTTATTTAACGAGTTGTGGAACGTGGTATGGATTGCGATGGGGAGTGGTGGAAGCAGATATGATAGTGACATTGAAGAGACAGAAGAGATTTAGTTTAATTTGGTGTTGTGTTCAGCCAAGACATATACTGTACTCTTCATATACTATGCTGTACCTATACTGCACCGTCAATGTCTGAGTGAGTCTCAGTGACAGAAAAATATTTAACCAGGCGCACCGACATGTGTATCTGTGGCAATGAGTCAAGTCCTCATGGGTGTTGGGCAACAGAGGGAACAAGGATTCATCGTTCTCTGAAAATGTAGACAAGCTGGTGAGCAAGACATTCATCAGAGTTTGGAGTACGGGAGATGGGATCTAATGTGATAACTGTACAGGTCACTGGTGAGACCACAATGTATTGTATGCAATTCTGATCGCTCACTAATAGGAAGAATGTGATTAAGAAATGAATAAAGGCAGAATCGTTTGGTAATATGAAAGAAAAAATTATTCAAAGGGGACGAGGGGCAACTTCTTCCACACAGAGGGTTGTGGGTATATGTTACGAGCTGTCAGAGGAAGCTGTACAGGAGAACATAATTACACTGTTTAACAGACATTTGGACAGGTACATGGATCAGAGAAGTTTAGAGAGATATGGACCAAACACAGATAAATGGGACTCACTGATGCACATCTTGGTTAGTATGGCTGAGTTTCTGTCCTGTGCATATTTCTGACTCTGAGTGAAAGACGGGCAGCTCTTAAACCTCCTCACTCCAGGTGTAGACGGCTCACATGTGACAGGGAGGGATGAACAATATGGGGAGGAGGGAATGTTTCATTAATAACCAAGGAGTTCATCACTGAGGGAGGATGTCTCAGATGATAATTCACATGACGTTGTGTGAGTAGACTTTAGAATTAAATAAAATCACAACCACATTGCTGGAATTTTACGGTAAATCTCTCAGTAGCTAATGGGAGACTGAGGAACAAATCTTATGGCAAATTAAAGAGATATCATGGGAACGTTGAGCCTCACTGACAGTACATTGATAGTCCTAGTCAGTATAGGACAAGGAGGTGGATGTAAGTGGAACAGGGCTTTGAGATAAGTCAGCACAAAATTCAGGATGTTTCGAATCAGTCTGGGACCTGGTCTTCGTGTTGTAAATATATGTCATTGTTCAGACCAGAAAGTATTGTGCACAGTTCTGGTAATCCATTTATAGGAGGAATGTCATTAAACTGGAAAGAAGCAGAAAGTTAAGAACAGTTCAGAAATCAAGGCACATTTCATTATCATAGACACGATCTGTCAAATGTATATGTGGAGATGTTACCTGCAGTTAAATCCATCTTTGGGAAATGGGTGTCATTTCAGTGTGAAGTTCTGAAAGTTCCGGTTCACCGTATTCCTGAAACATAGAAGGGCAAGGACGGCTGATTCACGGATTCCTGATCTGAAGGCACCCAGAGGGTTTCACTGCAATAATAAGAAGCATGTGGTAGGGAAAGAACACTGAAGACTGGAGAGAACCTTCAGCAGAACAGAAAGTGTAGAGCAGAGAATGAAGGTGACTGGAGAGAGATGTTAAGGTGACATGAGGAACAATATTTTGTGCACAGAAGGTGATAGTTATGTGGAAACAGATACCAAAGAAACAGGCAGAGGTGGGTTCAAATACCGGATTAAAAGACATTCCAACAGGTTTATGGATAGGACTGGTTAGAGGGATATGTGCCACATGTATGCAAATTGTTACTAGCTTAGGTAGGCATGGATCAATTGGAATGAAGAAACTTTTTCGCTGACTTCAGACCGAGGTATGTACATCATGAGGTTTAGGAAGAGGAGTACCTTTTAAAGTGGGACCTCAGGAAGACTTTCCTCTTTCACTCAGAGGAAGGTTACAATTCGGAACATACTGCCTGGCGGGATGGTGTGAGCAGGTAGTTCCGGACAATACACGCCGACAAAGTTGTGCATTTGCATACCAATAATTTATTACAATAATAAATAACAAGACTCCCTGCTCTACCCCCTGCAGCACATCACTAATCACCAGCTTCCATTCTGAGAAACAGTTGTATTTATTTCTTCAAAAATCTCTGAGAGATTCATCAATCACAAACTTACGCCAAAAAGCCATGCTTACACCTGCTAATCTGACTCTGTCTATCAAAATGCAGGCTTGTCCTGTCCAGTTGGAAATACTTCCAGTAACTTCCCCACGACTGATGTCACACTGACTGGCCTGTAGTTTCGTGGTTTGCCCTTGACAGGTCTTGTAAACAATGCAAAAACATTTCTGTGTTTGCACGGTCATTGGGACAACCCACAGTAGATAATGATGAAGTAAATATCTTCAGAAAAGCCTCCACAGTTTTCTCCAGACTTCCACAAAATAGTTGGTCAGGCTCTGAGGATTTATCCACCTTAATGCACTGTAAGCTGCAAATAACTGCTCGCTGGTAATATGAATGTCCTCCAAAGCAACTCCACTAGTTTCCATTATCCATTGAGCAACCATGATACTGTACTCAGTAAGCAGTAAGTAGAATTATTCGTTAATTGATTCATGATCACACCAATTTCCTGTGGCTCAAGGCACAGGAACCCTGCTGCTCTCTGTGGGGCCTCTCTCCCTAGCCACACTGTTACTATTAATATAGCTATATTTCTATATATATCACATATATCACATTATATTGTTTCGTCAACCTGGTGTCCATCTTAAGCGTATACTTAAACATTGATTTACCCGATCCAGATCGCCTGCACTTGTGTATGCTTCCTTTACTTCTTCACCAAGGCATTTATATCTCTTGTTGGTCAAGGTTCCCTAAATTTTCCAGGTGATCCTTCACCCCAAAAGGAACATGCTTCTCCTGGGCACTTGCAATCACACATAAATAAACTCCGACTTGCCATTTGTTCATCTTCTTTAAAGACTCTCTCATTGCACCTCTGCTAGATCCTGGCAAATCCATAAAAATTCTCCTTCTATCCACAATAGATCACGAAACTGCGGAGTTGACCGTATATTCCTATCACAGTCGTCAAACTAATACAATGAAGAAGGCCTTAGCAATTACAAGAGTAAGACATGGGAACGTGAACCAATCCTGAAAGACCGAACAGAACTGAGCAATTTCAAGTTCCTGGGAATCAAGATGTCTAAGGATCTAACATGCTGCCAAAATAACAATGCAGCTATAAAGAAGACAAGACGGTGTTTATTTTGCATTAGGAGTTTGAAGAGATTTGGATTCTGAACTGAAGCACTCAAAAAACTGTATAAATGTACCGTGGAGAGAATTCTAACAAGGCCGCATCGCTGTCTGGTGGGTGTGGGATGGGTGAGGGTGGCTACTGAACAGGACCGGAAGAAGCTGTCGAACGTTGTAAAATCAGTCAGTATCCAAGACATCTTCAGGGAGTGATGCTTCAGAATGGTGACGTCCGTGATGCAGGGCCCCCATCAACCAGGAGATGCCCTCTTCTCATTGTTATGGTCAGGAAGGAGGTACACAAGCCTGAAGGCACACACTCAGTGATTCAGGAACAGCTTCCTCTCCTCTGCCATACGATTCATAAATAGGTATTGAACTCATGAACACTTTTTAAATACCTATTATTTATATATTTGCACTATTTTTCATCTATTCAATATGCATATATACTTACGGTTATTCATTCACTTTTTTTCTCCTTTCTATATTATCATGTTTTGAATTGAACTGCTGCTGTTAGGTTAACAAATTTCACAACACATGCCGTTGGTAATAAACCTGATTCTGATACAAGGGATTCCTGATCAGTCTGGGGAGTAGGCTGAGGAATGATCAATGGTATTCAGTCCAGATGAGTGAGGTGTGGCAATTTGTGAAGTCATATCAGAGTAGGACTTTGTGAACACATTCTAGTCTGTCACAAAAAAAGGTACCTCCCGTCCCTTGACTCCGTCTGCATTTCCTGATACCTTGGGAAAGCAGTTAACATAATCAAAGGCACCTCACACCCCTATCATTCTCTCTTCTCACAACTTTCATTAGGCAGCAGACAAAATGGAGTGAGAACACGCACAACCAGGATTAAGGACAACTTCTCATTCACTGGTACAGAGCCTAATAAAGTATTTATTTCCAACCCCCCTTGGGGTTTCATGTTTTATTGTTTTACAACATTGAATCACAGTGGATTTAATTTGGCTTTTTTGACACTGATAACGGGAAAAGACTCCTTTGTTTCAAAGAGAAATCTGATATCTACAAAGCGATAAAACA
Organism: Hemitrygon akajei; assembly: GCF_048418815.1. Classification (NCBI taxonomy): domain Eukaryota; kingdom Metazoa; phylum Chordata; class Chondrichthyes; order Myliobatiformes; family Dasyatidae; genus Hemitrygon; species Hemitrygon akajei. The sequence continues at coordinate 718,238 of NW_027332012.1, forward strand.
CAAAATAGTTGATCGTGTAAGTATTCACCCGCTTTAATATGATGCACCAGTTCATCACTGGCGTAGCAAACCAGTTTTAGAAGACACATTATTAGCTAGCTGGAGATCACCATGTGCAGTCAGGATTTTTCAATTGACTATAGTAAGAATGCACCTGTATCGGGCAGGTCCAAATGCAGTCAGTGCTCTGGCAAACACTACACCATGAAGCCTGAAGGCTCCAAGCAACTGTGAGAAAAAGGTTATAAAAAAGCAAGAAAATTGGAGAAGCATGCGGGCAGCAGTTGTAATTGCAGTCTCTCAAATCCTAGCCACCGAAGCTTGTAACTGCTCCTAAGGTCTCTCACAGGACTCTTGGTGTCCTCCATCACTTGTCCAATTCTTGGACGACCTCTCCCTTTTTGAGGACAGCCTGCTCTTGGCAGATTTACAGCTATGACATGTTCTTTCCATTTTTTGTGGACGGAATAGAAATTGCAACTAAGCTAGAAATGCACTGAATCCACCTGCGTAAGGTGGGGGAAGGCAACCACCAGCCCCACCAAACTCGAGAGATTGAGGCGCCCTCACACCCCAAATATCTGTTAGTGTGTATCCTGTCCTGTTACAAATTAGTGTCATGAAATATACGATTAAATCAATTATAATAATGAATCTGAACTAAAGTGTTAGTGAAGTATAACCAAGAAGAAAAGGGCATATTCTAATCAAACAGACGAATGTGCACAATATCTTAAACTTCTCAGTCACTCGTGCGCTAGGCCATCGGTCAGCTTAAACGCCCACCTCAACTTCCGAACGTTGCTCGCAATCTTTCCTGAACAAACGGGTCTCCCACAGGATCGTATGCTATGATCGGTCTACCCATCTCGAACCGTCGGAGCCCTTCGGACAGAGGTGGGATGTAAAATGTTAGGAGGCTGTTAAATCGCTGGAAGAGTTGCTGACACAGGCACCGGTGCCGGCTTTTGCGGTCACCCGATTACCCTGTGTACTACACACGACGTCAGCCGAGAGGGATTATGGGCCGTCTTGTATCAAGGTCAGGCCACCGACATTTGTCAGCCGGCGTTTGTCGCCCTCCGAGAGAAACTATCCCACCTATAAGTTGGAGTTCCGGGGGTTGAAGTGGGCAGAGGTGGATAAGCTGAGTGACTGTCTCTTCGGAGCCAGGTTTGTGGTGAGAACGGACAAATACCCACTTACTTATATCCTGACTTCGGTAAAACTGGATGCTATAGGCCATCGGTGATTGGCAGATTTGTCTGCATATGATTTCAGCGTGAAGTACTGGCCGGGGAGCAGGAATGTACATGCGGATAGTTTGTCAGGACGGCAACATGAGGAATAGGAGAGGGACGGGCAGTGGGAGAGCATTCTTGACCCTGGGGTGAAAGCCATGTGTCAGTTTGCTATCACCGTGAAGGCCGAGGAAACGGAGAGGCCGGAACAAGCAGTGGACCCACTGGGGGCTTCTGATGACGCCCTACCCCCAGTTTAATGTGACCTGACTGCACTGAAGACTGAGCAGTTTCCGGAATTAAGTCCGGGGGAAGTGGCAGCTGCTCAGCGAGATGACCCGGGCATTGGCGCTGTTTGGTGCGCGGTGGAAAAGGGGGATGTGGCGTGGGCGGAGAAGATGAAACACGCTTCAGTGCCTCCGTTATTGAGGGAATGGCCTCGGCTGAAGTTGAGGGAACAAGTTTTATATCGGGTAACGTCAGCCCCGTACCGACCTCGGAGTTGGCAGTTATCTCGGCCTGAGAAGTATCGGAAGATTGTGTTGAAGGCCCTGCACGATGATTCTGGACATTCAGGGGTGAAGTAGATCTATGGATCGCTCAAAGACAGGTTGTACTGTTCCCGAATGAGGGCGGAGGTGGAAGAGTATTTCAAGTCGTGCATTCGCTGCATACGCCGGAAGACGCTGCCTGTGCAGGCTGCTCCGTTGTCACGTTTGCAAAGTGAGGGGCCGTTGGACCTGGTGTGTGTGGATTTCTTGGCCATGGAACCCGGATGCAGGTAAATTATCGCCGAAACCCTACGTGAAGTATGTGTCTGATATGAAGAAAGAACTACAAAGAGTTTACAGTTGGCTAGGGGAGCGGCCTTCGAGCAGAATCGGGGAATTAAGAGGAGGTTTGACAAGAAGGTAAAGTTCTCCCAACCACTACCGGGAGATCGAGTCCTCATGAGGAATTTGTGACCACCTGGGAAACACAAGCTGGCTGATCGCTGGTCGGGCACGCCCCATGTTGTAAAGAGTCAGATGCGAAATCTACCGGTTTACCGGATGAGGCCCAATGATGGGAGGGGGCCCGTCAAGATTCTCCATCGGAATCCCCTGTTGCCCCTGGGACGAGATGTACAGGTAGAGCGGGAGCCCGAGGTACCGGCTGCACCTATACCAGGACTCTGCGGGAGAGTCGGGTCCGGGCCCAGTCCCTGTGAGGGATATTGACCCAGAGGATGATGACTCGGACGATTGGTACATGCTGCCGTTCGCTGACGCTCCTGTGATGGAGGGAGAGGCTCCTGGCCCTTGCCCCTTCCCCACTTGATTAGACGTGGTAAGAGGGGCTAGTGATGGGCAATTGGGGGTACCCATTGATGTGGGGCCCAAGCAAGAGGTAGAGGGTTTCGAGGTGCAGAGGTGTTTGGGAGACCGCTTGCGGGAGGGTTCGCCTCGTAGTTCCCATGTGTCTCCCGTATTGTTCGAGGTGGAGGAGTTAGAAGAGGGAGTGCGCAGGCCTCGGAGAAGAAGGCACCTCACCCCCCCCCCCATCCCCCCGACAGGTTGGCCTATGTGGCACCTGGGGAACAGGGTGTGATCTCCACTGTTTTGGGGAGTTATGCCACTGCTTTCTGCACTTGGATTGGGAGGTGTGTTCTGCAGGAGGGGTTGGCTAATTATCTGAACGGCATGATTGCTTGACTTAATTTGGTGGGGGGAGAATGCGCTGTTCTCAGATTATTAACTGTAATATTAACTGTTAACTGCATATATAAAATGGCTTCTCTGTAACGTTATAATGAACTGGCTTCTTTGCAGGTAACGGATTTGTTAATGTTCTCTTTAGTCGAAATGTTTGGGTTATAATTATTGATAACGGAGGAACTAACCACTGGAAGCGATGTTGTTCTATCTGTCTGTGTGGGAGCCTGGAGTCAGTGCGCGGGGTTTTTCGGGAGGAGAACCGAAGAAGAAGGACGTCCCCAGGCGGCGGGTCGAGGAGTTCGGAGAAGATCGAATGTAATTAAGTCCGGGGGAAGTGGCAGCTGCTCAGCGAGATTACCCGGGCATTGGCGCTGTTTGGTGCGCGGTGGGAAAGGGAGATGTGGCGTGGGCAGAGAAGACGGAACAGGCTTCAGTGACTCCGTTATTGAGGGAATGGCCTCAGTTGAAGCTGAGAAAACAAGTGTTATATCGGGTCACGTCACCCCCGGAGCAACCTCCTGCCTGAGAAGTATCGGAAGATTGTGTTGACGTCCCTGCACGATGATTCTGGACATTTGGGGGTGGAGCAGATCTATGGATTGCTCAGACAGGTTTTACCTGACACGAATGATGGCGGAGGTGGAACAGTATTGCCAGTCTTAAATTCGCTACATACGCCCGAAGACGCTGCCTGTGCAGGCCGCTCCGTTGTCACACTTGCAAAGTGAGGGGCCGCTGGACCTGGTGTGTATGGATGTCAGCAATACGGCGAATGTCTTAGACATCACAGACCTCTACACCAGGTACGCTCAAGCGTTCCCCACCAAGGAGCAAAGGGCGACTGCTGTGGCGAAAGTTCTATAGGAGAATTATTTTGTGCATTATGGCCTCCCCCGGCGGATTCATAGGGACCAGGGACGACACTTTGAGCGTAAGCTCATCTACGAGATACTGGGGATGTTGGTGGTTGATAAATCGAGGACTAAGCCCTGTCATCCGCAGTGTGATCCCGTTCGGAGAGATTTAATTGGACGCTGCTAGACGGGCTGGGAACTCTGGAGATTAGCAAAAATAGACGATGGAGTCAACATATTGGGCATCTGGTTCACTGTTACAACTGAACCCCAAATGAAGCTACCGGATACTCACCCTACTATTTGATGTTTGAGCGCGAGGCAAGTTTGCCCATTGACCTCTGTTTTGGGACGGATACAGCTAAAGAATCGCCTGAGCCTACTTGAAGTATGTGTCTGATATGAAGAAAGAACTACAAAGAGCTGATGAGCTGGCTAGGGAGGCGGCCGCCGAGCATAATCGGGGAAATAAGAGGAGGTTTGACTAGAAGGTAAAGTTCTCCCAACTATTGCCGGGAGATCGGTGGGAGGAGAATGCAAGGTTCTCAGATTATTAAATGGAATATTAACTATTAACTGCATATATAAAATGGCTTCTCTGTAACGTTATAATGAAATGGCTTTTTTGCAGGTAACTGATTTGGTAATGCTCTGCTTAGTTGAAATGTTTGGGTTATAATTTTGATAACGGAGGAACTAACCACTGGAAGCGATGTTGTTTTGTCTGTATGTGTGGGAACCTGGAGTCAGTGCGCGGGTTTTCGGGAGGAGAACAGAAGAGGAAGGATGTGCTGGACCCTTTGGTCCCAGGCGGCGGGTCGAGGAGGTCGGAGAAGATCGAACGGTGAACAGAAGGCTTCAATAACTGAGCTCCAATGGTTGTGCTCGAACTGATTGAACTCTAAATAAGTTTTGACGCCATTTTCTTTCTTTTTATATTGCATCACTATTAATTACCTAGTTCCAGTAAGGTTTATGAAAAGTAATCTGTAAAACGTACAGATGTGTGCAGTCTGATATTGTATGTCCGAGTTTGTACCAGTGTGCATTACACAGCATCCACGCAAACGGGAGACACGGTTTGGCGGGTGGACGGATTTTCCCCGAGACAAATACAAGCCGATAGCCCTAAGCGTTACACAAATCATGTCAAGTTTTTAACATTTTTACTGATGGAACGAAAGAAAATTTAACTGGGAATGTTGGAATAGCCCGTTTTTATGCCTGAAGTATAGACAGTGATAGAGAAATTACTTTGCAACCATTTATCAGTATATACAGCAGATCTCGTTGTCATCATTTTAGGCTTAAGGTTGGTGGAGAAATTTCTTCACACGTAACGTTATAATTGTTCAAATTACTTTTATGTTTTGATGACTCAAACACGTTATTCTAGCAGTCAGTCAGATTTACTGTTGGAAACTCACCAGGCATTAATTCATATTCAAGTACTTGTTTATATATTTCCTTCTTATAGGTCCCTGAACACAGAGGTATTGAAGGGAATGAGTGGGTTGACTGTAAGTTACAAAAGTTCAACTGTGGATAAAGAACCTTCACTTAACAAATCAGAAGTTCAGAGTTATGTATGTTGAGAATTAGGAGCTTATGGAAAGACTGATGGGAAAATGGGTACACCTTTACAGAATACATAAACGTGTTGGGTGTATGGGTAAAAGGGTAAAACAAGAACAGACGGAATTCTATTGACATGAGCTAGACTGGGAACATGTAAGTTTATGGTTTATGGGTGAAACAAGAAGGGAATGAATTATATCGCCGTGACTGACTAAGCTTAATTATTCCTTTTGCCCTGTTCCAAAACATGCGTCTGGATTGTGTAGACTTTTTTATTATGGAAAGGTTGAACACAGGCCATTTCAGGGTGAAGCATATCAGGAATGAAATCATACAAGCTTCATTGCAACTTGGGGGGGCTTAGTCGATTTCATTGAACAGCTTTCTTAAGTCATGGGGGTGACTTTAATTTAATTGGCAGTATTGTGTTTCATTACGTATAATCGATAGGATTTATTGGGGGTAATTTAGCTTTCATTAGAAGACAGAAGCAGTTCTCTATTATTTCCCAGTCTCTACACCCCAGTACAGTCCAGTTGATAATGGGAATGCGCCTTTAAGTTGGAGTGTCTTAATTTTACCAATCATTAAACGAGATGGCGGAGACTGGTGTGATTCACATTGGGTTATTAAATGAGCATCTGACTCGTCCCGCGCCGTCTTGTGGGAATGTCTGACAGTGAAGTTGGTGAGCGGAATGGGAATAGATGGACATATCCGCAGATGGATGTGCGGGCGGCATTCCGGAGTAGTTCAGGCATCTGGCAGGAAGAATGAGGTTCTGACTCTCTTGGACGGTGCTTTGCCCCTCCCCACACACACACTATCTTAACGTCCCGGACTGCCGGTCGATGGGACAATCCGCCCGGAAATAACACCCGGGAGATCAGGCGGTGAATCTGAGGAGCTGGAGCCCGGACTGGAGACTCTGCCGCCGCCTCTGGCGACTACTCAGGATGCGGCGCCTTTAATCAACTGAAGCATCGAAGTGACGGGATATTTCACCGCGCTGATCGCCTGCTCCCTGAATTTCGACTGAGTCACCGCGTAAATAAATGTGTTCGTGCAGCAGCTGCAACTCATCAGGAAAAACCCGACGTAGTGAAAGATCCATTCAGAAGCATTGAAATCGTGTCCTGTTCCCCTGACCTGATAATATATGAAATTTACAACCATTGTCATGCACAGGAGGATGAAGCTGCCGGAGATGGTGAAGAGTAAAACCACAGACCTCCTCCTGCTCTCCATCTCCGGGTCACTGCGGTTCTCTCCCTTGTTCTGACCTTTCAGCCCCTTACGGACTCGACTGGCCACTAAAATGTGCCTGACTGTCAGAGCGTTGAGAAGCAGGATCTCAGCGAAAGGGAAGAACGGTGTTAAGACCGTATCGAGCCAGTCATATCCTACCCACCAGGGTTCAGTGTAATACTGGTCCTTGTTAATACAGAACCACGGTATATTGTCGATTATTATTACAGGTTCCAGTATGAAGTATCGAGGAACGTTTTGCAGACAGAACAGTACGCCGGTTATTGTTAGAACCACAGCCGCAGTTTTCCCGGTGTAATATCTTGGTTTCAGTTTCTGGCAGCAAATGGCGACAGACCGGTCAATGGTAAAAGTAACGGTGAACCAGACAGAACATCGTGTAGCTGTGTAGCCCAGTACATCGATAACACTGCACACAGGGGTGATGCTCAGAAAACACCACGGGAAGTAATAGAATCTAATTCGAACCAAAATGACCTCGGTGACAATGGTCAGGAGATCCGCCGCTGCCATGGCCACCAGGTAGCGAGTGGTGCAGGTAGAGAGGCCGCACTTCCCCCGGGACAGGATCACAATCGCCACTACATTCACTGGAGAGAGAGAGAGAACAGACACTGGGCATTACTGAAAACATTCTCCGGGAATTAACATGGGATCGGGCTTTAGCTAAAACTCGGGAATACTAGAGGCTGTAAACGGCTGCTAATCTAACACCAGAAATGTCTCTGACCTGTCTTCCTCAGTGTGGAGATACGACGATGTGTGGGGAATCGTTGGCGATTAAAAAAAAACCGATCTTCATGAACATCAACGATCGGTGCTGATCCCCATTCCAGTCGCTGATGGGGCCGGTTTCACTGAATTAACTGTGACTGACCAGGACTCTGGAAAATCAGCATCTGATGAGGCCGAGAAGGAATACAGAGAGGAGCAACACACACAAAACTGGAGGAACTCAGCAGGTCAGGCAGCATCCATGGAATTGAATCATCTTTCGTTTCGGGTCGAGACTCTCCTTCAGGACGAAGCGCTGCCCCGACTTATGACGGGTTCCAAAGGGAAAGAAGGAACAACTTAGTGACCTGTGGCTGAGTTGCTCCGTTAATGGATTAAATCTGCAGTGTAGTTTAATTCGATAACACACCGCAGTAGATCCGTGAACTCTGGTTCAGGTGATCAGACACAATTATTGACCAACAGACAGTGGGATCCGACTGTGACAGACTCCACAGGGAGACGTGAAGCACAGGACTAGGGTTTCCCTCTGATCAATAACTTAGGAAAAGTATACTACAGAATGCAAACATCTCCCAGTCACAACTTCCCGGAGAGATCCCTGGCCCCAGCACTGGGACATCTCTGGACGAGGTATGATTCAAGGAAAGAACAGCGTTCAATTCGATCCCGTGAGTTAGAGCGGAAACATAGACTTATTTCCACTTGTTATTAAATATGAAAATTCCGAATGTGAAATTGACAGGGTCGATACTTCTGATGGATATTTGTGCAGTGATGAGCAGGTTGTAAGTTTGTAACATTATCTTAAACAGGCTCAGAAAACCCAGAAATACCGAACATGAAATGCTTTGCTCACTCACCTGGAACTCCAATGACAGCAATGAAGATGTACAATATTTTCTCCACACTCTTGTACCTATCGTACACTGCAGACATTTTCTTTGGCCAGTGATTTGTATCTTTGTGCGACAGGCGATCTCTCGGAATGAAATGTTAAGGCACCCATGCCTGGGGTTTTTAAAGCCATTTAGCAATTCCACAGGGACAGATTTCAACAGATTTAAAAATAAAGGTTTTAAAATTATTTACAAACCAATTACGTCAGACAGGTACAATCCCTGCGATGACAGATTCTGATTGAATTAATGAATAATATTTAGATCATGTGTGGGAGTTAGTTTGTTACAACAAATGTGACTGAACCGTCCGAGGTGTCTCATCAATTAAATGTGCTTCCACTGGAAATATGTACTTCAAAAGAACCATTTGTCTGACACAGAATCTTGAAGTAAATTATGTCATTGTGCTTCTGAAATTCTACTGAATCACCTACTGTTACCATTCTCCTCCAGAGTATTAACTCCTGATGTAGTTTGTGTTTGTGGGACCTTACTGAGAGGGCCTCGAAGAAAATGTCTGTTTGTGTTGATGAATAAATACAATTTCATATCCACTAAATCCTCCAATTGCTTCAGTGACTTAGTCAAACGCAGATCATTTGGATGCTAATCCAGGACCCATCCCTAACCGGAACACATGCCATAAAATTGAGCAGTCTAGTGGGGGGGGGGAAGGGTCTGTTTTAATCATGTCACGCCGTATGTTTCAAAGGACACGGCTGAGAGCTGGAGAGGCGGATAAGAAAGTGCAGTTTTGAGTGTGTGTGTGTGTGTGTGTGTGTGTGTGTGTGTGTGTGTGTGTGTGTGTGTGTGTGTGTGTGTGTGTGTGTGTGTGTGTGTGTGTGTGTGTGCGCGCGCGCGCGTCTATGAGTGTTAGTGTGTCTCAGTGTGTTTCTGTGTCTGTGTCACTGCTTGTCCCTGCCTGACTATACACGTGCCCGTACACCTCCAATTCAGTTTATCCTCCTTGGTTCAGTCCCTTCCCACCTTCCCATCTGTCTCCGCAATGCAGGTGTTCTCGAACTCTCCTTTCAAACGCTTCACAAAATGGCTGCTGAACCGTAACAAATCAAGAACAGAGGTCACTTTTCAAACTTTCAAAATTTCAATTTCTCTGTCAGAAATAAATCAACTTCGAGACTCGTCACAACTCCATTTCAGCAGACACCCGCACACGCAAATTAGATTATCCCGGAGCAATGATCATTTCAAACAGTTCATAAAATAGCTATCTCCATTAAAAAATAAACAAGAACAGAAGTCAAAGTACATATTGAATTAATTGTTATTGCATTAAAAACGGAACAGTCTTGAGTTCTAACAGACCTCCAAATCATCCGGCTCCCCCAAGCCAGTTCCCACCCCCGAATCCGCCAAAACCCCCAACTCTGTGCAAATCAGTGTGCATCCACAAGTCTGTGCTCACTGGCAAAATTTATTCAACCCTCAAATCTGCGTGCACCCCAAAAGCAACAGATACCCGAAAATTCCAGTGCACGCACAAAATGACTGACATACCCCTAAATCTGTGCACATCCTCGAAGCAACATTTACCGCCAAATCCATACGCACCCCGAGATTCACCGACAGGTCCTGAAATATGCGCACATCCGCAAATCCATGCGTAAACCAAATCCGTGCGCACACCTACACATTACACCCTCACAGAGCAGGATTCACTTCAACCACTTTACAAAATAGCAAGAACAAAGTTTAAATTGCTAACACGTCCACATGCATATTCCTCGTATAATCATTTACATCCCATTAAATCTTCGCACCTCACCAAACCCATCTTTATCCCTTCAGCAGTGGGTATCCCAAATCCACGGATCCTTATATTCGCTGACAAACCCCGATATCTGCTCACATCATCAAATCGCTGTGTACCCCCATATTCACCAAAACATCCCTAAGTCTGCGCATTCCTCAAATCTGTGTGCACCCCCAAATCCGTGACCACGCCGAAACTGTAGACACCCCCAAATCTAACGAGATACCCAGATCTGTGCGCATCCCAAACCTGTTGACGCCCCCACATGCAAGTTACATTATCTAAGAGAAGGGATCATTTCTAACAGTCTCAAAATATCTGCCTCCACTCTAAAAAATAGTCAAGATTCTGGTTGCATTTATTATTAAAGTTTGTATCAATGAAACAACCTTGAGATTCGAAAACCTCCGAATGCACGGGGATTCCCAAATCTGCGCTAATCTGCAAATCTGTGTGTTCTCCCAAAACTGTGCACACCCTCAAAGCCACAGACAAACCACAACTCAGTGTTCGCTCCCAAATCAGAGTGTATCCCCAAATCCGTGCGCACCCCAAACCTGCCGACACTCCCAAATCCACCTAAATACCCAGTTCCGTGCGCACCCCAAACCTGCCGACACTCCCAAATCACCCACATACCCAGATCCGTGCGCACCCCAAACCTGCCGACTCTCCCAAATCCACCTACATACCCAGATCCGTGCGCACCCCAAACCTGCTGACACTCCCAAATCCACCTACATACCCAGATCCGTGCGCACTCCAAACCTGCCGACACTCCCAAATCCACCTACATACCCAGATCCGTGCGCACCCCAAACCTGCTGACCCTCCCAAATCCACCTACATACCCAGATCTGTGCGCACCCCAAACCTGCCGACTCTCCCAAATCCACCCACATACCCAGATCCGTGCGCACCCCAAACCTGCCGACTCTCCCAAATCCACCTACATACCCAGTTCTGTGCGCACCCCAAACCTGCTGACAACTCCACATGCTCATTAGATTATCCCAGAGCAAGAATCACTTCAAACAAACCACAAAAAAGCTGCCTCCACCTTAAATCAAACAGCAGGAACACAGTTCAAAGTGTATTTGTTATTAAAGTGTCTATAAATGAAACAATCTTGAGATTCACATCACATCCCTAAATCCAAAGGCACCCCAGTCTGTGTGCATTCTCAAATCCGCCGATACACAGTGTCTGAAATAAATTTGCACTCCCAAACAGCTGCCTCCATCTTAAAAAGTTCGAAGTTCATAATGTGTTCATTATTAAGGTATCTTTGTTTGTCTGTATCTCCGAGTGTTTATATGCGTTCGCGTGTGTGTCTGTCCGTCTCTTGTGTGGGTGTGTTTGTGTCGGAGAGTAGCTAGCAGACAACACTAGCGCTTTGTCGTGACGGCTTGGCTACTGAGAACACTTTGGCGAGTACAACAGAGGGAGGTGTGTACACTGGTTCGGGGAACTATACAGCATTTCGTTGTTTGTAAGAGATATAGCAATATCATGGGTTTAACTCTGAGGAGGTTGAACAGGGAATGAAAGAGTCAACCTTTGTGGACCGTTTGATTGTTCTGGGCGAAAAATAAGGGAGAAATCATATAATCATATAACAATTACAGCACGGAAACAGGCCATCTCGGCCCTTCTAGTCCTTGCCGAACGCTTACCCTCACCTAATCCCGCCGACCTGCACATAGCCCATAACCCTCCATTCCTTTACTATCCATATACCTATCCAATTTTACTTTAAATGATAATATTGAAACTGCCTCTACCACTTCTCCTGGAAGCTCGTTCCACACAGCTACCACTCTCTGAATACTGAAGTTCCCCTTCGTGTTACCCCTAAACTTTTGCCCCCTAACTCTCAACCCATGTCCTCTTGTTTGAATCTCCCCTACTCTCATGGAAAAAAAGCCTATCCTCGTCAACTCTATTCCCCACATAATTTTAAATACCTCTATCAAGTGCCCCGTCAACCTTCTAAGCTCCAAAGAAAAAGACCTAACTTGTTCAACCTTTCTCTGTAACTCAGGTGTTGAAACCCAGGTAACATTCTATAAATCTCCTCTGAACTCTCTCTATTTTGTTGACATCTTTCCTACAATTCGGTGACCAGAACTGTACACAATACTCCAAATTTGGCCTTACCAATGCCTTGTACAATTTTAACATTATATCCCAACTCCTGTCCTGAAAGCTCTGATTTAGAAAGGCCAGCATACTAAAAGCTTTCTTCACCACCCCATCCACATGAGATTCCACCTTCAGGGAACCATGACTATTATTCCTAGATCACTCTGTTCTACTGCATTCTTCAATACCCCACCGTTTACCATGTATGTTGTATTTTGATTAATCCTACTAAAATGTAGCACCTCACACTTATCAGCATTAACCTCCATCTGCCATCGTTCAGCCCACTCTTATAACTGGCCTAAATCTCTCTGCAAGCTTTGAAAACCTACTTCATTATCCACAACGCCGCCTGTCTTAGTATCATCTGCATACTTACTAATCCAATTTACCACCCCATCATCCGGATCATTAATGAATATGACAAACAGTATTGGACCCAGTACAGATCCCTGAGGCACATCACTAGTCACCGGCGTCCAAACTGACAAACAGTTATCCACCACTACTCTCTGGCATCTCCCACCCAGGCACTGTTGAATCCATTTTGCTTCTTCAATAGTAATACCTAACGGTTGAACCTTCCTAATTAACCTTCCGTGCGGAACCTTGTCAAAGTGCTTAGTGAAGTCCATATAGACAACATCCACTGCTTTACCCTCGTCAACTTTCCTCGTAACCTCTTCAAAAAATACAATAAGATTTGTCAAACATGACCTTCCACGCACAAATCCATGTTGACTGTTCCTAATCAGACCCTGCCTATCCAGATAAATACATACACCATCTCTAAGAATACTTTCCATTATTTTACCCACCACTGACGTCAAACTGACAGGCCTATCATTGCTAGCTTTACACTTAGAACACTTTTTAAACAATGACACCACATGAGCAATACGCCAGTCCTCCAACACCACCCCCGTTTCTAATGACATTTGAAGTATTTCTGTCAGAGACTCTGCTATTTCTACACTAACTTTCCTCAAGGTATTAGGGAATATCCTGTCAGGATCTGGAGATTTATCGACTTTTAAATTCCTTAAAAAGCGCCAGTACTTCCTCCTCTTTAATCATAATAGTTTTCATAACTTCCCTATTGTTTCCCTTACCTTACACAATTCAATATCATTCTCCTTAGTGAATACTGAAGAATAGATCTCCCCCATCTCTTTTGGCCCCACACATAGCTGTCCACTCTGATTCTCTAATGGACAAATTTTATCCCTCACTATCCTTTTGCTATTAATATAACTTTAGAAACCGTTTGGATTTATTTTCACCTTACTAGCCAAAGCAACCTCATATCTTCTTTTAACTTTTCTAATTTATTTCTTAAGATTCTTTTTACATTCTTTATATTCCTCGAGCACCTCATTTACTCCATGCTGCCTATATTTATTGTAGATATCTCTCATTTTCCGAACCAATTTTCCAATATCCATTGACAACCATTGTTCTCTCAAACTTTTAGCCTTTCCTTTCTACCTAACAGGAACATAAATATTCTGTACCCTCAAAATCTCACCTTTAAAAGTCCTCCATTTTTTATTACATCGTTCCCGTAAAACAATTGTCCTAATCTTCCGCATCTCCTCAGAATTAGCCTTTCTCCAATGAAAAATCTCAACCTTGGGTCCAGTCCTATCCTTCTCCATAATTATATTGAAACTAATGGCATTGTGATCACTGGACCTGAAGTGCCCCCCAACACATACCTTTGTCACCTGACCTACCTCATTCCCTAACAGGAGATTCAACACTGCCCTTTCTCTAGTTGGTACCTCTAAGTATTGCTGCAAAAAAACTATCCTGCACACATTTTACAAACTCCAAACCATCCAACCCTTTTACAGAATGGGCTTCTCAGTCTATGTGTGGAAAATTAAAATCTCCCACAATCATAACCTTATGCTTCCTAGAAATATCTGATATCTCCTTACAAATTTGCTCCCCCATTTCTCGCTCCCCATTAGGTGGTCTATAATACGCCCCTATAAGTGTTACTACACCTTTCCCATTCCTCAATTCCACCCAAAATACCTCACTAGTCGAGCCCTCTAATCAATTCTGTCAAAGCACCGCTGTAATATTTTCTGTGACAAGCAATGCGCACGGAACGGGACACATGGGAGACCTGGGGAGGCAGGAGTGATTCGGCGGCTGATCTTGCTTCACGGATGTGCTAAGATTTAGGGGTATGGAAGCGAATGGTTGGGTGCACAGGGATTTTGAGGTGTCCTTTGCTTTCGGGATGCACACTGATTTAAGGCTTGAATCTACGTTTTCCAGTGAGCACAGATTTGTGGGCTCACACTGATTTGCACAGAGTTGGGTGTGTCGGCGGATTCGGGGGTGCACACTGACTTGTGGGAGCCGTTGGATTTCGAGGAGTATCGAATCTCAAAGTTGTTCCGTTCATACAGACTTCAATAATAAATGCAATATGAACTTTGACTTCTGTTCTTGCTTTTGTTAAATGGAGACAGCCGATTTGTGAACAATTTGTAATTATTCTTGCTCTGTGCATGTGGGGGTGTCTGCTGATCCGGACAGGTGACGAGTCTCAAGGCAGTTTCATTCGTACATAAAATAATAAAAAATGGAAGTTGAATTTTGAGCTCTGTTCTTCTTGATTACTTGATGGTTCTTGTACATGCAACACACACACACACACACACACACACACACACACACACACACACACACACACACACACACACACACACACACACACACACACACACACACTCACCTTCTTATCCGCCACTCATGCTCGCAGCCATGTATTTTGACACACACAGGATGCCATGATTAAAACATACTCCCCCCACTGGATTGTTTAATTTGATGGCCATGTGTCAGGGTTAGGGATGGGTCCTAGACGAACTCTGAAATATTCTGACTGACTGAGTCACTGATGTCGTTGGAGGGTTTCATGGTTAGAGGAGTGTTTAATCATCACCACAAACAGACGTTTTGTTTTGGAAACCCTCTCGATAGAGCTCCCTAAACATACCTTGCATCCAGAGTTTGTAATCCTGGCGAGAATGGTAACGGTCGATGAATCAGTTCAATTTCAAGATAGAATGACACAAATTATATCAATATTCTGTGTCTGAATAATAGTTCATTTGAAGTACATATATACAGTGGAAACACATTTAATTGATAAAGCAACTCGGAACGTTCAGCCACCTTTGTTGGGACAAATATCTCCCAAAAGTGGTCCAGGGATTGCACCTGCGTGACGCAATTGGTTTGTAAATAATTTTTAAATTATTTTTAAATCTGTTGAAATCTGTTCCCGTGGAGTCGATAAATGATATTAAATACGCCAGGCATGTGCTACCCTCAACATTTCATTCCGAGAGATCGCCTGTTGTAGAGGGGGACAAATCACTGGACAATGATTTCCAATGTTGAACATTTCCAATGTTGGATAAGTACGAGAGTGTGGACAGACTTTCTTACCACCTCTTCGGCTCTCTGCCGTCTTCCTTGACACATACAGGGTGCTGTGATTAAAACATGCTCCCCTACACTAGACTGGTGAGTTTGATGGCGATATGTCAGGGTTAAGGGCGGGTCCTGGACGAGCCCCCAAATGTTCTGAGTATGACTGGGTCGCTGAAGTCGTTGAGCGTTTCATGGATAGGAAAGTGTTTATTCATCACCACAAAGAGACATTATTTTTGAAACCCCTTCGGTAGAGTCCTCCAAACATAACCTTCATCAAGGGTTTATGCTCTTGAGGAGATTGGTAAGAGTCGGTGATTCAATACAGTTTCACAAGCTACTATGCCATAATTACTTCCATATTCTGTGTCTGACAAATGGTGCATATGTACAGTGGAAGCACCGTTAGCTGATAAGAGACCTCGGAAGGTTCAGTCACCATTGTTGGGATAAACTAACTCCCACAAATGGTCTAAATATAAATTCATCAGTTTATTCTGAATCTGTCACAGCGAGGATTGCACCTGCTTCACGTATTTGGTTTGTAAGAAAATTAAAAATCTTTTATTTAAAATCTGTAGAAATCTGTCTCCGTGGAGTCGCTAAATGATATTAAAAAACCTCAAGCATGTGTAATCTCAACATCTCATTCCGAGAGATCGACTGTAGCACAGGAGGACAAACTACTGGACAGAGAAAATGTCTGCAATGTTGGATATGTACTTGAGTGTGGGGAAAATATTGTACGTGTTCATTGCAGTCATAGGAGTTCCTGGTGAGTGAGCAGAGCAATTCATGTTTGCTATTTCTGTGATCCTGTTTATGACCATTTTACAAGCTTCCAATTTTGATGATCGTTGCACAAGTATCTGTCAGAGTTATCGATACTGTCAGTTCAACATTCTAATTTTTCATATTTAATGACGAGCAGCACTAAATCTCAGCCCCTTCTGTAAGTCACGGAATCGGCTCGAACGCTGTTTTCGTCATTAATAACACCTTGTCCAGAATTGTACCACTGCTGGGCACAGCCAATTTTCTGTGAAAGTGTGACTGGGAGGGCTGGACATTGGAGAGTTCACTGTTTCTCAGTTATTGATCAGAGAAATTCTCTGGTCCAGACTTTCACGTCTCCCTGCGGAGTCAGTCACAGTCGGATCCCGCTGCCTGTTGGTCAATAATTGGGTCTGATTACCTGAAACAGTCTGCATAGATCTGCTGCCGTGTGTTATCGAATTAAACTGCGCTGTAAAATAATCCATTAGCCGAGCCATTCAGTCTCTGGCTGCTAATCTGTCCATCCAGTATTTTGGTGTGTATGCCTTCTCGGTCACGGTCACATCAGATGCCGAGATTCCGGAGGGATGGTCATTCAGGGTGAAATCAGTGAAACCGGCTCCATCAGCGAATAGAATCGGGATCAGTAGCGATGGTCATCGTTCTTGCAGCTCTTTTGTTTTTCTTTTTTTTTTAATCGCCGATGGTGGAACACACGTCGTTCTATCTCCACACTGAGGAAGGCAGGTCAAAGACATTGTGACCCGTGTCTGCTGTCAGATTAACAGCCGTTCACAGACTCCAACCATCCCGATCTTTAGCTGAAACCCGATATCAGTGTTAAATCCCAGATAATGTCCAGTATCTGCTCTCTCTCTCTCTCTCTCTCTCTCCTCTCTCTCTCATCTCTCCTCTCTCTCTCCTCATCTCTCTCTCTCTCTCTCTCTCTCTCTCTCTCTCTCTCTCTCTCTCTCTCTCTCTCCTCTCTCTCTCTCTCTCTCTCTCTCTCTCCTCTCTCTCTCTCTCTCTCTCCTCTCTCTCCTCCTCTCTCTCTCCTCTCTCTCTCTCTCTCTCTCTCTCTCTCTCTCTCTCTCTCTCTCCTCTCTCTCTCTCTCTCTCTCTCTCTCTCCTCTCTCTCTCTCTCTCTCTCTCTCTCTCTCTTCTCCACAGTGAATCTAATGGCGATTGTGATCCTGTCCCGGGGAAAGTGCGGCCTCTCTACCTGCACCACTCCTCGGTACCTGGTGGCCATGGCAGCGGCGGATCTACTGACCGTTGTCACCAAGGTCATTTTGTATCGAATCAATTGGTATTATTTCCCGAGGAGTTTTCTGAGCATCACCCCTGTGTGCAGTGTTATCGATGTACTGATGTTCACAGCCACAGACTGTTCTGTCTGGTTCACCGTCACTTTCACCTTTGACCGGTTTGTCGCCATTTGCTGCCAGAAGCTGAAAACAAAATATTGCACCGGGAAAACTGCGGCTGTGGTTCTAACAACAACCGGCGTACTGTTTTGCTTGAAAAACGTTTCCTCGTTACTTTACTTGGAAACCCGGGATGATCATCAACAATGTACCGTGGCTCTGTGACACCAGGGATAATTATTTCACTCACCCCAGATGGGTAGGATATGACTGGCTCGATACGGTTTTAACTCCGTTCCTCCCTTTCGCTGGGATCCTGCTGCACAACGCTCTGACAGTCCGGCACATTTTACTGGCCAGTCGGATCCGTAAGGGGCTGAAGGGTCACAGCAAGGGGGAGAACCGCAGTGACCCGGAGATGGAGAGCAGGAGGAGGTCTGTGGTTTTACTCTTCGCCCTCTCCGGCAGCTTCATCCTCCTGTGGATGACACTGGTTGTAAATTTCATATATTATCAGGTCTCAGGAAAAGGATTCTGTTTCAATGATTCTGAATGGATCTTTATCTGCGTCGGGGTTTTCCTGTGTGATTTCAGTTGCTGCACAAACACGTTTATTTACGGAGTGACACAGTCTAAATTTAGGGAGCAGGTGATCGGCGCGGTGAAATATCCGGTCACATCGGTGTTTCAGATCATTCATAAAGGCGCGTCATAAGCAAAGCCACAGGCGGCCTCTGTGACTCCAGTCCGGGCTCCAGATCCTCACATTCACCGCCTGATCTCCCGGGTGTTATTCCCGGGCGGATTGGCCCATCGGCCGGCACCTCCTAGACATTGGAGTAGTGTGTGTGGGGGCAGGGACAAAACACCGTCCGGGAGACTCAGAATCTCATTGGCCGTGGAAGACAGTAAACTGCTACTCCGGAATGCCGCCCACCGATTGGTCTGTGGATATCCATCTTTTTCCATTCCCGCCCATCGAACGGACCAGCTAGACGTTCGAACAAAGCGGGTGTGGAGCTTGCTGGATGCTGGCTTGCTAATCCAATGTCAATCACCCCACTCTCACCCGTCCCTCTGAATAATTGGCTAACGTGAAGTAATAAGGCTTCATACATTTGAGTTATATTCACAATTTCTACCCTGCCCCTTTTCCTTATAAAATGGCCACATTACCCCTCTGCTAACTAACCTATCACGTCTAATAACACTATAACCCTGAACAGAAATGAAATGTGTGAACAACTAAGTTTCCTGAATACGTCTAACATCGGGGGGATTTGACAAATCAGAAATAAACTTCGTAGTCTTGACCACGAGAAAGCAGGTTTCTCGCATTCCACCGCAATCGTTTATTCCCATTGTATAACTTCACTGGTAGACTGGGGTATAGATACCCCACCCATCAGAGCTTCATTTTATAGCTTCCCACATAACACCAGTTACATCAAGATACCTTTTTCAGCTTCAAAATAATATTGATTTCTGAGTAGGACAATATTTCTGAGCAGAGCAATTCACCTCATCCGTTATAAGCATCAGAATCTTCATTTTGTGATTTACAATCCAGCAGTAAATTATCTTTAATGAGAGAGCTGGGATGCCGACATGTGTCCACTGACGTCACTATCTCTTCCCTTACTGGAAACACTTTATAACGATTCGCTTTAACTATTTACAAGACTGACTGACGTTCATATTAACTAATCATAGTCTGAGTTCTCATTTGACCGACAGGCACCGCAGCCAGTGACAGCAGGGGATAGAGGTACGTTTGAGCTACGATAGACCTGGTGGAATTCTGCCGTGTACTCAGCTTCTCCGTTTCGGCTCCATCGCCATGGCGGAGTTCAGTGAGTTGCTGCAGTCAGTGGTCGCCGGCCTCGGCTTTGACAAGGACGGGCGTGATTACCCTCCGGCGTCTTGATGAGTCCCTTTCCGGCAGATGTTTATGGAGGCTGAGGAAGAGTGTTGAAGCACAGAGGGAGTGAAGAGGTGAGACCATTGGATCTGAACTGCCAGACAGACACGTGGCCCCGCCAGTTTGACAGCTGCCGCCGATTTTGCGCGGTACCCGACGGAAGTTGTCGTTCCTATGCAAAGCGGGTGTTATTGAACAATTTGTGTCATTTGTCACCCTTTATATCATCCAACAAGTGCATCGTGACCGTGGGGCCTAATTGCCTCTATCGCGTCTGCTGCACCACCATCTCTGGCATTTATTCCAGACACACACCGCTACGAGCATGAAAAATAAAACTTGCAAAACATATCTCCTTTAAAACATCCGAGTCGTTTAACATTACTGTCTAACATAAGGCTTTTGCGACAGCAGCGTGGGGAAAAGATACAAAATTACAATAAATTTCAAACTACATAAATGATGCAAAAGAGACACATCAGTTAGTATTACCCATTTCACCTTAAATACAGTCCTTCTGGTATCAGACAAATACAGGTTACCCACTCTTTCTGTTCCTCTCATATTCCGATAATCTTCTGTCAGGCTTCCCTCGACCTCTGCCGTTCCTGAGAACATATCCCTAAACTGTCTAAGCTCCTCTTATCCAGGCAGCATCCTGGTAAACGTTTTCCACTCACCGTCCAAAACCTTCACATTTTTCCTATTATAGAATTGTAACTGGGCAGGGCAGGAACTCAGTGTATCAATACTAAAGACAAGCAGTCCCGGCATCGTCTTTACCAACCCATCACCCTGTGTAGACACTTTTAGGCAGTTATGAACTGGGATCCTCCATAATCTTTGTGAATTTCCTCCGCAGTACTCCTGCAGAAAATATCCTTTGTATAGAAATCTAATCGGAACCGAATGCAACATTTCAAGAAACATACCAGGCCAGGCACCACCGATTGAGCGGAACAGAGATGACGTTTCGGGTGATGCCCTTCACTGTCAACCTTCACACTGGCCCTTCCAGGCTGACCTGCTGTTCCCTCAGCCTGCATCTCTCCCATCTTCCCTGAGCCATGCATTTGCTTGAATTGTTATCTCTGTCACACTGGCACAGGAGCCGAAGGGACTTTTCCTGCTCTCAGGGTTTATGACTAAACCTTTCCGATCTAGTACTGATCAATATAATTGTTTTTAAATTTCTATAAGTAAGGAACCACGAAGGAGTTAGTGTTTGGCCTCTTAAAGAGAGGTCAGGTGGATAACTTCCCAGTGCCGAGTGGGATATACTGCACGTTATTCAGTGAGGTAGGTTGATGAAGTTACTGTGGACATGACAAATATAGTTCTGGTCTCTCCAGCCACAAAAAAGCTCCCTGAAAAGCGATGGTGAATGTTATTATATTATTTAAGAAGGGTGATACATAATCCTCAATAATATAGACACACGTCAGGGGTTGGGAGATTACTGAAGAGGACTTTTATGGATTCGATGTGGATTTACCGAACACGACACATAAGCAGACGTCCGGCTCTTGCAATCTGTGATGACATTTTCCAGTCTAGCTCTATTGACCTGTACCAGGACCATAGCCTTTTGTACCCCACCCATCCATGTACCAATCCTGAATTTTTCAAATGAGCCTCTTTTCACCACTTACTCATGCACTCATTCAACACACACACTGCACTCTGAGTAAAGACGTTCGCTCTCATCATCCCCTTAAAGATTTCACCTTTTACTATTAACCTACGACCTATTGTTCGTGTCTCACCCGACCTGAGGTGGAAAAGTCTCAGTTTGGGTGAGACTAAACCTGCAGAATCTTTCACTCCAACCCAGTTTCTCCAATTCTGCAGGCATTATTATAAAACTTCTCAGTCAACATTCACGCTTCTTGATATATTTCTAATACTCCAGGGTGTCCTTTACTCTTTAGCATTCCAATTCGTGTACTCAGTACTTTGATTCATGAAGGCCGATGTGCCAAAGGCTCTCTTCATGACCGTACTTTGGAATTATAGACCTGTATTCCCAGATACCTCTGTTCTCCGCAGACCACAATCCCCTACTGTAAGTCCTACTCTGGTTATTCCTGGCGATGGGTAACACCTCACACTGGTCTACATTATATTCCAACTGCAGAATTCGAAGTCCATTTATCTGGCTGCGACACTAATCAGAAATTTTGAGGTGGCTGAGGAAGAATGTTGATCGCTGTGACCGTCGGGAGCTGTAGTTTCTGTGCAAACCAGATGTTATTCTAAAGCAATTGAACTGGTCGTTTCATGTCTTACTGATCTAATCCCTTCTGCCAACACAAGGACCACATCCCTCCGTTATCTACACATTCATGTGGAATCTAATCGCCTCCATCGTATACGCCTCCGCCACCACCTCTGGCATTCATTCCAGGCACTTACCACAGTGAGTATGAAGAACAAAACTTGCAACGCATTCTCAGGTTTAACATTGCTCTACCATAAGGTATTTGTTTTATAGCAGCCGTGTCGTAAAGATACAAAAATACCCTGATTTTTTTTTTAAAAAACAGATAAATAGTGCAAAAAGTACCAGTGAAATAGTGTTCCTCTTTCTCCTGAAATGTGGTAGTGTTTCAATGAAGTGGTGTTTCTCCTTTCTGCTGTGCACGCTCTCTAGTATTAGACATATCCTCCTTAGGGAAAAGTACCGGTGGTTCAGATTGGCTGTGAGTCGCATATTCCGATGAATTTCTGCCAGAGCTCTATCGACCTCAGCCGCTGTAGAGAAAATATCCCTAAATTGCCCAAACTCTCCTCATCCGGGAAGCATCCTGGTAAACCTCTTCTACACACCGTCCAGAACCTCCAGAGTTTCCGTCTAACAGGACTTCAATACTTCAGTACGACAAAACTGAAGATTTATAAAAGTACAACATAACCACCGGGCACTGTATCTCAGTGCCTCGAGTACTAAAGACAAACAGGCCCGAGATCCATTCCATCACCCTGTGCAGCCACTTTCACGGAGTTGCGAGCTAGGATCCGCAACAATTCTTGTGAAACTCCTCTGGAGTTCTCCAGCATAAAATATCCCCTCTGCATCAACTCTATCAAAACCTTTCGCTATTAGATAGGTTTCGATGAGGACACCCCTCGTTCTTCTGAAATGCAATGTATACAGACCCAGAGCCAGCAAACATTCTTTATATGACAAGCCTTTCAAAGCTGGAATCATTTTCGAGAACCTCCACTGCAGATACGGCCCAGTGCATCACGGGTAAAGCCCTCCCAACCACTGAGCACATCTACATGAAATGCTGTCGTAGGGAAATAGCATCGAGCAATGGAGATCCCCACCACCCAGGTCATGCTGATATCAGCAGATAGAAGGTACAAGGGTATCAGGACATGGACCACAAGTTTCAGGAAGAGTTACTACCCTTCCACCACATCAGGGTCTTGAATAATAAGAGATCACTGCACTCAACTTCACTTGCCCCATCATTGAAATATTCCCAGAACCAATGATCTCACTTTATGGCACTCTATATCTCATTATCTCATGTTCTCGTTATATATTGTTATTTATTTATATTTCCATTTGCACAGTTTGCAGTCTTTTGTACTCTGGTTGATCTCTCATTGATCCTGTTATAGTTACTAATCTGTAGATTGCCTGACTTTGCCCTCTAAAATGAATCTCAGGGTTGTATATCGTAACGATAATGTACTTTGATAATAAATTTACTCTGAACTTTTGTTTATTTATTTATTTATTAATTTTTCAGAGAATTACATAAAATGAATAGAATATTAGAATAGTGAAAAATTAATATTGCCCCTCTCCCCTTAACCCTCCCCCACTTAGACCCCTATCTGAAAAAAAGAAAATAAATAAAAAAGAAAAAAGAAAGAAAGAAAAAAGATAGAAAGATTGCCTGGATATCGGAGGATCCCCACATGCTCCATGGATTTCAAAATAACTTCAGCTTTTATTTTCCCCAAATATCTTATAATTTTATCTTCAAAGGACCTACATATTTAATCCTATCTTTTGTAAATAGGGGTGCCAAATTTTCAAAAATATATATTATTCATTTCTTAAATTATAAGTATTTTTAAGTGGAATGCAGCTATATATTTCATTATTAAAACGATCCATAGTTAAATATGAATCTGATTTCCAAGTAACTGCAATAGCCTTTTTGGTTACTTCCAATGCAATTTGTATAATTTTTTTCTGATATTTATTCAATTTAGGTTTCGGTATTATCCCTTCAATATCACCTAATAAAAATAATATTGGGCTATGTGGGAGTTGTATTCTAATCATTTGTTCCAGTAAAAGTCTTAAATTTATCCAAAAAGGTTGAATTTTAGAACAGGACCAAGTAGAATGTAAAAAGGTACCAATTTCTTGATTACATCGAAAACATTGGTCAGATAAATTTGAATTTAATCTATTTATTTTCTGTGATGTTATATATAATTGATGTAAAAATAAATTGTACTAATCTAAGTCGGACATTTATTGTATCTATCATACTATCAAGACATAGTCTTGACCAATTATTTTTCATCAATTTTAATATTCAAATCAGTTTCCCATTTTTGTCTTGATTTATGTCCTGGTTTAATTGTCTGTTTTTGAATCAAATTATACATACAAGATGTAATTTTTTTAATTTTTCCTTTTTGAATTAAGATTTCTATTTCATTAGGTTTTGGCATTAACATTGTTTGACCCAGTTTATCTCGTAAATAGGCCTTTAATTGAAAATAACAGAAAAGAGTGTTATTTGATATTTTATATTAATTGTTAATTGATCAACCGACATCAATATACCACCTTCAAAACAGAACCCTATATATCTGATCCGTTTTTGAAACCAGTTATGTAAAAGTTGATTATCCATTGTGAAAGGAATAAGACTATTTTGAATTAAAGTTCTTTTTGCTAGTAAGGATTTCTTTATTTCATCATCCATATTTACCTTATTCCATAAATCATTCAAATGTCTTAATATAAGAGATTCTTTCTCTTCTCATATCCATTTGGATTCCTATTTATTTATAAAATCTTCTGGAATATTTTCTCCTATCTTATCTAGTTCTATTCTAATCCATGCCGGTTTTTCTTCATCAAAAAATATGCAATAAATCTAAGTGGATTTGCTTTGTAATAATTCTTAAAATTTGGAAGTTGTAACCCTCCTAAATCAAATTTACATGTCAATTTTTTCAACGATATTCTTGACATCTTTCCTTTCCAAAGAAACTTCCTCACACATTTCTTCAATTCTTGAAAAAAACGACTGAGGCAGTTGTATTGGTAATGTTTGGAATAAATATTGCAATCTAGGATATATATTCATTTTACAGCATTAACTCTACCTAATAATGTTATTGGTAACATCATCCATTTATCAAGATCTTCTTTTATTTTTTTTCAATAATGGCAAATAATTTAGTTTATATAAATTCTTTATATCATTATCGACTCTTATATCTAAATATTTTATACCATTTGTTGGCCATCTAAATTGAGTTACTAGTCGACATAGACTATAATCTCCTTTGGTATGGGGTAAAATTTCACTTTTATCCTAGTTTACTTTATACCCAGATATTTTCCCATATTCTTCCAATCTAAATGATAATTTTTTTGCAACGATCGCAATGGGTTTGTTAAATAAATCAGAACATCATCAGCAAATAAATTAATCTTATATTCTTCTTGGTTAACTCTGAAGAATATTTCTAAGTCCGTTCTCATTATTTCAGCTAATGGTTCTACCGCCAATACAAATAAGGCAGGTGATAATACGCAGCCTTGTCTAGTTGACCTTGTTAAGTGCAATGATGTTGAAATTTGATCATTTGTCACTACTTTAGCCTGAGAACTAATATTTAAGGTTTTAATCCATTTTATAAAAGATTTTCCTAACTCATATTTTTCCAATACCTTAAATAAAAATCCCATTCCAAGCTATCAAATGCTTTTTCTGCATCCAAAGCAACTGCCACCCTCATTTCCTTTCTTTTTTGTGCCAGATGAATTATGGTAAATAACCGAGTTACATTATCCGTCGATTGTCTATTTTTAATAAAGCCTGTTTAATCCATATGTATTAATTTTGGTAAATATTGGGATATTCTATTAGATAAAATTTTTGCTATTATTTTATAATCTGTATTCAACAAAGAGATAGGCCTATATGATGTTGGTTTTAAAGGATCTCTATCTTTTTTTGGCAGTATTTGTGTTGCCTTTATGGCATTTGTTTAGTTTATTATATTTTCGCTTTAGTAATTCGTTTGTTATCGTTTTCTAGTTAAAGTTAAGATTGTTTAAAGTAAATTCGTTGTCTGTGATATATCGCGGCATGCGATGACGTCACATCCGGTTTCGCCGCGTCTTGTGGGAAAATACCGGTTTGGAGAAACGGGAAGGAGGGGGCTCACATGTGCAGGATCAGCGCGAGAAAAGTTTTCTTTCTACGCACTAGAAACATCAGTGAAGCAACGCCGTAAGTTCACGAGATAATCGATATGTTGAATTAAAAATGTTAACGCTGACTCTGTTAAAAGTAATGACGGTTGATAAGGTTTATGTTTTTGTTATTTAAAGAGTTGCGGATAGTTTGTGTTGAAGTGTATTTAAAGCAGTCAATGGCGTAGGTAGATTCTGACTGTATGTTGCACTTTCATCTAATATAGTTGTTGTAGTTTTACTTTTGCAAGTATTTACGATGTAAATGTGTTATCAAGAATGAAACTAACACTGTACATATTTTGTATTGTTTTATCAGCAGTTTTCACCATACGTTAATGTGGAAGAGTGAACAGTAAACGGATAATCTTACTGGGACCGCCTCATTGACTGGTTTATGCTTGGTGTTTAGTTCAGAGTTCTTTTACACCTGAACGAGAACACTACAGTGAAAAGGCGGCATTATCAGGTGTTTCAAGTGCTGCAATAACAACTCGATCCAGCATCAAGTCGTTGCCATCCAGCGACAGGGGCAGTAGGGCATCATCAAGTAAGGCCGCCCATGCAAGAGCTAAGGCAGAAGCCGCCAAGGTGCGAGCGTTGTACGCCGAACAAGAAGCAAAATTGAAAAAGGAAGCTGCTGCCAGAGAAGCCGAAATCCAGAAGGAAGCGGCTGCCAGAGAAGCCAAAAACCAGTTGGAAAGGGTAAGGATAGCGTCAGAGTTAGAAGTGCTGACGCTACACCGAGAAGCCGAAGCTGCCAGGGTGGAAGCAGAGTTAATACAAAATGCTGAAGAAATGCATGATCTGGTTGACGTAAAATCTACTTCAGAAAAGATCAGATTGGAACGCACAAGCGACTATGTCGAACTCAAATAGACCGGAAGATTCGTTCTTCGTCTCCACACTTATACGCTAACGCCCCATTTCATAAGGAGTCTCAGAGAGGCCCAATTGCATCACATTCACCTGAGGAAGACAATTTACCCTTGCAACTCCGCGATGAATTCAAGAATGAAAGGACCGATGACAAATACTTCTCGACACCAAACTTACCAGATTTGGCGAGAACAGAGGCAAAGGCTGAATTCAGGACAGCAAATTCCATAACAGATGTACGCCCTCAGTCATATACCCGCCGACATATTCCCCAGCCCGCATGCCACTTGCAGTTGAACCCTGGGCACAGTATTTAGCACGACGAGATCTCGTCACTTCAGGACTATACCAGTTTGACGATAAACCTGAAAATTACCGAGCATGGTACTCCACATTCGCCAACGCTATCCACGGAGTCCAGCTCAGAGCAACACAAGAGTTGGATCCTATGGCGAAATGGCTGAGAAAAGAATCATGCGAACAGGTGAGACGCATACGCTCAGTGTACATTAACAACCCCAAGCTAGCCTTAAGCAAAGCATGAGAGAGACTTCGGGAGTGCTATGCGGCCCCTGAAATTATTGAAGCGGCACTATTTGGACGTCTGGAACATTTTCCTAAGGTATCAGCCAAGGACCACACTAAGTTAAGAGAGCTCGGAGATTCAAGGCACCAAAGAAGATGGCTATTTAACTGGTCTATCATACCTAGATACTTCATACGGGATTAGACAAATCGTGGACAAACTTCCATTTGGGCTGCAGGAAAGGTGGGTGTCTGTTGTCTCAGAGTACAAGGAAGAGAACGAAGGTCGATTCCCTCCCTTTGAGTATTTCACTAGGTTTGTGTGCAAGGAGGTGAAGAAGCGAAACGACCCTAGCTTCATGAGTCCAGGTAGCAGTACAATTTACACCAAGCCAGTTAAATCCACTTCGAATAATTTTAACATCAATAAACCTGTCTCAGTGCTTAAGACTGAAGTCTTTACAACTAACAATGACCCTAGCAAGAATTGTCCATTGCATAACAAACCTCACCCCTCAAAAAATGCAGAACGTTTAGGAAAAAAATCCTTGAAGAGAGAATGGCCCTTCTCAAGGAGAAAAAATATGTTTTAAATGCTGTTCCTCTACCTCTCACCTTACTAGAGAGTGTACGATCGCCGTGAAGTGCTCGGAATGTAATAGCACTAATCACGGTGGGGCCATGCATCCCGGCCGGTTACCGCAAACCGACAAACCTCCTTCACCCTCGCAACAGGACGGCGGGGAGGGAGATGCTCACTCCAAGACACCTGTTGTCAGCTTGAGCTGTACAGAAGCTTGCGGTCAAGCTCAGTCAAGCCATTCTTGTTCAAAGATCTGCCTCACTAAGGTGTACCCTAAGGGAGCCAAAGACAAGGCCATCAAAGCCTATGTAATTCTGGACGATCAGAGCAATCGCTCACTAGTCAGACCAGAGTTCTGTGACTTGTTCAACATTGAGAGTAATTAGTTCCCATACTACCTTAGAACTTGCTCAGGCAACATGGAAACTTATGGAAGGAAGGCAGAAGGCTTCCAGTTCGAGTCGCTGGATGGTAAAGTTGTTATCTGTCTCCCTCCGCTCTTAGAGTGCAATGAAATTTTGAATAACCGCACTGAGATCCCGACGCCAAGTGGAGTCCTACACCAGCCACATCTCCACCACATTGCCAAGCACATCCCAGAAATGGATCCAAAAGCAGAAATACTCCTGCTATTAGGAAGAGACGTTCTCCAGGTGCACAAGGTTAGGGAGCAGGTCAATGGACCACACGACACCCCCTTTGTGCAACGCCTGGATCAGGGTTGGGAGGTAATAGGAGACATGTGCCTTGGCATTGTACACAAACCGACAGTTAATACACTCAAGACCAATGTGCTAGAGAGTGGCCGCCATTCCATTTTTCAACCCTGCACAAGTCTC
This sequence comes from Hemitrygon akajei, assembly GCF_048418815.1. NCBI lineage: Eukaryota > Metazoa > Chordata > Chondrichthyes > Myliobatiformes > Dasyatidae > Hemitrygon > Hemitrygon akajei. The sequence continues at coordinate 747,252 of NW_027332012.1, forward strand.
ATGCGTATCAAGGAAGCACGACAAGGCTTTAACAAATGTAAAGTAACCGACAAGACGCTGGGTCAGTCAGTCTTCGCTCAAACTGAGCATGATAATAAACTTGCTTCATCAGCACAAGACGCCATTTTCTTAAAAATAATGGACACCAAGGTCTTCAGAGATGAAGCAAATAATTGGGTCGCCCCACTACCTTTCAGAGCACCACGCCAGTGCTTGCCAAACATCAAAGAGCGGGCAGTCAAGCGGTTCACGTCCTTGCAAAAAACCCTGAAAAGGAAACCTGAGATGCAGCAACAATACGTAGCATTTATGGAGAAGATCTTCACTAATGGACATGCTGAAGTAGCACCGCCACTGAGGGAAGGCGAGGAGTGCTGGTACCTCCCAACCTTTGGGGTTTACCACCCACAAAAGCCCAATCAGATCAGGGTGGTCTTTGACTCCAGTGCTCAGTGCGCTGGTATCTTCCTTAATGACGTGCTCCTTACAGGCCCCGACCTCAACAATACCCTTCTCGGGGTCCTGCTGCGCTTCCGGAAGGAGAAGGTCGCAATCTTAGCAGACATCCAGCACATGTCCCATTGTTTCTTAGTACAGGAGGACCTTTGCAATTCCCTCCGTTTCTTATGGCACAAATGTAACTTCCTTCGCACTGCGGACGAATTGGCCCAGGCAAAGGACTTCATCTTTAAAGCAACTCAAAGAGCGGCTTTTGCAGGGGAGTTTTCAGCTCTCCAAGCTAATAAACCAATACCAAAGGACAGGCCTTTGTGGAAATTCAACCCGATCCTGAAGAACGATTTCATCTGCATCGGAGGCCGGTTAATACACTCTCACCTTCCAGCTGCAGAAAAGAGTCCAGTAATCCTGCCCAAAGACAGCCATGTGTCCTTACTGCTCACTCGCCATCACCATGAACAGGTAAATCATCAGGGCCGTCACCTGACGGAAGGAGCAATAAGGGCAGCGGGACTGTGGATCTTGGGAGGTAAAACACTGATCAATTCAGTACTTCATAAGTGCGTAACCTGCAGGAAACTGTGAGGCAGGTTGGAAGTTCAACGTATGGCGGACCTCCCACCAGAACGTGTCGAAGCCTGTCCCCCTTTTACATATGTGGGGCTCGATGTATTTGGTCCCTGGACTATCACTACGAGACGCACCAGAGGAGGACAAGCAGAGAGCAAGCGGTGGGCCATCATGTTTAGCTGCATGAGTTCAATAGCGGTACACATTGAGATCATCGAATCTTTACATACATCCAGCAGCATTAACGCTCTCAGGCGCTTCTTTGCGCTAAGAGTCCCTGCAAAACAGTTAAGGTCTGATTGCGGCACGAACTTTGTTGGAGCGTCCAAGGAGCTGGGGATGGAAAAAACGGTGCAAAGGTACCTCAGTGAGCAGGGATGCAACTGGGAGTTCAACACACCGCGCGCCTCTCACATGGGAAGCGCATGGGAGCGGATGATTGGTATCGCCAGAAGAATTCTATATCAATGTTTCTGCAGCAACACACCCGATTGACCCTCGAGGTACTGTGCACACTAATGGCAGAGGTCACAGCCATTATAAATGCACGACCACTCCTACCTGTGTCTTCTGACCCGGAAAACCCATTCATACTCTCGCCATCAATGCTCCTTACGCAGAAGGCGGGACCACCCCCCCCCCCCCACCCATTCACCAGGGGACTTCTCTGATAAGGATTTGTACACAAAGCAATGGAGACAGGTCCAGGCTCTGGCAAATCGGTTCTGGTCCCAAGGTGATGTGAAAATTTACCAAAGGCCGGTTACAGAAGTCATTCTACTTCTACCTAACGACTGATGTAGAGACTGAAGTTTTGTATTATGTTCATTGTGACCCTACGAAGGTCAAGCGGGGAGTGTGTTGCTTTTATGGCATTTGTTTAGTTTATTATATTTTCGCTTTAGTAATTCGTTTGTTATCGTTTTCTAGTTAAAGTTAAGATTGTTTAAAGTAAATTCGTTGTCTGTGATATATCGCAGCATGCAATAACGTCACACCCGGTTTCGCCGCGTCTTGTGGAAAAATACCGGTTTGGAGAAACGGGAAGGAGGGGGCTCACATGTGCAGGATCAGTGCAAGAAAAGTTTTCTTTCTACGCACTAGAAACATCAGTGAAACAACGCCGTAAGTTCACAAGATAATCGATATGTTGAATTAAAACTGTTAACGCTGATTCTGTTAAAAGTAATGACGGTTGATAAGGTTTATGTTTTTGTTATTTAAAGAGTTGCGGATAGTTTGCGTTGAAGTGTATTTAAAGTAGTCAATGGCGTAGGTGGATTCTAACTGTATGTTGCACTTTAATGTAATATAGTTGTAGCTTTACTTTTGCAAGTATTTACGATGTAAATGTGATATCAAGAAGGAAACAAATACTGTATATATTTTGTATTGTTTTATCAACAGTTTTCACCATACGTTAATGTGGAAGAGTGAACAGTAAACAGTTAATCTTACTGCGATCCTGTCTTCATTGACTACGGTTTACCTCGGTCTTCAGTTCAGAGTTATTTACTCCCGTGCGAGAACACTACAGTACTATTATGATCGCTGTCGAAAAAGATTGTGGGAGTTTATGCGTTCTCCCCACTTGATATATTAACTCAATTAAAGGAGGGATTAATAAATCTTTAATATTTTGATAAAATTCAGGCGGTCAAACCGTCTTCTCCTGGGGATTTATTACTCTGAAGTGTTCCTAAAGCCTCTTCAACCTCTTTTAATGTAAAGGGAATATCTAGTCCTTTCTGTTCTTCCAAATTTAATTTTGGAAGAGTTATTTATGATAAAATATTGTCTATCTCAGCAATCTCATTTTGTGATTCTGATTGATATAATTCGGAGTAATTTTTTTAAAAAGTTTCATTAATTTCTGAAGGTTTATAAGTAATCTTATTTGCACTTGTTCTAATTGCATTTATTGTTTTAGAAGCCTGTTCTGTTTTCAACTGCCAAGCAAGACTTTTGTGTGATCTTTCACCTAATTCGTAATATCTCTGTTTAGTTCTCATAATTACTTTTTTCTGTTCCATACGTCTGGAATGTATTATATTGTAATTTTTTATTGACAAGTTGTTTTCGCTTTCCTTCTGTCGGATATCTTTGGGATTCTTTTACTAATCTTGTAATCTCTTTTTCTATTTGATCTATTTCTACCATATATTCCTTCTTAATTTTAGAAGAATAACTTATTATCTGACCCCTGAAATATGCTTTAATCGCTTCCCATAATATAAGTAATGAGGCAGTGTTTTCCGTCTTAAAGATCAGTAAGGTGTATAATTCCTCAGAGCCTGGTCGGATATACCGCAGATTATTGAGAGAGGCAGGAGAGGAGATTACTGGGGAGTTAAACAATATATTTGTGTTCTCTTCAGACAAAAGGAAGATCACTGAATGTCACTGAAGATCGCCCCGATGAATGTTATTCCATAGTTTAAGAAGTGGAATTGATATTCCTGGAAAACATAGACTGGAGAGTCTCACGTCAGGGGTAGGGACGTTACTGGAGAGGATTCTCAGGGATAGGATGGAGAGTTATCGAACTCCACTCACATAAACAGAACCCCTGGTTCTTCTGATTCGTGATGGCCATTATTTTGTGTCTAGTCCCATTAACCTGCACCAGGGCCAACGTTTAATGCCCTTCGCATCCATGTAGCTGTCCGAATGTCTACTAAATGTTGCAATTTAACCTGCATTCACCACTTTTCTTTCTACACTCACACTGCCCTCTGGGTAGAGAAGTTATGAAGAGGAACTTACTGCTGTTCACCCTCTCAACTCCTGATCCATGGATCTAAATAGGGGCTCACCTGTCTCCATTCCTCCTGTACTCCACAACCAGCTCATTTGCTTTTGCGACACTGAGCGAGAGGATGTTTTCGTGACACCACTGTGTCAAGGTGATGACGTCATCTCTGTAGGCTGCCTCGTTATTACTTGAGCTTAGGCCAATCAGTGTAGAGTCGTGAACAAATTTAATTAGCAGATTGAAGCTGTAGGTTGCGATACAGTCATAGGTATACAGAGTAAAGGAGGGGTCTCGAGACACAGTCCTGAGGGGCACCTGTTTTAAGGGTCAGAGGGACAAAGGTGGGGGAGCCCAGTCTAACTACCTGCTGGCGATCTGACGGGAAGTCCAGGATCCAGTAACACAAGACAGGGTGAGGGCCGAGTCTGCAGGGAATTATTCACTCTTCACCTAGGTAACGTTCAGGGAAAGGTCTCACTCGTGATGTAACGGGTTCTCTGTAGCAGCAGTGTTTGGGTTATGATTGGAGATGACGGGGGTTTGGAATGTTTGACGTCCAGTGAGGGGAGTGGTTTTGCTCGAGAGCGAGGGATCCGCAGGCTTGTTCTCGGCAGAAGATGGAGAGAGAAGATGCCAGGCCGGGGAAGTGTAGACTGCGGGACGGAGTGGACTTGGAATGGGGTCGGGTGACGACGGCGCCCGGGGTAAATCGATGGAGAGCGAACGGACGGGAAAACAGTGAGCTCCAACGTGCGCGTTAGACTGTTTCATTACAATGGGCCCTCTTTCATTTGGTTTTCTTCACTGACCCTATGGTCAAATAAAGAATTATAAAGCGCAATGGTTTAATTGAATATTGTGTTATTTAGTGGTACTGATTTGTAACCGGCCAATACATCAGGTAACATACACATAAACGGGATTTCTCAAGTTTGGCTGGGCCGGAGGCTGTCTTTCCCTTATCTCACACCGCTGGCTGAACCTGAGGGCGACAATTGTGGGGGTATCGCTCTGGATTGAATTCGATGGATCTTCTGTGATTGCGCTGAGCATTAAATTAGTAGGTTGTGTGTTTTAAGTCCGCGCTAGTATGGATGCTGCCGGGGGCGGGGGTGCGGTGGTGTCCATCCTTGGGGTTACCGGTAACTAACGCGTACCTGTTGACTCTTGTAGATATTCGTACTGTGGATGAATTGTTAGTTTGCCTGTTAAGTACTGTTAAAGGTGTCGGCAAAGTTAGGATTGCGGGTTAGAGGTTTCCCAAAATGGCGGGCACAGTTCTCGCTTTAATGCACACCTGCGCCAACAAAACGGCGGCGGAGTGGGCCGGATCACAAGTCGAGTTTCCCGTAGCTTGGGGCAAAGGCTTCAAAAACATGGTTCTATCGTTTCTGGTGGGTGGGGGGAAGGTGCTGTCGCATTTGGAATGTCTAATTAGTCTCAGGACCCAAGTGAAGAACGAGCATTCTGAATGATTATCCGCCCTTACCCCTCTGGCGAATAAATGGAAAAATACCGAGGCCCAAAGTCCCAGCTATGGTCGGCTCCGCCTATTCACCTTCACAGACTGAAAACCGTGAAATACGCGCGCACCTCAAATCCGTGTGCATAACAAATCCATGAGCAGCTCCACATCCACCATCTCCCCAAATCCGTGTGCATAACAAATCCATGAGCAACTCCACATCCACCATCTCCCCAAATCCGTGTGCATTACAAATCCATGAGCAACTCCACATCCACCATATCCCCAAATCCCGGTGCAACCCCAAATCTGCGAACATTCACAAACCCATCTTCACCCCCGCCTCAGTGGATGCCCCCAAATCCACCGACATCCCCATGTTCGCTGGCAAACCCCTACTTCTGCGTACGTCAAGTCCCTGTACCGTCCACCCCGGCCATTTTCGCCAAAACATCCCGAAATCCATCAGTATGCACAAATCTGTGCACACCCCCGAACCTGGCAATAGCCTCACATGCACATTAGATTTTCTCTCGGTGAGAAACATTTCAAGCAGTTAACAAAATATCTGCCTCCGCCTCAAAAAGAAGCAAGAGCAGAGTTCAAAGCTCAGGCTGGATTTATTATTAACGTCTGTATCAGTGAAACAACCTTCAGATTCAACACACCGGGATTCCCAAATCCGCTCCTCTCTGCAAATCTCTGCGCATTCTTAAATCTGTGCACACAGGCAAACCCGCATGCAACCCCAACTCAGTGTTCACCCCCGATCAGTGTGGTTCCCCAAATCCGTGCGCACCCCCAAACGTGCCGACACCCCGACATCCACCGACGCACCCGGATCTGTGCGCACCCCAAACCCACTGCACGTTAGATCTACATGCACATTAGATTATCCCACAGCCAGAATCATTTCAGACAATTCACAAAATAGCTGCCTCTACCTTAGAGCAAATAGCAAGAACGAAGTTTACAGTTCGAGGTGTATTTATTATCGAAGTGTCTATAAATGAAACAACCTTGTGATTCATCATGCCTCCACATCCACAGACACCCCAAATCCGTGTGCATCCCCAAATTCGCTGACACACCCAAATCTGTGAAAACCCCAACTCCATGTGCACTCCCAATTTCATGCACACCCTCAAACGCACATGCAATCCCCAAAGCAGTGTGATTCTCCAAATTTACCCACATTCCGAAATTCTGGTGCACCCTTTATTCGCCAGCACACAGTGAAAGCTGCGCTGATCCGCAAGTCAATGTGCAGCCCCATTTCCATGTGCACTACCAAACCCGCTGGCATCCCCACAAACACATTAGATTATCCCAGAGCAAGACTCATTTCAACCAGTTCACAGAATAGCTGCCTCCATCTTAAAATGTTCTAAGTTCAAACTGTATTAATTATTAAAGTATCTATGTGTGTCTGCATCACTCTGTGTCTGCATGTGTGTCTGTCCGTCTCTGTGTGTGTCTGTGTGTGTTTGTGTCAGATACTAGCCAGCAGACAGCACTCGGTGTTTGTCGAGACAGCGCGCCTACTTTGGACACCCGGCTAGTGTTGAGGAAACCCTTCAGGGCACCAGAAGGACGTGTGTACGCTGGTTCGGGGAATTATACAACATTGCATTGTTTGTAAGGGATACAGCAATATCATGGGTTTTATTCTGAAGAGGGGAGATCTCGGAGAGTCTCTGCTGTTACCAACCCGCAGGTTTCGTTTACCGTGGACTGTCGCTGTAAGCGCCTGAATGAGGCGGGACTATGACGTCAATCACAGGCTGTCGCGGTGTGTGCAGATTAAAATACAGAGAGAGAGAGAGAGAGAGAGAGAGAGAGAGAGAGAGAGAGAGAGAGAGAGAGAGAGAGAGAGAGAGAGAGAGAGAGAGAGAGAGAGAGAGAGAGAGAGAGAACAGTTACTCTCACAGTCTTCGCAAGACTTGAAACTACGAACTACCGGGGAAAGTTTGCTCAAGACTGTGTGATTGTCACTTCGTACAACCCACAGGTGTGGATTTTGGGATATCTTGTGGGACCACTTACGTGTTAACCCTTACCTGGATATGTTGTGTGGTAACCTCTGGAAGACGCTGTTCCTGTGACAGGTCGTTTTCGGTGATAATTCGTAAGTGGATTTGGAACGATGAAGGACAAGATCTATGGCGGCTGTTATCTCGTTTTCCCAGCGTGTAACCTGTGGAATATTTGGTACTTGCCTTCTCTCTCCAGTACAACGTCCATTGCAAATATCTCTTCCCCATCATTTATTTCGTGGATGACTGAACTTTCCTACTTTACCATCTCAAGACTCTGAGCCTTATTCCCCCAAGCTCAATAGTTGGGAGTTATATTTACACATACACACCACAACATTGTGAACTTTTGTTTATCTTGGTTAAGTTACTATATTACAAGTAGTTACTAATAAAGATAGCGGTTTTAACATCAAAACCAGACTCCAGGTGTAATCTATTGCTGCTGGTCCGTTTCAAAAACGTTACATTTGGTAACACTGCTCAATACATTTGAGGAGGTTGAACAGGGAATAAAAGAGTGAACATATGAGGAGCGTTTGATGACTCTCTGCCTTACTCGTTAAGTCTAGAAAGATGAGGCAGAAATCACATTGAAACTATCAGAATATTGAACTAAAACAGAACAGAGTGGAGACCTGGGGAAGCAGATGTGACAGTGTCGGTGTGTGTGTGTGTGTGTGTGTGTGTGTGTGTGTGTGTGTGTGTGTGTGTGTGTGTGTGTGTGTGTGTGTGTGTGTGTGTGTGTGTGTGTGTGTGTGTGTGTGTGTGTGTGTGTGTAGGCTGTGCTCTAGAGCTGGTCCTAAATTGAGCTTTTGCAACATTGGCCTTCACAAGATCACGTGATTATACACATGATTTAAACCAAATGAAGAGCCACATTGGCCCTTAATATGACAAGGCTTTCAATCCAGGAATCATTTATGCGAACCTCTTGTGAACCCTCTCCAATGTCAGCACACCCTTTCTAAGATAAGAGAAATAAAATTGATCAGAATACTCCAAGTCAGGCCTCACCAGTGCTTTATGACGTTTCAATATTACATCCTTGGTTTTATATTCTCGTCCTCTCGAAGTGAATGTTAACACTGTATTTGCCTTCCTGATCACCGACTCAACCTGTAAATTAACCTTCATAGAATCTTGTACAAGGACTCCTAAGTCTCATTGCCGGTTGTTCAAGGCGATGTAGGTCCTCCTTGTCTTTTGTAGTGGAAGCTCACAGTTCCCGTATCAGGTAGTTATTTTACAGTTTTGTAAATCTCTAGTTGAACAGCTTCTGGAGTATTGCATTCCACTGTTGGGAAAATGTGGAGGTTTTGAACGGTGATTAGAAGAGGTTTAAGAGGACACGGCAGGGTAATGAGAGATTGGGCAATCTAGAGATATTTTCTCGGCAATGGTAAAGGCTGAGGGAGGCGGGCCGAGGTTTATAGGAATATGAGAGGCACAAACAGCGTAGACAGCCTGAGGAGCAAATGTCTAACACTAGAGGGCGAGCGTTTAAGGTGAACAGAGGAACACGGCCTCATTAGTCCTTGTTTATGTACTATTTATTTAGTTTGCAAATTCCGTGTACTTTTCTACCTTTTCCCGACACTGCTACTGTAGAACAATTCACTTATGCAATGTTAAACCTGTCTCAGAATGGTTCAAGGAGATGTGTGTTGCAACATTAGTAAAACATGAAACGCTAGTTCAATTGGATCGGAACAGCGCAGTGAGCGGAACGGCCTGTTCCCCTGCTGTACTGTCCCATGCTGGTGACATCACGGCTGGAGTACTGTGTGCATCTCGGGTCGCCGCCACAGGAAGGACGTGATTAACCTGGAAAGGAGCAGTAAAGATTAACGACTTTTGTTTCCTGGACTGGAGGACTCGTATCCGAAGGAGACTGGATAGAGGCGGAGGGTGATGAAACACTGATTCCCCCCTCCCACAGCACAGGTCCCACTTTTGAATGTGAATGGAACGTATGTGGGATCTGTAGGAGAATTAATTCATTCAATGTGTAGGGGCATTAAAGTGTTTAATTTTAAGCACATATGTAAGACGTTAACGATATAGATCCCTCTCCCGATCCTTCTAGTTATGGACCTACATCGTTAACGTCTCATTTACGTAAACTTATGGGACGTTTGTTAATCTAGCATTATGTTTTGGAAGAGAGAGGTGAGGTATCGTTTTATCAGTGTGGGTTTAGGAAGGGTAGAATGACATTAAGTAGAGTTTTATGTTTGGAAGACGATACTGATACTGTTGAAGTCCTGTTAAATAAAGTTGTAATAGCAGTGTTTTTAATATTGAAAAGGCAGATGATCTTTACGGAAGGAAGGGCTTTTGATGAAATTATGGACATCAGGAGGGGAGATTGTATCATCTTTTCTGAGTTTATTTTAATTTGGACGGTCTCTGCAAGTAAAGGTAGGAAAGATACATTCTAGTTTCTATGGGATCGAGAATGGTATCCCACAAGGCAGTATTTGCAACTCTTTATTGTATAATATTTTGATTAATGCTATCTCTCAGAGAATGCGTGGTTAAATTACTATGTACAGCTGAAGGAGCTTTCTGCATTAGAGATAGAAATTTGAATTTAAGTGTAAGGAGGCTGCATTTAGCAATTAATATATTTACACAATAGGCAAATAGCTTTCAGTAGCTAAACACAAGTTATGTGTTCTACAAACAGGACTAATGGACCTGCCATTGATCTGAAATTATATGATCAAACTCTTGGAGACGAGTCCGTGCTGAGACTTCTAGTCGTGGGTGGATAATAAACCGACACGGAGGCACTATATCAGTAAAATAATTGATAAATGTAAAGGAGCATTAAATATTCTCAGATATCTAGGTTTTTATTCTTGGGGTGCTACACGAACATCTTTTTGGATCATTTATATTTGTTTAATTGGATCTGTTCTTGATTATGGATCAGCTTCATCTTCTACTTTAAAATGCTTCTGTGTGATTCAGAACACGGGCTTTGAAATGGTGTTGTGGTGCAGTAGATTCGTGTCCTATCAGGCCTCACTGCTTGAAATTGTACAATCACCCTGACAACTGCGGCGGCTGAACTTGATGATAACATGGATTAATTTGATGGGGCAAGGAAAAGATCATCCTGTTAAAGGCGTGTTGGTGGACTGTGGTGACGTCACGAAGAGTGCTTTTAGTGTTGGGTGGCTGAGCTCTTATCACGCTCGGAATATGGGTTTGTTGGTTCATGCAATATGTCCCACTGTCGCGTTCTCGGTAACCCCGCCCTGTTTTACTAATGACTTCAGTTGATTTTGGGTTGGACAGTTTAATAATGTTCAAGGATGCTGTCATGTTTGAGATTCGGTTAGCTCATCAGTATAATAAGGAACATTATTATGATATGTGAACCATTCATCATTAACCAGGTTCATCATTTTAACCATTTTTGCAGACGGATCGAAAGATAATTTAACCGGGAATGTTGGTGGAGCCTTTTTTTCTGACTGAATTACGGGAAAGCACAGAGAAATGACTTACCTACCATTTATCAGAACATACGGCAAAATTGGTTGCCATCTGTTTTCGGCTTAGAGGGTGTGAAGGAAATTTGCCCAGATAAATTTGTAATTCGTTCAGATTCCTTTTCGGTTTTGATGCGTCTTAAAACAATATGTCTAACTCTTAAGGCTCTCTGCACATAGAGGGGTTGAGGGGAATGAGCGGGTTGACTGTTTAGGTATAAAAGCTGTAAAAAGTTCAACTGTCAATAAAGAGCTTCCACCTAGGAAATCAGCAGGTAAGGTGTTTTAGTGTTAATAATTGTGGGCTTATAGAAAGACAGGTGGGATAATGGTCACAAGGGGAGACACCATTACAGAACACATAAAAGTGTTGGATTTATGGGAGAAGGGGTTAAAACAAGAATAGTTTTCCAATTGGCAATAATATACCTCATGTCGTGTTGGTAAACATAATTCTGGGTCGTGTACGTTTTGTCATTATGAAACAGATGAACACATTTTAATTCAGTGTGAAGCGTATCAGAAAGAAAGAAATCAGATGGAGGCTTCATTACAATCTTCGGGGGTTGTTAGGTTTTATTTTAAAACTTTCTGAAGTAATGGCAGTGACTTTAATTTAATTCACAATATTGTGTTTTATTACGTACGATCTCTGGGACTTTGGGGTATAATTTACCTTTCAAATGGCAAAACAATAGAAGCGGCCAGGGTTTTATTTCCCAATTCTCCGCACCACACTCCAGTCTAGATGGTGGCGTCATCAGCGACTTGAAGTGGGAATGTCGACCGTCGTTTATTCAAATCCCGCCCTATTCCTTCAGGTTAGTCAATCATTCAAGGGACAGCGGAGACTGCTGTGATACTATTGGAATAGTCAACTAGCATCGTACTATACGCCGCCGACATGGTGGAACGTCAGTCTGTGAGGATGGTAGAAGGGAATGGAAATAGATGCAAATATCCACTGACCAATGGGTTCGCGCCTTCCGGAGCAGTTCTTCGACTGCCATCTTCCCGGTCCAATGAGATACTGATCCTCGGGGACGGTGCTTTGCCCCACCCCATACGCAAACTATGCTGATATCCCATAGCTGCCGGACGATAGGACAATCGGCCTGGGAATAACACCTGGGAAATCAGGTGGTGAACGTGAGGGGCCGGACACGGATTGGAAACACTGCGGCCGCCTCCGGCTTGTACTCAGGACGCGGCTTTATTAATGAACTGAAGCACCGAGGTGACCGGATATTTCACCGCGCTGATCACCTGCTCCCTGAATTTTGACTGTGTAACCGCGTAAATAAATGTGTTCGTGCAGCAGCTGAAATACATCAGTAAAACACCGGTGTAGGTAAAAATCCATTCAGAGTCATTGAAATTGTATCCTTTTCCTGAGACCTAATAATATATGAAATTTACAACAGTTGTCATCCACAGGAGGATGAAGCTGCCGGAGAGCGTGAAGAGTAAAACCACAGACCTCCTCCTGCTGTCCATCTCCGGGTCACTGCGTTTCTCCCCCTTGCCCTTCAGCCCCTTACGGACCCGACTGGTCACTAAAATGTGTCTGACTGTCAGAGCGTTGAGCAGCAGAATCACAGCGAAAGGGAGGAAGGGAACTAAAACCGTATCGAGCCAGTCATATGCTATCCACCCGGGGTCAGTGAAATAATTGTCCATGATCATACAGAACCACGGTACATTATCGATGATCACCTCGGGTTCCAGCGTGAAGTATCGGGGAACGTTTCTCAGAAAGGTCAGTTCGCCGGTTGTTGTTAGAACCACAGTCGCAGTTTTCCCGGTGCAATATTTTGTTTTCAGCTTCTGGCAGCAAATGGCGACAAACCGATCAACAGTGAAAGTGACGGTGAACAAGACAGAACATTGTGTGGCTGTGAACCTCAATACAGCGATAACTCTGCACACAGGGGTGATGTCCAGAAAACTCCACCGGAAGTAATACCAACTGATTTAAAAAAAAAATGATCTCGGTAACAACGGTCAGTACATCGGCCGATGCCATGGCCACCAGGTAGCGAGTGGTGCAGGTAGAGAGGCCGCACTTTCCCCGGGACAGGATCACAATCGCCAATAAATTCACTGGAGAGCGAGAGAGAAAGAACAGACACTGGACATTACTGAATACATTCTGCGGAAATTTACAACGGATCGGTTTTTATCTGAAGACCAGGAGTGCTAGAGTCTGTGAACCGTTGTTAATCCAACATCAGACAGGGGTCACACTGTCACTAACTTGCCCTCTTCAATGTGGAGTTAAGACGCTGTATTCGGTCCGAGATCCCTCGTCTGGACGAAGCGGGGCCCCGATTCCCGACGGGTCTCAGAGGGAAAGCAGAGTCAAGCTAGTAACCTGAGGCTGAGTTAATGGATTAATTCTACAGCGCAGTTCAGTTCGATATCACAAGTTCGTAGATCTGTGAGCTCTGGTTCAGGTGATAAGACCCAATTATTGACCACAAGACAGTAGGATCGAACTGTGACAGACTTCGTAACGAGACGTAAAACACAGGACCAGGGGTTCTGTCTGATCAATAACTCAGGAA